>NW_023601851.1:13676826-13977264 GCF_014898055.3 Talpa occidentalis | reverse complement strand
TGTGTGAGAACCGACCATGACCCCCTGCGGCCTGCGATGGCCGCACAACGGGGCCCAAACCAGGCTCCCGGAAGCCGTGTTGTAAGGTAAATTAGCCTTTCAGGACGATGGTAACGCGGGCGTTTCTCACCTCACCAGAGAAGCCGTTTTCATTTCGGGCCCGACAACAGGAAGGAGCCGCAGTGACGCCTCCGTCCCCGCCATGTCTCCGAGAGAGTGATGTAAACGGCCTGGAAATGGCGGAGGACATCGCGCAGAAAGCGTCTCAGCCTAGCCTCTCCCCCGCGGCCACACGCCCTGCTGTGGGACGGTCGCGTGGAGGTGTGACGGCGGCTCCAGGCGCGGCAGGACGCGGAGACCGTCCCACGCACGCGCCTCACACGCCTGGTCAGCCGCGCTGGTGTGATCTGCTCGCTGAGGGGGCCCGTTCCAGGCCCCTCACAGTCCAGGCCACACACACAAGGCTCTTCCCACGGGGCAGAGGACACGGCGGGCGTGACACCCCCCAGGAGCCACACGCTGCGCACAGCCGCCCATGACCGCGGCCCCCGCATGGCCCCTCCCTGCGTGAAGACCACGGAGAACCCCCGCGAGCAGCAGCCGTCACACCCCACCAGACGGGCAGGCGTGAGGGAGCAGCCACGTGCACATGACCAAACACACACGCTGCAATGCGTTAGGGCTTGAAACCCCACTTCGAGGGTCCAGTTTTCTTCCCTCTGTGAATTTCTCTTTGTCCTCTTTCCCTCTTTCCATCCTCCCTTAGTTCCGTCCTACTTTGTTCATTTCCCTTCCTCCAGCCTCATTCTTCACAAGCACCTCTGCAGATCCCCCAGGAAGGGCGCACAGGGGGTGATGGTCATTTGCCAGCTCCCTGTGGACGTGCTCATCTGTGGCTTTCGACGGGGCCATCCCTGGGTCCCCCGTGGCTGATCAGCGGATGATGAAGGAGGCCTCAAATTAAGATTAATTACAAGCTTTTTACAGAGTGCAGACTACACGCAAAATCGCCTCTGACAACTCAGTGAACCAAATTATCACTGAATGTGGGACAGGACGACGCCAATTAAGACAGTGAACTCAAAAAGGGCATTTGTCCCCCTAGAATAAAGTCACCTAATGGGCAGAATCTGGACAGTGTCCAACACACGGACACCGGCTCCAGAGCTCAAATAGCCCAGCCCTGAGGCCCTGCTCTGTCCATGAGGCAGCGCAGGAGAGGGTGGAAAATCCTGTGAGTGCTCAGAGGCTCCCCATGAGCCCCAACCATGGTGTGAGAGGCCAGGATGCCCTCTGTCCTGCCATGGGACAACCTCAGGAGAGAGACTCAATACACCTGGAAGTTTCCACTCATACTGCAGGTGTCTGCCCCCCAGCCATTGTCAGAGGAAAATCTATTCTGATTATAAAGTTTAAAAATTTCAAAAACTTGAAACTTCATTTTAGTTTTGAGAAAGTACCATAATTAAAATACTGATAAATAATGAAAACTATTAAAATAAAAGGTGGACAAAAAGTTGAATTTCACAATGCTGTATTTATCTACGATATGTTTCAATGGGGGAAAATATTTTTTTCTTCACATTGTTCCAAAGATTATGGCATTTTTATATGTTTAAGATATCAAGAAACATTGATTTATGGCATAAGACAATTATTAGTTCATAGCTGTAATTTTAACATTCATCACATGAAGTGGGAGTGTGTTGAGTAAGGAATAAATCACAAATGAATGAACTTAAATTGAAATAAAGATATAATGAGAACAAAATTAAAAATGATACTTCTTATTCAATTCCAGATTGTTGTTCACTTTTGTCCCTAAATACTATGAGACATGAAAGACAAGTGGAAATTAATAACTTTTACAGAAACACTGTGGAATGTTCATGGCTTGGACACTGAAGTGAGGATGAGTGTGGAAATCTGAGTATTTTCAACGTGAACTTGAATTTTTTAATTCCATCGGTGATGAATTCTTATTCATATTTTAAAATGGAGAAGTGACAGATTTTAAAAGAACCAGGAAGAGAATATTTATCAACATATATTTATATTTATTTAAATCAGTGAAATGTTGTTTACATGCAGGATCACCAGTTATCCTGATTTATTAACTTGTTTTTATTAGAACTATTTGGAATTATTTCCACAAATCTATTACAATTATTTTATATTATTACATTCTTCCAAATATACTTCCTAATCAGGGCCTGCCCCTCCATCACCCCACAGAGGGAGGACAGGATGAGATTGCTGGGGAGGAGAGCAGGCAGGGCTGCCCCGTGTCCAGACATCCCAACTCACGCACGGGTCTTGGGTAGGAACAAACCCGCCCCGGGGGACCCAGGGCCCTGTGACCAGCACACCCCACCCATCTCCCTGCACAGACCTGTCACCGTGGGAGACTCCCCAGCCCAGGGTTTTGCTGGAGAAACAAGGACAGGCTCTCTAGGGTGGGAGAGGGGCTGTGCATGGTCAAAGGTCCTCTAGGACTGCACTGGACAACCTGGGAGGTGTGCTGGGCTGAGACACTGGGGCCTGGCAAGAAGCAGAAGCAGTGGGGCTGTGGTGGTAGGGAGGGATTGAGTTTGTTGTAAGTTGAGTTGGTTGAAACATATAAGATTTTAACTTGTTAATGTTTTGTGCAGAGAGTTGAAATTTTCAGCTCTTTACCAAATTTCAGAGACAAGTTGAACAACATCATAATGATAAATGACATGGAAATGAAAGGTTGAAGACAACAGGACACACAGAGGAGAATATTAGACTCCATAGGACCTAGAAGAGGTAATTACCCCGTAGAGAGATTGAATACACTATCCTATGCTGATAACCCATTTCACGTTCAATACTGGTAGATTTCACAATGTTTTCATCCTCTTTATTTTTTTTTTAAACAGACAACGTCTCCAGGGGTGACCAATCTCACGGCCTTGACAGAATTCATCCTCCTGGGGTTCCACACCCAGGGAACCATGGGCTTCTTGCACCCGCTGCTCTTCTCCCTGGTATACCTGTGCGCCATGCTGGGGAACGGGCTCATCATCCCCATCACCACCCTGGACCGGCATTTCCACACCCCCATGTACTTCTTCCTGAGGAGTCTGTCCCTCACGGACCTCTGCCTCATCTCAGCCATGGTCCCCTAGTCCATTGCCAACTCTCTGAGGCACAGCAGCTCCATCTACTTCCTGGGCTGTGTCTTCCAGGTCTTCATGCTGGTGGTTTCAGGAGCTACAGAGCTGAGCCTGTTCACAGTGATTAGCCTTGACTGCTATGAGGTCATCATGAGCAGGGACAGGTGTGTGCAGCTGACAGCTGTGTCCTGGCTTGGTGGGGTCACTATGCTGTGATTAACTCAGCTGGAACATTCTCCTTGTCCTACTGTGGGTGCAACGTGGTCCACCATTTCTTCTGTGACACCCCTCAGTTATTGGCTATTTCCTGCTCACAAAATTTATTGAATGTACTTGTCCCCATTCTCTTTGGTGTGGTGTTGAGCACCTGCTATTTTATTTTCATCGCCATTTCCTATGTCCACATCTTCTCTGTTGTCAGGATGATCCCATCCACAGAAGGGAAGGCCAAAGTCTACTCCACCTGCCTTCCCCACCTGCTGGTTGTGGTGCTGTTTGTCTCTGCTGGATGCTTTGCTTATCTGAAGCCGACCTCAGAGACCCCGTCCATGTCTGACCTGGTCATTTCTATGTTCTACACGGTGGTGCCCTCCACCTTCAATCCCGTCATATACAGTCTGAAGAACCAAGCCATGAAGTCGGCTGTGGGGAGACTGATGAAGGGGAGACTCACCAAGGAGTAATAGGAAAGTCGAGGCCGTGACTCCATCACTCCAAGAGTGATGACACTCTTATTTTAAATTTTCTCGTAACATGGTTGACAGAACTGTGAGGGGAAACAGGGAGACTGAGGCCTCACCGGGGATGGTGGTGTAAGTAGAAAAAGTGGATTTACTTATTATCCTCCTGCAGGAGTCGGGGGCAGGGGCTGGTGTCTGAGGAGGAGGAAGTTGAGGCAGGTTTAGTCTCTGAACTTGGGGCTTCCTGAGGTGGAACCCCAGGTCTTTGCAGCCTGATGCCCACGCGGGTGTCAGGGGGAACACCCTGTATCCTCAGAATTCCCATCAGCCCTTGCGGCCGTAGATGGCCTGGGCCCTGGTAGTGACCATCACAGGATCCCCATCTGCCAGGTCTCAGGAATGTTCCACGCAACCCTCAATTCCCTGGTCCGTTGGGAACTCTCTGCTGGGCCGTGGACACTGATCTTGTTACCCATAAACTCAGGGACCTGCAGGGGGGAGCTGACCCTACCATGGGCAGCCGGGTCCAGCCAAGACGGACGGCAGGTGTCCTGGGTGTCCTGTCCGGGCCAAGCACTAACTGTCCTTTGTCCAAATCCCAGGGGACATCATCAGACTTGGACGAGTGACCGTGACCTGGGCTCCAGCTTCCCTGACAATCCCAGGCTCTGCTGATCAGCCCGGCCTGTCCCCTCAGAGCTGGTCCTGGAGACTCTGGCACCAGCAGTTGGGGTTTCAGGGAAATGAGAGAAAGGCCCAGGCAGGTCTGGGACATAGGTCGTGGGTCCAGCCTCGGTTCACAGATACAGCAGAGCTGCAAGCTGCCCGCAGTAGACACAGGGCTGGCGTGGACGCTGCATCCTGCGCTGGTCTAGCAGGCCAGGCCGATACTAGGCCCCACGGACACAGGTGCACACCCTGCTGGCAGCCACTGAGTGGTCTGTGGCCTCAGGACAGGAGGACCGGAAGGGGGTGGACAGGCCATCGGGGGGTCCAGGAGCCAGGGCTGCCACAGGGCCTAGGGAGCAGCACCCACGTGCACCCACAAGCTGGGATGAGTCTCCAAACCCACCCAACACAGGTCTCTGGCTTTGCCTCCCCCATGGCGGCACCATCTCCTTTGGCAGCTGTGGGCTTGGCCTGGCGGACTTTGTGGACACGGGGGGACAGCGCGTGGGGCCTGGGACTGTCCATCCCCTGTGTCCTCCGCCAGTACCCCCTGCTATCTGTGCCTAGCCTAGTGTGGCCATGAGGACTCTGGGGAGACCCACATACAGGAGAGGGTCCCTCCACTCTTCTGTGTCAGAGCCGAGGACACGCTGGACAGTGCTGCCTCAGAACTGACCTGCAATGGAAGATAAACACAAGCTTCCCTCACACATGACAACAGTTCAAATGTGATGACAGAGTTACAGGCGCTGAGAATAAATGGCATTTTTTAAATAAAAGCATTTCTTAAAGACATGAGTCAATTCATGTGTGAGAAGACCCATGTGCTTCCCCTTCTCTCACTGTGGGTATTTCATCCTGGTTTTTCTCCCTCCCCCTCCTGCCTCCACACTGCCCCATCCCACCTCCCAGGCCAAGGAGGGCGCACAGCGGGTGGTGGTGACTTTCCAGCTCCCTGTGTACAGGGCTTGTCCTGGCTCTGACGACGGGGCCACCCCCAGTCCCCGAAGCAGTCAGGGGAGGTGATGGTGCCTGAGGAGGTCCTGACCACACAGGGGTAAAAACTAAGAAATTGCCTCAGGCACCCTCAGTGTCCTAATTGCTCACTGGGATGTGCTACAGGACAACACCAATTAAGACAGTGAACAACAGAAAAAATATATGCCCTTGTCCCTATGGAATAAGGGCCCTGGTGGCTGGAGCCCCCAGACAACAAGCACATGGAGACCAAGAGGACAGACAACAGCTCCTCAGGCCCCTGGTCCTGCAACTGAGTCATCCCAGCGGCCAGAGGCTTAAATATTCGGAGATTTCTGAGGAATCTACAGTTACCATGCTGGGATTCTAACATTGTATCCCATGATGCAAAGATTCCAAGAGACGCCAACTCCACAGGACAAGTGGACTTTCCTCGCAGGCTGTGGGGGCTGTGCTGGCGTGTGTCCGGGAAAGTCACTTGGGTTAAGGGGACGGTGCTAAGTGACGGAATCCAGAGTTGGAAGAGACCCAGAGGCCCTCCAGGGTGGCCTGGACCCGAACGCGGAGCTGACCCAGTCACTAACGTGCCGGGCAAGACCACAGGCGCAGGGCACGGGGCAGCGGCCGAGGCGGGTGAGGCCTGTGGTGCCGGGGTGGTGGGTTTGGAGACGCTGTGGCTGTGCAGCTACCCCCTAGGTTGTGTGCACCCCGTCATGCAATGTTACCTCAGCGATGAAAAGATTAAAAAATTTAAGTTAATATTTCTTAATCATTTTAGAATGAGAAAAACTATATCAAATCATTGATTTACAAATAATTGAACTTAAATATCTAAAGGGATGTTGTTGTTCTCTGATGCACAAATTGCTCTATTTAACACCAACTTATTCTAGAACAAGTTTCAATGGATTTTTTTTCCCTTTAATTGAGACTGTAACACTGATGGAGAACTTAATCGCTTTGTGACCTCATTTAGTGTATTTATGACAACTGCTGAGTTGTGCGACTGTCAGGAACGCACACCACATCGAGCACACTGAGCCGAAAGTGTGTTCAATAACAAGGGAAGTCATAACTCCTGAGGAGAGAGTAAGGAATGAAAGGACACTTGAGATAAAACAATAATGCTGAGAACTGAAAATGCTGGTGTTACACTTTCCAGTCCCGAAACAGTAATGACATACACGTGAGTCAGGGAGAAGCCCACGGGCTCTCTGAGGGTCCATTTCCTGCTCAGTTTAGCTCTCGCTGGACATGGTGGTCAGCAGTGGTATCTGACCACCGGTGGACATGCATCTGGCTCTGTCAGCAGGGCTGCTGTTGTCTTGTAGGCCATAATGCCCGACAGAGATGCACCCCGTCTCATGTCATCACTGCAAACAAGATTTAAGTCTTTCAAGACTTTTACATCTATGACTGGAATTTGTCCCACATTGTTTTGTTGTTTCAATACAATGTGACACATTGGGTCCTGTAATAATTATAACATTTCATGTCACAGCTTCCCCGATCTACCCACCAGCTCCTTCTGTCACTCCCCACGATCCATCGAGCAGAGAGCTCAAGCACAACATTCGAGGGTCAAACCGTAAGGAGAGAGCAGGAATGTCACATAGCACAGGATTAACACCTCCCTCACTTACGTGTGGGTGATACTGACAGAACCCGCACCCGGGGCACCAGGGCCCTGGGACCGGCAGGGACAGCCACACTCACAGACCGTCTGGCTCAGCCCTGGAGCAGCCTCCTCCCTGCACAGATGTGCATGAGTCTGAGGGGGAGAGAGGGGCCAGGAGGGACCCGGGGTGGACAAGCCCATCCTGCAGGAGGGACGTGTGGGTGTGACCCAGGAGGAGACTGTGTAGGAAAAAGTTTTTAAGGCATAAGAGATAGGAGGAAGGTTGTTTGGCAAAATAACAAATGGAATTACTTAGTGCCCAGGGGTCCAGCAATCTCAGCTCAGGGAGTGTGGAATTGTAGGGACTCCAGTGCCCGGAGAAGCGTGACAGGGATCTGGACATTAAGACAAGTCATTTCAGGAGAGGCTGTGTGCTGCAAATGAGGAAGACACAGCTACATAAATCTCTCTTGAAATTTTGGATGTTAGAGTTTCTCTAAATTGAGTGTTTTGAGGATACAGTAAATGAAAGATTTGGGGGGGAGAGAATGAGCTCACAGTCCCTAAGGCTTGTTGACAGTTTAGCTTCTTGGACATTGTGCTGACCTCGGCTGTTTGAAGATGGGGGAGGAGATGGGACAGCAAGATCGGGGCACAATGTAGCAGTGCTGGTTGCGTCCTGTTGTTTTATTGAAAGAACTGGGAAGGCTACGCTAAGGTTCTGATGGGGTGGGCTGAAACTTCATAGCCTTCAGTGCCTTTCATGGACAACATTGCACATGAAACAGTGCATAGCTCAGCAGAGCACCACTCAGGCGATGAAAGGTGCTGAGGCTCAAGGGATGGAAGGAATGATGATGGTGTGTCCAGAGCCGTCTGGAGCATGTGTCATGTTGTGCATGCTTGTGATGAGTTAAGTTTTAATTTGCCATTTCACCTTCTGAGAAACCACTGCATTTTCCTGTAAATCACGTGAGACTGGGAGGTACGATGGGAGGAGCTACCACAGTATAAGAAGAGAACCACGAGAGAGTAGAGAGGATACTGCGAGAGGAGCAGAGAGAAGGCCAGGGAAAGTAGAAAGACAGGGATAAGAAAGACATGGAAAAGTAAGAGAAGGTAAAGAAAAAATAAAGAAGCAACCGCTAGCGTCAAGTTGTCTCAAGCCCCTCATTTCAATCCTCAGCCCTTCTTTTTTCGTGCCTACGAATCCCGCGGGTCGGGACAATGGTGAATGGATGGTGAGGTTATCATATAGATATGCACACTTAGGTCTAACATGGGGAGACTGGACGGTGGCATTTTATTCCTCTTTGTTTATACAGATGATGGCCACAGGGGTGACCAGAATTCATCCTCCTGGGGTTCCCCACCCAGGGACCATGGGCTTCCTGCACCCGCTGCTCTTCTCCCTGGTCTACCTGTGCGCCCTCTGGGGAACGGGCTCATCATCCTCATCACCACCCTGGACCGGCACCTCCACACCCCCATGTACTTCTTCCTGAGGGGTCTGTCCTTCTCGGACCTCTGCCTCATCTCAGCCATGGTCCCCAACTCCATTGCAAACTCTCTGAGGCACAGAAGCTCCATCTCCTTCCAGGGCTGTGTCCTCCAGGTCTTTATGCTGGATTTGTCAGCAGGTGCAGAGCTGACCCTGCTCACGGTGATGAGCATTGACCGCTATGCTGCCATCTGCCAACCCCTACACTATGACATCATCATGAGGAGGGACAGTGGTATGCAGCTGACAGCTGTGTCCTGCCTGGGAGGGGGTCTTGATGCTGTGATGCACACAGCTGGAACCTTCTCCTTGTCTTACTGCGGGTCCAACATGGTCCATCAGTTCTTCTGTGACGTCCCCCAGTTATTGGCTATTTCCTGCTCAGGAAATCTGATGAATGAACTTGTCCCCATTCTCATTAGTGTGGTGTTGAGTATCTGTTCTTTTATTTTCATCGTCATTTCCTATGTCCACATCTTCTCTGGTGTCAGGAAGATCCCATCCACTGAAGGGGAGGCCAAAGTCTAATCCATGTGCCTGCCCCACCTGCTGGTTGTGGTGCTGTTTCTCTCCACTGCATGCTTTGCTTACCTGAAGCCGACATCAGGGACCCCGTCCATGTCTGACATGGTCATTTCTATGTTCTACACAGTGGTGTCCCCCGCCTTTAATCCCATCATATACAGTCTGAGGAACCAAGCCATGAAGTCAGCGGTGGTCATGCTGTTCAAGGGGATACTCACCAAAATGTGAAAACTCTACTTCTCCTTTACAATAATAGTTACCTTGTATAGCTATATTTCCAATATTTCTTAATATTTTAATTCAAATATTTGTTTTCCAAGACTTGAAGTTTTGCAGTACTTTCTAAACAAAAATAGTGTGAAGGAGATGCAGGTTTTCCATACTCTCTTCAACTCACAAATGCACCGTCTCCCTCCCAAAGCAGCATGATTCATCAGAATCGTGAAGTTTTAACCAAGGATGTGTCCACTTTGGCGCCTCGTCTGGGGCTTCCCCCTCGGTGTTTTGCATTCTGTTGGTTTGTGCCAATGCATCGTGACAGACACTCATCATCATCACAGCACCCAGTGCGACTCACCAGTCACCCGACCATCTGCACCCTGCCGCTGTCACCCTCTCGACCTGCAGACCACTGATCTTCTCCCTGTCTCCATCGTTCAGGTCTTTCCAGAACGCCATGGAATTGGACAGGTCCAACTTTTCAGTTCGACTTCTTCTACTTCGCAGAATCCAGCTCAGCTTCCTTCACTTCCTTCTTAGGCAGGGAGCTCCCTCCGCTCTCACTGGGTGACAGCCATCCTCTGCGTGCCTGGCCACCATTTATCCATTCTGAGGTGTGACTCACTTCCTTCCAAATTTTGGCAAGAAGAATAAAGTTACCGTAAACACTTGTGAAGCTTTGTGTGAGTGTAGAAGTTTCTCCCGCCTTTTGGTTAACACAGAGTAAGTGAACACTTGACCGCGAGGTGAGAGACACTTCAGTTTCCTCAGACCCCCATTAAACTGTCTTATAAATGTGTGTCCAGTGGGCTTCTTCCCACAGGGGACATGTGAGAGGCCCTGATGTTCCTTTCATCATTAGTGTGTGGGGTTTGGTTTCTGGGCAAGTGTGTGGGGGCATCTCAAATGTCCTCTGCTGTTCTTGGTGATGGACGAGGGGAAAACACTTTCAGCAGCCTGCTTGGCCGATGCCTGCTCTGTGGAGTGTCTAGTGAGCTTACCGGCCCCTCTGGTGGAACCGTCTCTGTTCTTTATTTTTTTGTTTGTTTTTTGTGAGACCCTCGGCAGAGGCCGGGCATCGAACTGTCACTGCAGAGGCTGTGGGCAGCCTTGCAGCCCAGCGCTTAACCGCTGTGCCCCCAGGGGAGGCCAGGAACTGTCTCGGTTCTTGTTGAATCCTACAAGCATTTGCTTATTTTGTAAGAAGGTCTTTTGTCAGGTGCATCTTTGGTAGGTATTTTCTCACAGAGTGTGGCTTTTTTCTCCTCTCTTGATATTTTCCTCCCCAGGTAAGTTTTTAATTTTCCTGAACTCCAGGGTATCATTTTTCCTTTTCATGCTTCATGACTTTGGAAATGTATCTACAAAGAATCACCGCACTCAAGGTTACCTAGACTTCAGGCTGTGTCAAGTGCTGTGTTTATGCTATGGTGTTTTACATAAGGCCAGTGATCCATTTGGAGTTAAACTTTGTATAGGTTCTGGTCAAATCAATGTAATATAAATGAAGGGGATATCATAAAATTAATTGAATAGATTCAGAAGGAACAACTGGCAAGACACATCATCCATTTGATCAGAAAAAAATCATCTAAATAAAATGGGTATAAGAAACAAGTACTAACAATTAATAAATCATAAATGACAATCCATACCTAACATAACAGTTGGTGGCAAAAAAAAAAAAACAAACAAACAAACAAAAAAAAAAAACTGTAAGCTCTTCCTCTACGGTCAGGAGGGAGACTGAGTGGTCTCTCTCACCAGTGCTGTTCAACCTGTTGCTGCAGGTCCCACCAGAGGGGTCAGGCAGGAGACATAGAGGGTATACAGACTGGAGTAAAGTTGTTCCTTTGGGCAGGTGACATGGAGGCAGACGTGCATGCCCTGATGACTCAAGCAACAAAATGAAAATAATAAATAGTGCAAAGTTGCACACTACAAAATCACTGTACAAATTTAAGTTGTTTTTGTACACAGACAAAATCTATCTGAAAGAGAAATAAAGACAAGCCCATTACAATGACATTAACAAGAATAAAATACCTAGGACAAGTTTAATCAGTGGGTTAAACACCCACACACTAAGATCTACGACAGCAATGAAATAAGTTAGAAAGGACAAAGCAATAGGAAAACATACTTTTCTCATGGATCAGAAAAATTAGCATTTTTAAAAAGGTCATTATCCATAAAGCAATGTACAAATTCATATAATGCCTATCAAAATCCCAGTGGCATTCTTCACAGAATTAGAACAAAGAAATCCCTAACATTTGCAGGAAGCACAAAAGATCTTGACTAGAAAAGCAATTGAGCAATAAAAGCAAAATGGAGGTTTTATGCTCCTGATTCAAACCATGCTACAAAGTGATAGTAATCAAAAGAGCACGTTGTTGGGAGGAAACCACACATGGATCAGTGGAACAAGGCCCCACACATAAATATACACATAACTCTTGCAGCAATGACTAATGGGAGTCTCTTCAATAAATGGTGCGGGGAACTCTGGACAACCACATGCAAAAGAATGAAACTAGACCATTATCTAGCACTATATACAAAAGTTAATAAATGCACTTATTATTTTAATATAAGATATAAAATGATAAAATACAGGGAAGAAAACATAGACTCTTTGACCTCAGCTTCAGAGATGTCTGTGTGGATTCAAAGCCACCAGCAAAGGAAACAAAAGCAAAAACCAGGATTAGATCAGAGCAAGAATTCCTCCACCAACAACATCCAAAAGAAAAAGTCAACTTACTGAATGGGGGGAGCTATTTGCAAACCACCATCCCACCAGGGCTTAATAATCAAGAAATATAAACACGCAAAAAAAGTGTCAACAAAAAAACAAACAACTCAATGGAAAACAGACATAAGATCTACAGAAACACTTGACCAAAGACGAAATCCCCCTGGAGCTGGGAGCACAGACTAAATGGGATGTGGCCCCGCTCTCCAGGCCAGGCCGCTCCAGGTCCTGCACAACCCACAGTGCACAGGTCTTCTGTTCTTGAGAAATTAATAAAGCTTTGACTTTACTAATGCATTTCCTTTACTGTGTGTTTTGAAAGGGTATTGAAATTATCTTCAGCATTTGATGGAAAATGAGGTTAATCTAAGTTTGTCATAAATGCTACCGTAACATCTGTGTCATGTTGAAATATAAGCAGATCTACATCGAGCCCATGAGAACCCATCACACATGTGTGTTAACAGACGCTGGGATGCTCAGCGGATAACACCATACACACCACGGAATTTGGCGGAACCACAGAGTTCACTTATCACCCGTGCATCAACCTCCCCACAAGGAAAGTGCAAAGGCCATGCAAGTGTGCACACCCACACACCCACATGTGCACACACATGTACACATGCACACCCACGCACACACAGTCACCTTGAATCTAGCTAATGTTGTCACATAAATATGTCTTTAATTTTTATGAGCCTGCATCTAACCATATTACACTAATTAAATCCATAAATAAAAAAAGGTCTTTTCCAAGAACTTTCCAACATGAAAAGCCACTCTAATCATGAGATCAAGACCCCAGTAAAGCTGCCATGCACAGGAGCCCAAAACCTATCTCATTTACTAAGGTAAAGTCAAAATGCTTAACAATAATAAGTACGCAAGCTGAAATGCAGAGTTACAGGTATTGAGAGTGGAACAAATCTCGTAAATAATATTTAAGTGACACGAAGACACACATTTCAGAATATCCAGGCTATACCCATTAAACTTCACATCTGTTGAGATTTTCCTTGTCTGTCCACCTCACAACCTCCCACCCATTGCCCCCTGCCTCAACCCCTGCTCCATCACCCTCCCCCAAAAGTGTGCAGTGGGTGATGGTGACTTTCCTACTCCCTTTGGATGTGGCACATATTGTGGCTTTTAAGGACGGGCAGCTTTTAAGGCTTTTAAGGAAACAAAAGCAAAAACCAGGATTATATCAGAGCAAGAGCATGAAGTCTGCTGGGCCACAACCAGGTCCACGTGGCTGGTCAATAGAGGGTGATGGAGACTGGCAAGGAGTAAAAACAGACCTGTCCTCACAGGGGTAAAAACTAACAAAATTGCCTTTGGCACACACAGTGCCCTAATTGCTCACTGAATGTGCTACAGGATGACCCAATTAATACAGTCACATAAACACACACTTTCCCTCTGGAGGAAGGTCCCTGAGGGCTGGAATCTGGACAGTGTCCAACACGCAGACACCAGCTACAGAGCTCAAATAGCCCAGCCCTGAGGCCCTGCTCTGTCCATGAGGTGGCACAGGACGGGATGCAACATCCTGTGAGTGCTCAGAGTTTCCCACGAGCCCTGACCATGGAGTGAGAGGCCGGGACGCCCTCTGTCCCACCATGGGGACAACCTCAGGACAGAGACTCGTCACGGCAGCTGGAAATGCCCCCCTCAGACTGCAGGTATTCTGTTCATAAACAGTTTTCAGAATGGAAATCGTTCAGGCTTGAAAGTTTTTAGATTTCAAGGTTCATTGTAGATTAGAGAAAGCACATCATCCAAAAGAGTCATTTCATAAATAATGAAAACTATTGCTTCTAGAGTTGCACAAGTTCCTCAACGATGCACTGCCGTATCATCCTGGGGTTAATATTCAATGACAGAAAATAACTTTTTTTAATTGAAAAATCCAAATATTATGAATTTTAATAGCATCATCATATTAGTAGATTTTAATATACGATGCATATGACTTCATAACTATGATCTGGGCACTCAGCTCAAAGAGTCAGTGTGTATAAGTGTCAAATAAAATCAAAACAATTGATGCAATTAAATTGGAATTAAAAAACTCAAAATTAAATAAAAATACTTATAGTTAAATATCAGAATGTTAAGCCATTTGTTCTGAAATATTGCAACAGATATAAGAGACAAGTGGAAATTCAAAAACTGTTTAAAGCAACATGATCACAACTTCATGGCTATAACACTAATGGGAGGGTGGCATGGAAGTCTGCTACTTTTGGACATGGAATTGGGATATTTCCCCAACTCATCACTCAAGGATTGTTAGTGATATTAAAATGAAAACAACACAATATGTTAACAATACCTGGAGAGAGATGTATCAAAAATTATTTCATCATTACAAATAGTATTTTAAATCACTCCTAAGATGTCTACCTGTATAACCACCTGGTAATAACTAAATATCTTCTAGTTTTTATTAAATTACTTGGAATTGTGTGTACACTGATGTACAGCCACAAGTTTATTCCCCACATTCCCCTTAAGAGTCCTGACTCCCCAGGGACTGCCTCTCTGTCACCCCACAGAGCGGGGAGAGGATGAGATTGGGGAGGAGGAGAGAGGGCAGGGCTGCCCAGTGTCCAGACGTCCCCACTCACGCATGGGCCTGGGGGGAGGAACAAACCCGCACCCGGGGGACCTGGGTTCCTGGGTTCCTGGGTTCCTGGGACAGGAACAGTTCCTGGGTTCCTGGGAACAGGACCTGGGTTCCTGGGACAGGCAGGGACAGCCACACGCACAGACTGTCCGGCTCAGCTCCAGAGGGGCCTCCTCCCTGCACAGACGTGCATGAGTCTGAGGGGGACAGAGGGGCCGGGAGGGACCCGGGGAGGACGAGCCCACCCTGTAGGAGGGACGTGTGGGTGTGACCCAGGAGGAGACTCTGCGGGAAACGTGGTCTCTGGGTCCTCAGATGTGGGGAGTCAGGGGCAGGGAGATGAGGAGACGAGGGGACGGACCAGGAGGCAGCAGTGAGGCCACAGGGGCAGAAATCTGACAGAGGAGGCATCAGGACACGCCACACAGGGATGCCGAGCCCAGATCATTCAGTTCCAGGAGAGTGTTGGGTCCCGGGGAGCAGGAAAACAGGGACTCGCACACCCCATCTCCCTGCACTCCTGTCACTGTGGGGCCTCCCCAGGCAGCGTTGTGCTGGAGGAGCAGGGTCAGGCACTCCAGGGTGGGGAGGACCTGGGCATGGTCACATGTCCTCTGGGGCTGTGCCCTGGACAACCTCTGGGAGGTATGCTGAGTGGAAATGCTGGGGCCTGGGCAGGAGGCAGGAGAGCGGGGCTGGGGCGGTGGGGAGGGACAGTCAGTCAGGCTATCAGATCAACCAGAGCAGAATAATATGATCACCGAAATGTCCCTCCTTCCCAACCCCAGACTCAGTGTGATAAAGGCACGTTTCTGGAGCTGAACACAAAAGGCTCAACAGAGAGTGAGAGACATGGAGCTGCTTCACTCCACAGCCTCAGAGTGACCGCCGGGACACGCCTGTGACTGTACGTGTAGGTGTCATGTTTTATTCAGCTCGATGTTTTTACACAGATGACGGCTCCAGGGGTGACAAATCTCACAGCCGTGACAGAGTTTATCCTCCTGGGGTTCCCCACCCAGGGAAACATGGGCTTCTTGCACCCGCTGCTCTTCTCCCTGGTCTACCTGTGCACCCTGCTGGGGAATGGACTCATCGTCCTCATCACCACCCTGGACCGGCACCTCCACACCCCCATGTACTTCTTCCTGAGGAGTCTGTCCTTCTTGGACCTCTGCCTCATCTCAGCCTCAGTCCCCAAGTACATTGCCAACTCTCTGAGGCAGAGCAAATCCATCTCCTTCCCTGGCTGTGTCCTCCAGGTCTTCATGCTGGTGGTTTCAGGAGCTACAGAGCTTCACCTGCTCACGGTGATAAGCCTTGACCACTATGCTGCCATCTGCCACCCTCTGCACTATGAGGTCATCATGAGCAGGGACAGGTGTGTGCAGCTGACAGCTGTGTCCTGGCTTGGTGGGGGTCTCTATGCTGTGATGCACACAGATGGAACCTTCTCCTTGTCCTACTATGGGTCCAACATGGTACACCAGTTCTTCTGTGACATCCCCCAGTTATTGGCTATGTCCTGCTTGGGAAATTTAATGAATGAATTTGTCCCTATTGCCATCGGTGTGGTGTTGGATTTCTGCTATTTCATATTCATCGTCATTTCCTATGTGCACATCTTCTCTACTGTCAGGAAGATCCCATCCACAGAAGGGAAGGCCAAAATCCACTCCACCTGCCTTCCCCACCTGCTGGTTGTGGTGCTCTTTCTCTCCACTGCATTCTTTGATTATCTGAAGCTAACCTCAGGGACCCCGTCCATGTCTGACCTGGTCATTTCTATGTTCTACACGGTGGTGCCACCCACATTTAATCCCATCATATACAGTCTGAGGAACCAAGCAATGAAGTCGGCCATGGGGAGACTGATGAAGGGGAGACTCACCAAAATGTGATAGAGAAGATTAGTTCATAACTGCATTATGAGACATTTATTTTAAATTTTCACATTATTGTCCTCTTTATAGTCTTATAATTTCATATAATTCTATTGTACAAGTTAATTATATATGCTAATTTTTATTTTTTTATTTTTATTTTTTTATTAAATAATAAATTTTATTTTTATATTCCCCCATACAACTGCACATGCCCCATTCTGACCCCAATCCCTCCCCTCCCGGCCCCCACCCCCCTAAAAGTGTCTCTGGTTCATAGTTTTTTGTTGATTTTGATTTTCACTTTCTTATAGTTATTCATTTTCCTGATCCCTTATTTAAGTTTTCTAGATTCCTGCTATGAGTGAGACCATCCGGTATTTTTCTTTTTCTTTTTGGCTTATTTCGCTGAGCTTGATCCCTTCCAGCGCCATCCATGTTGCTGCAAATTGCATGTGTTTATCTTTTTTGAATGCTGAGTAATATTCTATGGTATATATGTACCACATCTTCTTGATCCAGTCATCTATTTTTGGGCATTTGGGCTGTTTACAAAGCTTAGCTATTGTAAATAGTGCTGCTATAAACATAGGGGTGCAGGTGTTCTTTGGAATTGATGTTTCTGTGTACTTTGGGTAAATACCTAGGAGTGGAATTGCTGGATCATATGGAAGCTCTATGTTTAGTAGGTCCAGAAATCTCCACACAGCTCTCCATAATGGTTGGACCAGTTTGCACTCCCACCAACAGTGCAGGAGAGTTCCTTTTTCTCCACAACCTCGCCAACATTTGTTGTTGCTAGTTTTTTTTAATATGTGCCATTCTCACTGGTGTAAGATGGTATCTCATGGTAGTTTTGATTTGCATTTCCCTGATGACAAGTGATGTTGAACATTTTTTCATATGCCTGTTGGCCATTTGCATTTCCTCTTCAGAGAAGTTTCTTTTCAGCTCTTCTGCCCATTTTTTCACTGGATTATTTTCTTTGTTGTTGTTGAGTCTCATCAGCTCTTTGCAGATTTTTGTGATCAGTCCTTTATCATTAGTGTTGGGTGCAAAAATGTTCTCCCAGTTGGTGGGGTTTCTCTTTGTTTTTGTTATTGTCTCTTTTGCTGTACAGAAGCTCTTTAATTTGATGTAGTCCCAGCTGTTTATCTTTGCCTTCATTATCACTGCTTTGGGTGATGTGTCTGTAAAGATGTCTTTGATATGCAAATCACGTAGTGTTTCACCTATATTTCCTTCTATGTATTTTATGGTTTCAGGTCTTATGTCTAGTTCTTTAATCCATTTTGAGTTGATTTGTGTGTATGGTGTGAGGTAGTGGTCAAGCTTCATTCTTTTGCATGTAGCAACCCAGTTTTCCCAGCACCATTTATTGAACAAACTTCCTTTGCTCCAATGCATAGTCTTTGCTCCTTTGTCAAATATTAGTTGACCATAAATCTGTGGGTTTATTTCTGGATTTTCTATTTGATTCCATTGGTCTGTATGTCTGTTCTTGTTCCAATACCATGCAGTTTTGATGATTATGGCTTTTTAGTATAGTTTGAACTGTGGGAGTGTGATGCCTCCATTTCCTTCTTTTTTTTCAGTAGAGCTTTGGCTATTCAGGGTTTTTGGTGATTCCATATGAATTTCATCAATAATTGTTCTATTTCTTTGAAGAATGACATTGAAATTTTGATTGGAATAGCATTGAATCGGTATATTGCTTTTGGTAGGATGGCCATTTTAATAATGTTTATTCTTCCAATCCATGAGCAGGGGATGTCTTTCCATTTCTTTGTGTCTTCTTCTATTTCTTTTAACAGTGTTTTATATTTTTCTTTGTATAGTTCCTTTACCTGTTTTGTTAGATTTATTCCCAAATATTTGATTTTTTTTTGTTTCAATAATAAAAGGGATGTTTTTTTTTTTTTTATTTCTTCTTCTTCAGATTTATTGTTTGTGTATAGGAAGGCTACTGACTTTTGCGTGTTGATTTTGGATTCTGCCACTTTACTGAATGGATTGATAAGTTGAATTAGTTTTTCTGTCGAGTTTTTGGGGTTCTCTATGTATATTATCATATCATCTGCAAATAGTGATAGTTTGACTTCTTCTTTTCCTATTTGGATTCCTTGTATGTCTTTCTCTTGTCTTATTGCTCTGGCTAGGACTTCCAGTATTATATTGAAATGCAGTGGTGAGAGTGGACATCCTTGTCTTGTTCCAGATCTTTTTTTTTTTTTTTTTTTGTTCTTTTATAGAGGCATGTTTTATTTATTTATTTGTTTGTTTGTTCGTTTGTTTCGTTTATACATGCACTGGGTACAGTCAGAAGCGCGGGAGGGTGAGAGAATTCACCAGAGCCAGAGCGGGGAGCAGAGCAGGCAGAAGGACTGAAGTACACTGCTGAGGGGAGCAGCGGGCGGCAGGAGAGGTCTGCGCGCCATGTGGGACCCTCCTCTGGTGGCCGGGGAGCAGCCGGGGATCGAACCAGCGCTGCAGAGGCTGCGGGCAGCTTCGCAACCCAGCACTCAACCGCTGCGCCACCGGGGAGGCCCTTGTTCCAGATCTTAATGGAATAGCTTTCAGCTTTTCACCATTGAGAATGATACTGGCTGTTGGCTTGTCATAGATGGCCTTTATGATGTTGAGGTATGTTCCTTTTATCCCAAGAATTTCAAGGCTTTTTTCATGAATGGGTGTTGCACTTTGTCGAAAGCTTTCTCAGCATCGATTGATATTATCATATGGTTTTTATATTTCTTTTTGTTGATGTGTTGGATAACATTGATTGATTTTCGGATGTTAAACCATCCTTGTGTCCCTGGAATGAATCCTATTTGGTCGTGGTGAATTAACTTATGGATACATTGTTGGATTCTGATAGCTAAAATTTTATTGAGGATTTTTGCATCAGTGTTCATTAGGGAGATTGGCCTGTAGTTTTCCTTTTTTGTGTTGTCCTTATTCGGTTTTGGTATTAGTGTAATGTTGGCTTCATAGAACGTGTTTGGTATTGTCCCTTCCTTCTCAATTTTTTGGAAGAGTTTGTGAAGGATAGGCACTAATTCATCTCTGAATCTTTGGTAGAATTCATTTGTAAATCCATCAGGTCCTGGGCTTTTGTTTATGGGAAGGTTTTTGATTACCATTTCAATTTCGCTGCTTGTAATTGGTCTGTTTAGGTGTTCTATTTCTTCTTTATCTAGGTTTTGGTGATTGTAGAGTTGTAGGAATTTGTTCATCTCCTCTAGATTGTTGAACTTGTTTCCATATAACTGTTCATAGCAGTTACTGATTATTCTTTTGATTTCTGCTGTGTCCATTGTGATTTCTCCTCCTTCATTTATTATCCTGTTTATTTGTGCTTTCTCCCTTTTTTCATGTGTGAGCCTGACTAGGGGTTTGTCTATTTTATTGATTTTTTCAAAGAACCAGCTCTTGGTTTCATTGATCTTTTGGATTATTTTTTTAGTTTCAATTTCATTTATTTCTGCTTTGATTTTTATTATTTCTTTTCTTCTACTGGTTTTGGGTTTTTTTTTGTTGTTGTTCTTTTTCTAGATCTCTGAGCTTTGAGATTAGGTTGTTTCTTTGAGTTCTTTCTTGTTTTTTGATGTGAGCTTCTATTGCTATATACTTTGCTCTTATTACTGCTTTTGCTGCATCCCATACATTTAGGATATTGGTGTCCTCCTTGTCATTTAATTCAAAGAATTTTTTAATTTCTTCTTTGATCTCCTCATTAGTCCAGTGGTCTTCCAGTAGTGTGGTTTTTAATCTCCATGAGGTAGAATAGTTCCTTGCCTTCTTTTTATGGTTTATTTCTAGTTTGATGCCTTCATGGTCAGAAAAAATGGTTGGTATGATTTCAATCTTGGTGTATCTGTTGATGTTTGTCTTGTGCCCCAGTATGTGATCGATCCTGGAGAATGATCCATGTGCGCTTGAGAAAAATGTGTACTCCGTTTTTTGGGTGTTTAGTGTTCTATAGATGTCTGTTTAGCCCAAATGCTCTAGGCCCTTATTTAGAGCTTTAGTGTCTTTACTTATTTTTTTTCTCATTGATCTACCCCTTCATCATAATGTAGTGACCATTGGGGTCTCTTTTTATTTTTTTTTGAGTTTGAAATCCGTTTTATCTGATATAAGTATAGCTGTTCCTGCTTTCTTTTTTGGTCCATTTGCTTGTAGGATTGTTTTCCATCCTTTAACTTTGAGCCTATTTTTATCTTTTGTAGCTAAATGTGTTTCCTGGAGACAGGAAAAGGTTGAGTTTTGTTTCTTAATCCAGGCTGCAACTCTGTGACTTTTTTATTGAAGAGTTTAGTCCATTTACATTTAGAGTTAATATTGATATGTTAGCATCTGTATTTGCCATTGTGTTTGTCTTTCCTTTGATTTTATTTATTTATTCTTTTAATAACTTTTTTTTTGGTCTTATTTTGTTGTTATTCGTCCCTCTGAGGTTCGGCTTTAGGATTCCTTGTAGTATTTTTTGGAGTGGGGGTTTAGTCATAATGAAATTCCGGAGTTTCTGTTTGTCTGGAAGGTCCATATTCTTTCTTCATAGAGGAAGGAGAGCTTTGCGGGATAGAGTATTCTTGGTTGGCATCTATTTTTTTGGAGTCTGTTGACTATGTCCCTCCACTCTGTCCTTGCCTGTAGTGTTTCTTCAGAGAAGTCTGATGTCAGCCTGATTGGTTTTCCTTTGAATGTTATCTGTTTCTTCCCTCTTGTCAGCTTCATTATTTTTTCCTTGTCCTGGATTCTTGAGAGCTTTACTATTATGTGTCTTGCTGTGTTTTTCCTTTCGTCGTGGAAGTTTGGTGTTCTTCTTCCTTCTTGTATATCAATTTTCAGCTCCTTCTTCGCATTTGGGATGTTCTCTTCAATTATCTCCTGGAATATTTTCTCTGTTCCTACATCTCTCTCCTCTCCTTCTGGAATTCCTATAACACTTATATTTCCTTTCCTCACGGAGTCAGATAGTTCCCGAAGTCTTTCTTCGTTCTTTTTCCTTCGTACTTCTGTTTCCTTTTCTGTTTTGGTTCTTTTTATTTCTGTGTCGTCAAGAATACTTATTTGTTCTTCCATTTCATCTATTCTGCTTTCATTGCTTTTCCCAGAGTTCTTTAGTTCCTCCATTAATTCTTTGATCTCTTGCATTTCTTTTACTTCCCTCTTTAGGGACTCAATTTCATTCTTCTGACCATTGTTTTCCCTCTTTAGGGACTCAATTTCATTCTTCTGACCATTGTTTTCCCTCTTTAGGGACTCAATTTCATTCTTCTGACCATTGTTTTCCCTCTTTAGGGACTCAATTTCCTTCTTCTGATCATTGTTTTCCTTTATGACTTCTGCCACTTTTTTAATCAGGGCAATTTTAAATTCTCTTTCTGGAAGTCTCAGAAGTTCTTCCAAGTTACTGTCGTTGCAATCTGGAGGGTGGTTTTCTTTTTGTGGTGTGCTTCTTTCCTGAGGCGTTGTTAGGTTGTGCGTGGTTCTTCTACTCCCTACTGTCTGTTTTCTAATTTGTCGTATGCATTGGGACACTGTGTTGCTCGGACTGGCCGTCATCTTGGGTGAACTTCTCCGCTCCCCTCTGGCTCCTCCAGGAACCATCTCTGGCTTCTGGGGGAGCTTTCTGCTGGTTTTAGGCAGTCTTTACTGAAGAAATGTCCCTGTTCTAAACTGGCGAAGCGGGACGCAGTCCCTGCACATCCGGTCTCAGGCACACTCTTCTGCGTGCCCGGTCTGCCCCGGACGTGGGTGCCTGCTCCCTCTGTGGGCTCAGACTGCTGGTTGGAAGGGGCCTGTCGTGGGCTAACTTCCCACTGGCCACTGGGTCCTCCAGAAGCCTTCTGCCCTTTTCAAGAAGTCTTAATAAATTTCCCTGTTCTATGGGGTGTTAGTGACTTTTTTTCTGGTCGCTAGGTGGCGCCAGAGATCTCTCCTATTGTCCTTGGGGGGCTGTTTTTCAACCCCCCCACCCCCGTGGGACAGTGAACAGAGAGCGAGAATGGTAGGGTAAACCTCAACGGCTTTGGGGTGCTGTGTCTGCCTTGTGCCCCACCGTCGTGGAGAACCCACGTCCAGAATTTCATGCCCCGGGTCTCAGTTCAAAGTCCTCTGGTCCAGGACATGGGCTGTAGCCTAGTTCAGTGGCGCGGGAATGGCACCTTTTGCACCCAGCTCCCGTGCCTGGGCGCCTGGTTCCTGCTAACTCAATGAGGGACTTTCACCCCCGTGAGGGCCTCCTCGCATCTCCCCGCAAGCCTAGGTCGCAGGCGCGGGGACCTGGGCAGCCGCGATCCCGGTCCTCGTTTGCTTTTCAAGCGCGCCAAGCGCGCTGCTTTTCCGTGACGCAAGCTTACTGGCAGCCCTGGCCGTGTGCGCGTCTCCCGGGGTCTTTGTTCTTCTCTAATGGCGCCCGGAGCCGTTCGCTCACCACCGCGGCAAATCCTGCAGGGTTCTCCACAGCTCCTGTTCACGGGGTGTGGTGGCTACAATAGTTCCTTTCCACTCACAGTCCCGCTTGCTGCGTAATTTGTTCTTGTTGGTCTTTTTAGTTTGTTGTTTTCCTCCTCTCTGCTGGTCGGAGAGTGCCGACTCTGTGGGTGGGGTAGGGGAGCAGGGTTCTGTCTTTCCACCCTTCTAGTCCTCTTTTATAGCAACTTTCTTCTTCAGGCAGTTTGCTGGCATCACCCGTTTATCTTCTGTGTCCCACTTCTCACTGGGACCTGCCGCTTTTCCTCCCTATTAACTTTTTTTAATGGGAGATCTAACTCACAGCGTCTCCTCGCCTATATGCTAATTTTTAAAATATATTTACGATCACTTCATATATTCTTTTGCTCATCCACTCGATTATCATTGATTGTTCCTCTTTTTAACACGTTGTTGCACTTTGGTATTTTCCGTACAATGAAGGTCACCTAAGTTCAGCGTATGTCTGCTGTTCTCCATTTCCGTGCTCTTGGCCGAGGGGCGATGGCTGGGTTTCATCTCAGTCTTCAGCAGAAGTTCTCTCACTGGGGCAGCATTTCCAGTCTCTAAGGCACTTCCCCTTTCATGTTACTGACTCTCGTAGTCACATGTGGGATCAGGGGCTATTGGTGGGTCAGAGGCCCCTGTACTTGGTGAGTGAGGCCTTCATCGCATAAAGAAGGTCTGAGGGCCCAAGTTGGAAACAGTGATCACGACCTTCTGTGGACTAAGACCCACACATGATGGGGTAGAGACACTCCTGGAGGCTCTGGTGTGGATGTCACCGGCTTTTACCATAAACACAGCACAAAGTGGACACCGGAAATATGACAGTGGCTGTGAATGCTGTTAATTTCATGTGCAGTATATTTACTAAAAACTTACTAAAATACAGTGAGTAGGGTTTTTCAAGAAACAATAAAGGAACGTTGGAAGCTATAATGGTAAAAAAAAAAAATACTATCTGGTGGACTACGCAATATTCTAGTATTTCCAGAGATAGTTGAGGAAGGGTACTCACAACATCACGCCACACTTTCCTCGTGCATTTATCCCCATATATTTAATTTCATAGAATTTCTGGGAATTTGAGGACAATGTCCTTTTGGCCACATTATTATGGGATCTCAGAGTGTTTGTGTTTCCATGTGGAGTAGTTCAAACTAGAAAACTCATCGGATTTACATATCATAAATAACACTATCATTTAGTGTAGATGCAAAGACAAAGAATTTGAAGAACATTTAAAACTGGGAAGTGAAATACCCAAGTGTGTGGCTGCTGTGTGGCCTCAGCTCTTCTCTGCTGACTGCATCGACCCCTGCTTGCCCATCTGTGACATCCAATGTTTGAAAATTTCACACCAAAATATTTCATAATAATATGCAGTTCCAAGTGGATATCAGATATTTAACTCATTCTCAGATATTCACGCTCTGAGGGTGCTAATCAGGCTGATCTTGCCTTCAGCCCAGGTGAGTCCCATGTGGGCACAATGTCAGATTGGAGGCAGCCAGGAACAGTTAAAAAATGGCAAAAACTCAATATATAAACTTCTAGTTTGACAACTTCCTACTATTATTTAAATCATTGGCATTTTTATTTTTTCTGATGATAGATAACATTCTTAATATTAATTCTAGTTACTGTCATAGTTTACAGGTCAATAAAAGTTATGGGCTATCAAGAGAAAAAGGTTATGGAATACAATGAGAATTCAATGCACATATTGAATGAAGAAGCTGAATCAGACTATTATAAACATATCCTGAGACTATTCATTGCCTAAAATTTGTCAGTTTTCTGTAACATAATTAAATTTTTAAAAAAATAAAACATTAACTTTCTAGGTTGCTTGGATTTAAACATGAAACAATTAAAACTGTTGTGGAAAATGTAATATACACTAAAAAAATAAAAGATTCCACTGAAAAAAACAAATTAAAATAATAAGCCACTTCAGTGTAGTTGAAAACTTAAAAAAAAATCAACACACAGGGCCTCCCCAGTGGCACAACATTTGAGCGCTGGGCTTTGAAGATGCCTGCAGTCTCTGCAGCACCGGTTCAATCCCCGGCTGCCGATAAGGGTCCCGCATGGCACGCAGACCTCTCCTACTGACCACTGCTCCCCTCAGCAGAGTACTTTGTCAGTCTACCTGTTCTGCTCCCTGCTCTGACTCTGGTAAGTTCTTTCACCCTCCTGCGCTTCTGACTGTACCCAGTGCTTGTATAAATAAATAAATAAATAAATAAATAAATAAATAAATAAATAAATAAATACACAAACACAATGTTGTCAACTTGTGCTAACTCAATAAATAAACCAACCTTAAAAAAAAAAACACACAAAATCAATTGTCTTCTATATGCACAAATTAACTAGAAAAGAAGTTATAACACAATCCTACTTATAATCATGACGTGAAGTACCATGGAGTAAACATAACAAAGGAGGTAAAGATACAATGAGAAGAGTAAGATATTGTTAACAGAAATATAAAACACAAAAAATGGAAAGAAATTCCCTGCCCTTGGCTTGGAAGAATCAACATTACCAAATGTGCATCTGACCCAAAGCAATTTACAGATTCAGTGTAATCCCAATAAGAACTTCAATGGCATTTTCCAAAGATATATAAAAAAAAATGCTCAAATGTATATGGAACCACAAAGACCCCAAACAGCCAAAACAACCCTGACAAAAATGAGGAAGCATGGTGGAGGCAGGACATTCCAGATGCCAGTCCATACGATAAAGCTCTAATACTTAAAGCAGCATGGTACTGGGACAAAATCAGACTGGCCGGCCACTGGAATATAACAAGGGCCCAGGAACCCACACTCATAAGGATGGACAGTGACTCTATGGCAGAGGAGCCAGAGCAGGCACTGGAGCAGGGAAAGTGGGGAGATGGTGCTGGGAGAAGCAGACAGACACATGCAGCAGAGTGAACAGGTCCTGCCCCACCCCCTACAGAAGAGTAAACTCAAGCAGATAAATGCCTGTTTCCATGTGTGACGTCACCATCATCATGCAGCAAAACTAAGGATATGACACCATGAGCAGAAACCCTAAAATACTGTTTCCTAAAGATTAAAAGCACATTATCACAACAAAAGGACAATTCTAATATAAGTGCAGGGACAGGGGCTGTGGTGGAAAAGAACCACAGGATACACAATTTCAGAGACGAGTAAAGTTTCTCTTCCTGAAGGGCTGGTGACCCCCGTGGTGACTCACTTCTGCTGGACGTCCATTGTCTTTCCCCACCACTTCCCCTCCCTGGGCTCCCTCCTGCCTCTCTTCGTGTCCCTTCACTCCCGCCTCAGGCCTTCCCGCATCCCCCTCACATCCATCCCCAGGGCCTCTCCTTGAAGGGCACACAGGGGGCGACGGGCAACTGTCCAGCTGTCTAGACAGGGACTCAGGGCACTGTTATGACTGATGATGCCCAACATGGTGGACCTGACAGGTGGGGAATGGAACCTGGACATGAGGATTTGTCTATTCACGTCCATAGAGGTGTGAGCCAGACACAAAATCACATCTACACACCGAGTGTGATAATTACTCGCTGAGACACACTGCAGGACGCTCCAATTAACACAGTCAAGTAAACACATGCTTTCCCTCGGGAGGAAGGTCCCTGAGGCCTGGAATATGGACAGTGTCCAACACACGGACACCAGTCCAGAGCTCAAATAGCCCAGCCCTGAGGCCCTGCTTTGTCCATGAGGCGGTGCAGGACCGGGTTAAACATGTTGTGAGAGCTCAGAGGCTCCCCACGAGCCCCGACCATGGAGTGAGAGGCCGGGACACCCTCTGTCCTGCCAGGGGGACAACCTCAGGACAGAGACTCGACACGGCAACGGGAACTTTACCCCCAGACTGCAGGTATCTGTCCCCAGCCATTTGCAGGGGAGAATCCACTCACACTTGAGGGTTTTCAGATCAAGCTTATTTTTAGACCGGAGAATGCACCACAGTTAAACTATTCACTTTATAATCATGACAACTGATGCTGATGGGGCCCAAGTCTTCATGTCCCACTGCCCTGTCAGCCTGGGTGAGACTCAGGGAGAGAAAACATCTTCTCTTGTAATTTACGATGCTCAAGGATACTGACTTTTAATATATTGATCATAGGTTTTGATATATGGGAGATGTGACGATTATTGCTTCAAACCTGGGATATTAGCTTCAGGACACTCAGTGTGTTTGGGCACTGAGTAAAATCACAACGATGAATGGGGTTAGATTGTAACAAAGGAATTCCAGAAGAAATTAAAAAATAAAACTAGTTGTTAAATTCAGAATGTTGTGCCTTTTTGCCCCAAACATTATGACAAAATGAGTCAATTAGAAAATCAATAATTGTTGCAGCTTCATGTTGACGGCATCATGGCTCTGACGTGAACGTGATGCTGGAAGGGTCGTGTGACTATTTGTGGACGTGAACTTGGATTTTTACCCAACTCTGTACTCAGGGATTGTCTGTATAATTGCAAAATGAGTCACAGTATTTAAACAGGGCCTGGAGGAGTTATGTCAAGTTATTTTCCATTTTAATACGTAGTTAAGTTCACTCAGCAGATGTCAACATTTTTCACCACCAATATCCTGGTCTATTGTATTGTTTTTATTAAATATTGGGACTATTCAAACACATGAAATTCAATTATTTTATATTACTATACTCTTCTAAAAATCCTGCCTCCACATGGGCTCCCCCTGAGTCACCCCACAGAGCGGGGAGAAGAAAAGACTGGGGGGAGGAGAGGGCAGGGCTGCCCCGTGTCCAGACATCCCCACTTACACACGGGCCTGGGGGTAGGAACAAACCCGCACTCGGGGGACCCGGGGCCCTGGGACTGGCAGGGACAGCCACATGCACAGACCGTCCGGCTCAGCTCCAGAGGGGCCTCCTCCCTCCACAGACGTGCATGAGTCCGAGGGGGACAGAGGGGCCGGGAGGGACCCAGGGTGGGCGAGCCCATCCTGTAGGAGGAACGTGTGGGTGTGACCCAGGAGGAGACTCTGTGGGAAATGTGGTCTCTGGGTCCTCAGATGTGGGGAGTCAGGGGCAGGGAGATGAGGAGACGAGGGGACGGACCAGGAGGCAGCATGGAGGCCACAGGGGCAGGAATCTGATAGAGGAGGCGTCAGGACATGCTGCACAGGGAGAATGTGCAGCCGAGCCCAGATCATTCAGTTCCAGAACAGCGTCGGGTCCTGAGGATCAGGAAAATAGGGACCTGCACACCCCTCCTGCCTGCACACCTGTCCCTGTGGATCCTCCCCAGACCAGGGTTTTGCTGGAGGAGCAGGGACAGGCTCTCCAGGGTGGGAAGGGGCTGAGCATGGTCACGTGTCCTCTGGGCTGTGCCCTGGACAACCTCTGGGAGGTGTGCTGGGTGGACACTGGGGCCTGGGCAGGAGGTGGGAGCAGCACAACTGGGGCCAGGAGCATAGCGTGGGAACTCTGTTGAGATTTTTGACAAATACGAGATTCTAATTTGTTCATGTTTTGAAGGGGACAGATGAAATTTTCAGTTTTCATCAATTTTCAGGACTTATGTGGAGAATGTAATAATGACATATTCACATGAGCTGGTAATAAATGGGTTGAATGAAAGAGCAGACATAGATGATATTAGTGTCCATAGAACTGGAAGGAAAAATCATGTAGAAAATACATTGAGTTATTATCTTGTATTGATAACCCATTCTATTTTCAATATTGGAAGAATTAAGATTTTGCTTCTCTTTCCTCTTCTATACAGATGATGTCTCCAGGGGTGACCAATCTCACCGCTGTGACAGAATTCATCCTCCTGCGGATCCCTACCCAGGGGACCATGGGCTTCCTGCACCCGCTGCTCTTCTCCCTTGTCTACCTGTGCGCCCTGCTGGGGAATGGGCTCATCGTCCTCATCACCACCCTGGACCGGCACCTCCACACCCCAATGTACTTCTTCCTGAGGGGCCTGTCCTTCTTGGACCTCTGCCTCATCTCAGCCACGGTCCCCAATTCCATAGCCAACTCTCTGAGGCACAGAAGCTCCATCTCCTTCCCGGGCTGTGTCATCCAGGTCTTCATGATGATTTTTTCGGCAGGTGCAGAGATGACCCTCTTAACAGTGATGAGCCTTGACCGCTATGCTGCCATCTGCCACCCCCTGCACTATGACGTCCTCATGAGCAGGGACAGGTGTGTGCAGCTGACAGCTGTGTCCTGGCTGGGTGGGGGTCTCTATGCTGTGATGAACACGGCTGGAACCTTCTCCTTGTCCTACTGTGGGTCCAACGTGGTCCACCAGTTCTTCTGTGACATCCCCCAGTTATTGGCAATTTCCTGTTCAGAAAATTTGATGAACAAACTTGTCTCCATTCTCATTAGTTTGGTTTTGGGTATCTGCTGTTTCATTTTCATCATCATTTCCTATGTCCACATCTTCTCTGCTGTCAGGAAGATCCCATCCACAGAAGGGAAGGCCAAAGTCTACTCCACCTGCCTTCCCCACCTGCTGGTTGTGGTGCTGTTTCTCTTCACTGGATGCTTTGCTTATCTGAAGCCAGCCTCAGAGACCCTGTCTGTATCTGACCTGGTCATTTCTATGTTCTACACGATGGTGCCTCCCATCTTTAATCCCATCATATACAGTCTGAGGAACCAAGCCATGAAGTCAGCTGTGGGGAAACTGATGAAGGGCCAATACTCCAAGATGTGAGATATCACAATCTATAATTATAACCACTCATTAATTCAGCTTTTCCCCCTAACTCTTACATGTCATCATTTATAAGTATAGATTTCTTACATTAGTATTATTCCCTTGTCACAAATTCATATTCTCATAATCCTCACTATACTCCTTTTTCCTAAATTGCTGTAATCCTTCTCCCAAGCCCTCCCTGTGTGATGTTCAAAACTGAATCCAGCTCGTGGTTAAAAACTTGTATTTGGTGTAGAAAGAGCGTTCTAGAACTCACATTCACCAACATTTACACGACATTGAGCAGTGGTAAAGGGGTCTGTCCTCAAGACCACATGGCCTTGGGACCCCAGTCCTGGGGCTCGGGTCCCACAGCCTGCGTGTGTCTCCACCGAGGGCCTTGTCCTCATTGATGGCAGGGGAGATATTTGAGTGGGGCCACCCGTCCTTCACGATTCCTCATGGGGCATCTTCCTCTAGAAGTTCCTGTTGCTGCTGAAAGGACAAAGGGAATCCGCACCTGACTCTGCCAGAGGTGGAAGGATGGAAGCTTCCTCGGTTAGTAGGAATCTATGAGTGAAACCTGGAATGGATGGAATGTTAATTTCTATGATGCCAGTTTGGATGCCAACGTGACTGCACCCCTCGATGTGGTGTTTTCAAAGGTCAAGTTAGATGATTATCTTTGAAGAGCTACTTTTCTATGTAAAAGTTTATAATCTGTAACTTGTCATTGTGTTGATTTTTAGGTTCCCTTACTTTTCCAGATTGTATCTTGATCCTCTACCAGGTCTTCTCCACCTTCTTGTAGATTACACTTAAGTTCACTTCTCTTCCACTTGGGAACAATATTATTTTTTATTACGTAAAATGTTATGCAAACTAAAGCACGGCATAGTTGCATATTTTTTTATAATCCTCCACATCTGCACTTCATGCTGGAAGTTCTCATTCTGTTCCCCTAACACTGAGAATGTGACCTGGGGTGATGGTCCTCCTCTCCGGAGCATGTCACTGTGTCTCCAAACTCTCCTGACCAATGAGCACATTTTGCCCATGAAACTATTTGTGATAATAAAATGTAGTTAATCACCAGACATGACTCGTCCATTCAAATTTCAGAATGAAACCTGAGTTAGAAAATCGCTCAAAGTAATATTCATTTCAGTGATAGCATGAGAGCACACGGCCTCCCTGGTGGCAAAGTGGGTTGAGCGCTGTGTTGTGAAGCTGTCTGCAGCCTCTACAGTGCGGGTTTGATTCCCAGCCAGTCAGGGAGAAACCCACATGGCACAGCAGACCTCTCCTGCCTTGCCCACTGCTCCCCTCAGCAGTGTCTTCAGTCCATCTGCCTGTTCTGCTCCCTATTCTGTCTCTGGTGAATTCTCTCACCCTCCCACGCCTCTGACTGTACCCCAGTCTTGTACGAATAAATAAATCTTTAAAAAAATACACATGAGATCATAGTCCCCATCCCCTTGGAATATGATGACATTCCCTGGTCAGACTCCTCTTGATGTATTTTCTGTTATTCCTTGAACAAATGCAGTGAGTGTCTGTGAGGATCTTCCCATGAGTGATTCATCCCAAAATCACTCTAACTTGTTATTTGTTCTTATCAAAGAGGACACTCATTTTCACTTTTACTGTTTTCACTGTGGGTCACTTTTCACTCCCCCACATGCACCAGTGTCTACTCAGAATCTACTGAATGCCCTGCAGTGCCTGGCCCCTTTGTGCACACTCCTATCTCCTACCCTGTTCTGTCTCATAATAAGCAAATTTTTTGCACTTGGTCCAACTTTTCCTTTTGTTGTTTGCCACTATAATTTTTTAATTGTTGGCTTTTATATTATAATCCACAGATTGGTGAGACCAGCCGATATCTTTCACTTTTTGACTTATCTTGCTAGCATATGCTCTCCAACTTTCACTTTGGTCGCTAAGGACACTAGTTCACCTCTTTAATAGCCGTGCGGTATTCCATTGAGTGTGGATTCACATTCTTTATTCATTCCTCTGTCCATGACACTTGGGTTGGGGACACGGCCGGCAACAGTGGACGGTGCTGCTGGGAACACTGGTGTGCGTGATCTGCACTGTAGAGTCTGCGCATCTGGGACAAATACCCGGATGAGGTTGTTCCATCCTGTGGTTGTCCTTGTGTTAGTGTCTGAAGACATCTCCACGCCATTCCCATCAGTGGTGAGAGGCCTTTTCTCTCCCTCCCTCACCTTTTTGCTGGGTCCAGTCTCTGGATTGGTCCCTTCTCACAAGTGACAACAGTTTGGATTTCTATTTTCCTTATTATTAGAACAATTTGGAATGGGTTAAAATTTTGCATTAGACAAACCCTTAAAATACCATCAAGAACACACAGGTGCTGCCCACTGCACACTCACCCCACAAATGAGCTTGGGGACACACGCCAAGGACCAGGGAAGAAGAGCACGTAGGAACTAGTAGCCCCCCCAACACTAGAGAGCTTCTGTGCCTCAGAAAAGCCATCTCCAAAATGGGTCCCTGCGCTGGGAGAAAATTGTGCACATCACACACCTGACAAGGGCGAGAGTCCAAAATATGCAAAACCTACAAAACCAGCTACAGAAAGAGACACCCCGATCCAACACGGCCTCAACCCCCCAGAGACATTTTCCTGGGGAGTTCAGGAGCCCACAGCCTCTCACAACTTTTATTCAGGTTGAAAACTTCTCGGCTCCAGAGTGCTTCCACCTGCTTCACACCTGCAGGATGTGAACGTGCCTTGATAGTCACAGGGGCCGGCTCGTGCTGCATAATGTCTCCTGCATCCCTAATGCTTGTTTTAGAGTTTAATATTGGATAGAATCTGAGTCTCCTGAATTAGTTCTGTCAGGTGATTCTTGCAGCATCTGACTGTTGCAAATTGATCCTTTTCAAACATCTCACTCGCTGTCCAGCTGTCTCCCCACAGAAGCCTCCCAGGAGACAGAGCACCTGAGTCTGCTTTCTGAGTCTCACTCGTGGGTGCCCAGGGCCGGACACTGCTCAGCCCAGCCAGGATGGGCGGGAAGGACAGACATTCCCTCATTGGCCGAGACACAACAACAGTCTCGGTGACCTCAGTTCTCACAACACTCTCGATTAGCTCCCCAGCCATGGCCCCCTTCTCCTTGAGCCCCTAAACGACACTCTGCCTGGGCGCTGACACCACCTGCCCTGCTGCCTGGGCCGCCTGCTTAGCAAGAGGTAAGGGGGTGTCCACTTCCGCGGGGCTCAGCTATGGGAGGTGTCCAGGGCCACCGTCAGTCAGTGTGGACGGTCACTGGTCAAAGGTGACTTGAGTAACCACTGACCGCGCGGTGCTCACAATCACAATGCCACGGGGAGACGCAGGTGAGCCTTGGGGGCTGCAGGCAGCACAACTGTGCTCCGAGCTCGGAGGCAATGCCCCTGCTGGCCTCTGGGCACGGGCCTGAGTCTGCCAGCTCGCCAGTGAACCTGCTGCCCCCGACCCCTGACCCCGGGCCCCATCCCACAGACTCAAAGGAGTTTACAGATTCATGCAATCCAAATCAAAATTTCAATGCCTTTCTCAGACATATGAATCAAATATTACAGAAAGCATATGTAACTACAAAAGACCACAAACAGCCAAAACAGTCTTGACAAAAATGTAAGAATGGGGGCAGCACACTTCCAGGCTCCGGTCCATACAATAAAGCTCTAATACTAAAAGCAGCATGGCACTGGGACAAAAAAAAGACAGTCCGGCCACTGGAATATAACGAAGGCCCAGGAACCCACCCTCATCAGGAGAGATAGTGACTCTACGACAGAGGCACCAGAGCAGGCACTGGAGCAGGAATGTGGGGAGATGGCGCTGGGAGAAGCAGACAGACACACGCAGCAGAGTGAAGCATGTACTGCCCCACCCCCTGCAGAAGAGTAAACTCAAGCAGGTAAATGCCTGTTTCCATGAGTGATGTCACCATCGTCATGCAGCAAACCTAAGCATATGACACCATGAGCAGAAACCCTAAAATACTATTTCCTAAAGATTAGAAGCAAATTATCCCAACAAAAGGACAATTCTAATGTAAGTGCAGGGACAGGGGCTGGGCTGGAAAAGAACCGAGGATCCACAACTTCAGAGACGAGTAAAGTTTCTCTTCCTGAAGGGTTGGTGACCCCCGTGGTCACTCACTTCTGCTGGTCATCCATTGTCTTTCTGCCCCACTCCCCATCCCTGGGCTCCCTCCTGCCTCTCTCCGTGTCCCTTCACACCCGCCTCAGGCCTTCCCGCATCCACCTCAAGGCCATCCCCAGGGCCTCTCCCTGAAGGGCACACGGGGGTGATGGGGGACTGTCCAGCTGTCTAGACAGGGACTCAGGTCACTGTTATGACTGATGGTGCCCACCACGGTGGACCCAACAGGTGGGAAATGGAACCTGGACATGAGGATTTGTCTATTCACGTCCATAGAGGCGTGAGCCAGACACAACATCATATCTACACATCAAGTGTGATAATTACTCGCTGAGATGCACTGAAGGACACTCCAATTAACACAGTCAAGTAAACACACACTTTCCCTCGGGAGGAAGGTCCCTGAGGGCTGGAATGTGGACAGTGTCCACACGTGGACACCAGCTGCAGAGCTCAAATAGCCCAGCCCTGAGACCCTGCTCTGTCCATGAGGTGGCACAGGATGGGGTGGAACATCCTGTGAGTACTCAGAGGCTCCCCACGATCCCCGACCATGGAGTGAGAGGCCGGGACGCCCTCTGTCCCACCGTGGGGACAACCTCAGGACACAGATGGACACGACAGCCAGAACTTTCCCCCCCAATTTGCAAGTATTCGGTTCCTAGGCAGTTTTCAGAATGGAAATCGTTCAGACTTGAAAGTTTTTATATTTCAAGCTTCATTTTAGATGAGAAAGCACAGTAATTAAAATACTCATTTTATAAAACGTGAAAAGCGAAAAAATTCTGAAGTTGCACAAGTTTTTCAGTGCCCCACTGCCTTATCATGCTGGATGAGTCTCAGTCAGAGGAAATATACTCTCCTTGCATTTAAAGTGTTCAAAAGATTGACTTGTTGTACCACTATATATTAGAAGGTTTTGATGTATGTGACAATTAATACTCCATTAACTGGCATTTGAGCATTCAGCACCCTGAGTTGTTTTGGGCACTTTATAAAGCACAACAACTAATGGAAATATATTGTGATGAAGAAATTGCAGGGGACAAGCCAGATGTCTTCTGGCCAGCAGTGAGAGCCCAGAGTGGAGCGGGCAGCCAAAGCTGGGATGAACCGCACATGCAGGAAAGTGCGTCTCCAACTTGCCATTTTAGAACAGGGACCTCCCTTCAGTAAAGACTGCTTGAAACCTGCAGAAGGCTCCCCGAAGAGACAGAGGTTAAATGGGCAGCACCCCCACACCAGGCCCCTTCTGGCCTCCAGTCAGAGCCCAGAGGGGGAGTGGGCAGCCAAAGCTTGGGTGGACTGCACGTGCAGGAAAGTGCATCTCTGACTCACCATTTTTGAACAGGGACCTTCCTTCAATAAAGACTGCTGGAAACTGGCAGAAGACTCCCCAAGGAGCCAGAAGTGATCTGAAGGCCCCCACAAGCCTGGTCCGCCCTGGCAGGGTGTTAGAGCCCAGAGGGTTATCCAGCAATTTGGAGCCCAGAGTGCAATCCAGCCGCCCCACCTCCAGGGAAGTCTGTGGGACTTCAAGACACACCTTTGGATCTAAACAAACAGAAGGAGGCAATATTCTGTGACAGCGACCATTAACATACTCAAAGTACCACTGCCTCACTGTATTTCTGGCATAACTGTATTTGACTTGTTTAGACGACCAGTTTCCAAAATCCCAGAAAAAGCACACCAAAAAGATGCTGGGAAGTACCAGCAACACAGTGTCCCAAAGCATACAGCAAATAAGAAGGCAGGCAGCAGGGAGAAGAAAAACTACATGCAATCTAGCAACTCCTCCGGAAAAAGACACACCACCGAAAGAAAACAACCCACCATATTGCAACTACAGTGACTTGGAAGAACTTCTGACCCTTCCAGAAAGAGAATTTACAACTGCCATGATTAAAAAACTGAAGGAAGTCAAAAATGATATGGGAAAAATAATCAACGATCAGAAGAATAAAATTGAGTCCCTAAAGAGGGAAGTAAAAGAAATGCAGGACATCAAAGAATTAATGGAGGCACTAAGAACTCTGGAAAAGCAATGAAAGCAGAAAAGATGAAATGGAAGAATGAATAAGTACTCTTGAAAACACAGAAATAAAAAGAACCAAAACAGAAAAGGAAAGAGAAATATGAAGGAAAAAGACCAAAGAAAGACTTCGGAAACTATCTGACTCCATGAGGAAAGGAAATATAAGAGTTATAGGAATAATAGGAGAGGAGAGAGATGTAGGAACAGAGAAAATATTCAAAGAGATAATTGAAGAGAACTTCCCAAATGTGAAGAAGGAGCTGAAAATTGATATAAAAGAAGCAAGAAGAACACCAAACTTCCACGACAAAAGGAAAAATACAGCAAGACACATAATAGTAAAGCTCCCAAGAATTCAGGACAAGGAAAAAATAATGAAGCTGGCAAGAGGGAAGAAACAGATAACATTCAAAGGAAAGCCAATCAGGCTGACATCAGACTTCTCCGAAGAAACACTCCGGGCAAGGAGAGAGTGGAGGGACATAGTCAACAGACTCCAAGAAAACAGATGCCAACCAAGAATACTCTATCCCGCAAAGCTCTCCTTCCTCTTTGTAGAAAGAATAAGGACCTTCCCAGACAAACAGAAACTCTTGAATTTCATTATGACTAAACCCCCACTCCAAAAAATACTACAAAGAGTCCTAAAGCCAGAACCTCAGAGGGATGAATAACAATGGTAGAAGGCCATCAACAACAACAAAAAAAAGTTATTAAATGAATAAATAAATAAAATCGAAGGAAAGACAAACACAATGGCAAATATAGATGCTAACATATCAATAGTAACTCTAATTGTACATGAACTAAACTCTTCAATAAAAAGACACAGATTGGCAGGCTGGATTAAGAAAAAAGAACCAACCTTTTGCTGTCTCCAGGAAACACATTTAGCTACAAAAGATAAAAATAGACTCAAAGTTAAGGGATGGAAAACAATCCTACAAGCAAATGGAACAAAAACGAAGGCAGGAACAGCTATACTTATATCAGATAAAACAGATTTCAAACTCAAAAAGGTAAAAAAGAGACCCCAACGGTCACTACACTATGATCAAGGGGACAATATTTCAAGAAGAAATAACACACATTAACATATACTCACCCAACAAAGGAGCACCAAAATATATCAGACAACCATTAGAAAACATATGTAGCAGGAGACTTTGACGCACCACAATCAACAATGGATAGATCAATGAGACAAAAATAAGTAAGTACATTAAAACTATAAATAAGGATCTAGAGTGCTTGGGCTTAACAGACTTCTACAGAACACTAAGCCCAAAAATCTGAGTACACATTTGTCTCAAGCACACACGGATCATTCTCCAGGATCGATCGCATACTGGGACCCAAGACAAATATCCACAGATACACCAAGACTGAAATCATAGTAAGCATCTTCTCTGACCATGAAGGCATCAAACTACAAATAAACCATAAAAATTAGGCAAGGAACTCATCTACCTCATGAAGATTGAAACCCACACGACTGGAAAACCACTGAAGTAATGACGAAATCAAAGAAGAAAATAAAAAAAAAAAGCTTTGAGTTGAATGACAAGGGGGACACCAATTTCCTAAACATATGGGATGCAGCAAAAGCAGTAATAAGTGGAAAATATATAGCAATAGAGGCTCATGTCACGAAACAAGAAAGTTCTCAAAGAAACAACCTAATCACAAAGCTCAAATAACTAGAAAAGGAACAAAAAAAAAAAAAGCAGAAGAAAAGAAATAATAAAAAACAAAGCAGAAATAAATGAAACTAAAAAAAAAAAATCCAAAAGATGAATGAAACCAAAACCTGGTTCTTTGAAAAAATAAATAAAATAGACAAACCCCTAGCCAGGCTCACAAAGGAAAAACGGGAGAAAGCACATATAAATAGGATCACAAATGAAAGAGGAGAAATCACAATGGACACAGCAGAAATCAAAAGAACAATCAGAAACTACTATGAACAGTTATATGGAAACAAGCTCAACAATGTAGAGGAGATGGACAAATTCCTACAACTCTACAATCACCCAAAGCTAGATAAAGAAGAAATAGAACACCTAAACAGACCAATTACAAGCAGCAAAATTGAAATGGTAATCAAAAACAAAAGCCCAGGACCTGATAGATTTACAAATGAATTCTACCAAACATTCAGAGACGAATTAGTGCCTATTCTTCACAAACTCTTCCAAAAAATTGAGAAGGAAGGGACAATACCAAGCTCATTCTATGAAGCCAGCATTACACTAATACAAAAACCGAACAAGGACAACACAAAAAGTAAAACTACAGGCCAATCTCCCTAATGAACACTGATGCAAAATTCCTCAATAAAATTTTAGCTATCAGAATCCAATAATGTATCCATAAGATAATTCACCGCGACCAAGGAGGATTCATTCCAGGGACACAAGGATGGTTCAACATCCGAAAATCAAATAACGTCATCCAACACATCAACAAAAAGAAATATAAAAAACATATGATAATATCAATAGATGTGGAGAAAGCTTTTGACAAAGTGCAACACCCATTCATGATAAAAGCCCTTGAAATTCTTGGGATACAAGGAACATACCTCAACATCATAAAGGCCATCTATGACAAGCCAACAGCCAGTATCATTCTCAATGGTGAAAAGCTGAAAGCTATTCCATTAAGATCTGGAACAAGACAAGGATGTCCACTCTCACCACTGCATTTCAATATAATACTGGAAGTCCTAGCCAGAGCAATAAGACAAGAGAAAGACATACAAGGAATCCAAATAGGAAAAGAAGAAGTCAAACTATCACTATTTGCAGATGATATGATAATATATATAGAGAACCCCAAACACTCCACAGAAAAACTAATTCAACTCTTCAGTTCAGTAAAGTGGCAGGATACAAAATCAAGATGCAAAAGTCAGCAGCATTCCAATACACAAACAATAAATCTGAAGAAGAAGAAATAAAAAAAAAAACATCACTTTTATTATGGAAACAAAAAAAAATCAAATATTTGTGAATACATCTAACAAAAGAGGTAAAGGACCTATACAAAGAAAACTATAAAACACTGTTAAAAGAAATAGAAGAAGACAAAAAGAAATGGAAAGACATCTGCTGCTCATGGATTGGAAGAATAAACAATATTAAAATGGCCATCCTACCAAAAGCAATATACAGATTCAATGCTATTCCAATCAAAATTTCAAAGTCATTCTTCAAAAAAATGGAACATTATTGATGAAATTCATACGGAATCACCCAAAACCCTGAATAGCCAAATCTCTCCTGAAAAAAAAGAAGGGGATGTAGGCATCACACTCCAACACTTCAAACTATACTACAAAGCCATAATCATCAAAACTGAATGGTATTGGAACAAGAACAGACACACAGATCAATGGAATGGAATAAAAAATCCAGAAATAAACCCACATATTTATGGTCAACTAATCTTTGACAAAGGAGCAAAGACTATGCATTGGAGCAAAGAAAGTTTGTTCAATAAATGGTGCTGGGAGGCTCCTGGAGGAGCCAGTGGCCAGCTGGGGAGTTAGCCCACGCCGGGCCCCTTCTGACCAGTAGTCTGAGCCCACAGGGGGAGTGAGCACCCACAGCCGGGGCAGACCAGGCGTGCAGAAATGTGTTCCTGAGACCAGACGCGCAGGGAGTGTGTCCCACATCACCATTTTAGAACAGGGACATTTCTTCAGTAAAGACTACCTGCAGAAGGCTTCCTCAGGAGCCCGAGGTGAGCGGGGGAAGTTCGCCCACGCCAGACCCCCTCTGGCCTGCAGTCCAAGCCCAGAGGGGGAGCAGGAACCCACCGCCGGGGCAGACCAGGCGCACAGGGGAGTGTGTCCCCACATCGGCATTTTAGAACAGGGACCTTTCTCCAGTAAAGACTGCTTGAAACTGACATATGGCTCCTGGAGGAACCAGAGGGGAGCAGAGAAGCTCACCCAAGATGCCGGACAGTCCCAACAACACAGTGTCCCAATGCATACGGCAAATTAGAAAACAGACAGTAGGGAGTAGAAGAACCACATGCAACCTAGCAACTCCCCAGGGAAAAAGCAAACCACAAAAAGAAAACCAGCCCCCAGATTGCAATGACATTAACTTGGAAGAACTTCTAAGCCTTCCAGAAAGAGAATTTAAAATTGCCGTGATTAAAAAATTGACAGAAGTCATAAAGGAAAACAATGATAAGGGAAAAATAATCAACGATCAGAAGAATGAAATTGAGTCCCTAAAGGGGGAAAACAATGGTCAGAAGAATGAAATTGAGTCCCTAAAGAGGGAAGTAAAAGAAATGCAGGACATCAAAGAATTAATGGAAGAACTAAAGAATTCTGGGAAAAGCAATGAAAGCAGAATAGATGAAATGGAAGAACGAATAAGTACTCTTGAAGAAACAGAAATAAAAAGAACCAAAACGGAAAAGGAAAGAGAAGTACGAAGGAAAAAGAACAAAGAAAGACTTCGGGAACAATCTGACTCTATGAGGAAAGGAAATATAAGAGTTATAGGAATAATAGAAGGAGAGGAGAGAGATGTAGGAACAGAGAAAATATTCAAAGAGATAATTGAAGAGAACTTCCCAAATGTGAAGAAGGAGCTGAAAATTGATATAAAAGAAGCAAGAAGAACACCAAACTTCCACGACAAAAGGAAAAATACAGCAAGACACATAATAGTAAAGCTCCCAAGAATCCAGGACAAGGAAAAAATAATGAAACTGGCAAGAGGGAAGAAACAGATAACATTCAAAGGAAAGCCAATCAGGCTGACATCAGACTTCTCCGAAGAAACACTCCGGGCAAGGAGAGAGTGGAGGGACATAGTCAACAGACTCCAAGAAAACAGATGCCAACCAAGAATACTCTATCCCGCAAAGCTCTCCTTCCTCTTTGTAGAAAGAATATGGACCTTCCCAGACAAACAGAAACTCCGGAATTTCATTACAAATAAACCCCCACTCCAAAAAATACTACAAGGAGTCCTAAAGCCAGAACCTCAGAGAGACGAATAACAATGAAAGAAGGCCAAAAAAAAGTTATTAAAAAAATAAATAAAATCAAAGGAAAGACAAACACAATGGCAAATACAGATGCTAACATATCAATATTAACTCTAAATGTAAATGGACTAAACTCTTCAATAAAAAGACACAGAGTTGCAGGCTGGATTAAGAAACAAAACCCAACCTTTTGCTGTCTCCAGGAAACACATTTAGCTACAAAAGATAAAAATAGGCTCAAAGTTAAAGGATGGAAAACAATCCTACAAGCAAATGGACCAAAAAAGAAAGCAGGAACAGCTAAACTTATATCAGATAAAACGGATTTCAAACTCAAAAAGATAAAAAGAGACCCCAATGGTCACTACATTATGATCAAGGGGACAATACTTCAAGAAGTATAGAACAACACTCATTAACATATACTCACCAAACGAAGGAGCACCAAAATATATCAGACAACTGTTGTCCTCTCTGAAAACAGACATCAGTGAAAACACATACATAGTGGGAGACTTCAACACACCAATATCAACAATGGAAAGATCAACAAGACAAAAAATAAGTAAAGAAACCAAAGCTCTAAATAAGAACCTAGAGCAATTGGGCTTAACAGACATCTATAGAACACTAAACCCAAAAAAAAGGAGTACATATTTTTCTCAAGCGCACAAGGATCATTCTCCAGGATCGATCACATACTGGGGCACAAGACAAACATCAACAGATACACCAAGATTGAAATCATATCAACCATCTTTTCTGACCATGAAGGCATCAAACTAGAAATAAACCATAAAAAGAAGGCAAGGAACTTTCCTACCTCATGGAGATTAAAAACCACACTACTGGAAGACCACTGGACTAATGAGGAGATTAAAGAAGAAATTAAAAAATTCTTTGAATTGAACGACAAGGAGGGCACCAATATCCTAAATGTATGGGATGCAGCAAAAGCAGTAATAAGAGGAAAATATATAGCAATAGAAGCTCACATCAAGAAACAAGAAAGAACTCAAAGAAACAACCTAATCTTGAAGCTCAAAGATCTAGAAAAATAACAACAAAAAAACCCCAAAACCAGTAGAAGAAAAGAAATAATAAAAACCAAAGCAGAAATAAATGAAATTGAAATTAAAAAAACAATCCAAAAGATCAATGAAACCAAGAGCTGGTTCTTTGAAAAAATCAATAAAATAGACAAACCCCTAGCCAGGGTCACAAAGGAAAAAAGGGAGAAAGCACAAATAAACAGGATTATCAATGAAAAAGGAGAAATCACAATGATCACAGCAGAAATCAAAAGAATAATCAGTAACTACTATGAACAGTTATATGGAAACAAGTTTAACAATCTAGAGGAGATGGACAAATTCCTACAACTCTACAATCACCCAAAGCTAGATAAAGAAGAAATAGAACACCTAAACAGACCAATGACAAGCAGCAAAATTGAAATGGTAATCAAAAACCTCCCCAAAAACAAAAGCCCAGGACCTGATGGATTTACAAATGAATTCTACCAAACATTCAGAGACGAATTAGTGCCTATCCTTCACAAACTCTTCCAAAAATTGAGAAGGAAGGGACAATACCAAACACGTTCTATGAAGCCAACATTACACTAATACCAAAACCAAACAAGGACAACACAAAAAAGGAAAACTACAGGCCAATCTCCCTAATGAACACTGATGCAAAAATCCTCAATAAAATTTTAGCTATCAGAATCCAACAATGTATCCATAACATAATTCACCACGACCAAGTAGGATTCATTCCAGGGACACAAGGATGGTTCAACATCCGAAAATCAATCAACGTTATCCAACACATCAACAAAAAGAAATATAAAAACCATATGATAATGTCAATTGATGCTGAGAAAGCTTTCGACAAAGTGCAACACCCATTCATGATAAAAGCCCTTGAAATTCTTGGGATAAAAGGAACATACCTCAACATCATAAAGGCCATCTATGACAAGCCAACAGCCAGTATCATTCTCAATGTTTAAAAGCTGAAAGCAATTCCATTAAGATCTTGAACAAGACAAGGATGTCCACTCTCACCACTGCGTTTCAATATAATACTGGAAGTCGTAGCCAGAGCAATAAGACAAGAGAAAGACATCTGAGGAATCCAAATAGGAAAAGAAGAAGTCAAACTATCACTATTTGCAGATGATATAATATACATAGAGAACCCCAAAAACTCCACAGAAAAACTAATTCAATTCATCAACCAGTTCAGAAAAGTGGCAGGATACAAAATCAACACGCAAAAGTCAGTAGCCTTCCTTTACACAGACAATAAATCTGAAGAAGAAGAAATAAAAAAAAATCCCTTTTTTTATTGAAACAAAAAAATCAAATATTTGGGAATAAATCTAACAAAAGAGGTAAAGGACCTATACAAAGAAAACTATAAAACACTGTTAAAAGAAATAGAAGAAGACACAAAGAAATGGAAAGGCATCCCCTGCTCATGGACTAGAAAAATAAACATTAAAATGGCCATCCTTCCAAAAGCAATATACAGATTCAATGCTATTCCAATAAAAATTTCAATGTCATTCTTCAAAGAAATAGAACAATTATTGATGAAATTCATATGGAATCTCAAAAAACACCGAATAGCCAAAGCTCTCCTGAAAAAAAAAAAAAAAAGAAGGGAATGGAGGCATCACACTCCCAGACTTCAAACTATACTAAAAAGCCATGATCATCAAAACTGCATGGTATTGGAACAAGAGCAGACATAAAGACCAATGGAATCAAATAGAAAATCCAGAAATAAACCCACAGATTTATGGTCAACTAATATTTGACAAAGGAGCAAAGACTATGCATTGGAGCAAAGAAAGTTTGTTCAATAAATGGTGCTGGGAAAACTGGGTCGCTACATGAAAAAGAATGAAGCTTGACCACTACCTCACACCATACACAAAAATCAACTCAAAATGGATTAAAGAACTAGACAAAAGACCTGAAACCATAAAATATATAGAAGGAAATATAGGGGAAACACTATGTGATTTGCACATCAAAGACATCTTTACAGACACATCACCCAAAGCAGTGATAGTGAAGGCAAAGATAAACAGCTGGGACTACATCAAATTAAAGAGCTTCTGCACAGCAAAAGAGACAATAACAAAAACAAAGAGAAACCCCACCAACTGGGAGAACATTTTTGCACACAACACTAATGATAAAGGACTGATCACAAAAATCTGCAAAGAGCTGATGAGACTCAACAACAACAAAGAAGGGCCTCCCCGGTTGAGCAGCGGTTGAGCGCTGTGTTGCGAAGCTGCCCACAGCCTCCGCGGCGTCGGTTCGATCCCCTGTTGCTCCCTGGCCACCGGAGGAGGGTCCCACATGGCGCGCAGACCTCTCCTGCCACCCGCTGCTCCCCTCAGCAGTGTACTTCGGTCCTTCTGCCTGTTCTGCTCCCCGCTCTGGCTCTGGTGAATTCTCTCACCCTCCCGCGCTTCTGACTGTACCCAGTGCATGTATAAACAAAACAAACAAACAAACAAACAAACAAACTAATAAATAAAACATGCCTCTATTAAAAAAAAAAAATCAAAGAAAATAATCCAGTCAAAAAATGGGCAGAAGAGCTGAAAAGAAACTTATCTGCAGAGGAAATGCAAATGGCCAACAGGCATATGAAAAAATGTTCAACATCACTTGTCATCAGGGAAATGCAAATCAAAACTACCATGAGATACCATCTTACACCAGTGAGAATGGCACATATTACAAAAACTAGCAACAGCAAATGTTGGCGAGGGTGTGGAGAAAAAGGAACTCTCCTGCACTATTGGTGGTAGTTAAAACTGGTCCAACCACTATGGAGAGCTGTATGGAGATTTCTGGACCTACTAAACATAGAACTTCCACATGATCCAGCAATTCCACTCCTAGGTATTTACCCAAAGGACACAGAAACATCAATTCCAAAGAGCACCTGCACCCCTATGTTTATAGCAGCACTGAAAGGTTCGGCACGGTAAAGAAAAGGAAAGCCAGGCTAAATTTCTCAAAGGGAGGGAATGTTTATTGCGCCCTGGGCGGACCTCACAGACCCAAGGCGGGGGTCAGTGAAGCCGCGCACATTGTTAGGGGGAAGCAGGGTTTTATAGGGCGAGGAAAGGTCAGGTGGGTAGTTGGGCTCCTATGGTTGGAAAAGTTTGTAGGGCGGGTATAGGTTCTTTGTCTGAGATGAGACTCCTAGGGGGAGGAGGGAGGCTCATTGTCTGAGTCCTCTAGGCAGGTATCTGCATTCCTGCCCCCCAGGTGGGCTTCCTGGTTGGCTCCTGCATTCAGGCCACCTGCATGGACCTTTCATAACAGCCTTTTGTTGATAGGAAAAGGGGCTATGGTTCTTTCTTTGGCTACTTCCTGCTGAAAAGGGGAGAAGACCAAGGGGGTGGCTCAGGCCTGGTTATGAGGGTCTTCTGCAGGGATGCGAGAATATGGGTGGAGAAGGAGTTGGTTAAAGGTGGTAGGAGACATTTCCCGAATGCGAGCCTGTATGAATTTTAGGAGACAAGGAGCGAAAAGAAAAAAACAAGGTTATCATTAGTATTGGTCCCAAGAGTGGGAGGAGCCATGACACTATTGGATTTTGAAACCATGTCAGCGGACAGTTGGAGTCCCCAGTTTTACTAGTAATAACATTTTTCCCTGAGGAAAAGGCAGGTACCCCCTTTATTAGCTGTTAACAAGTCCAGAGCCCGCCAGTTTTGGAGAGTGACCTGTGCCAGGGAGGTGAGCTGTCTTTGTAATGATGCTGAAGACACATAGGTTTTTCCTAAGGAGGTATCCATTCTTTCATGAAATTCCTGGGCAGTAATCAGGCTGTGTCCCAGGGCCCCACCTGCCATACTTGCAGCTGCTATCGATGATGCCAGGCTGATTACAACCATGATTGGAAGAAAGGCTGCCCGCTTAGTCCGATGTGGTGAGAATAACTAACCTAACTCAGACCGTCTGTACAAAGTTAACTGCGGGACCACGAGAGAGTACATGGGCCTGGAGTAGCAGAATTAATACACTGAGAGAGAGAGCCATTGCACCAGAAAAAGTTTCCCTTTGCTGTTGTTCGGAGTACAGAAGTAACCAAAAGTTTAGAACTACAGGAATGAAAGCTGACAAGGGCATCAGTTTGATAGCAGGGGTAGCTGTGATTGGAGTCAGTGTTGCCACTGGATAGGAATGCCAGCCAGAGTACCCTGCGGCTTGGACTCCTTGTACCCAATGTTGGTCCCAAGGATCTGAAATAGCATAGCTAACTTGATTCATATTGAAGCCCGTATTATGACGGACCAGAGAGAACATTTGGCCTTTGTCTGGAAGGTGCACTGTGCATGACTGGTAAGGGCACCCCCCATATTCTCTATAGGTATTTTTGTAGTGATCTAAAGTTTGATGGTAAAGAAAAAAAAAAGGTGTTTATAGGGTTAGTAATCGATGAAAGAGAGGGTGAGAGTGATAAGTGCTGTGCATCTGGCCTGTGGGCACTCCGCAGTACCCACCTAGTGGGTGGTCTCAGTGGATCATGAGACAAAGGTCTCCCTAACTTTGAATTTCCATACCCAGGACACTGAGCTAGGGGAGATTTTGACAAGAAATGCACATCCTAGTAGGACCCAGGTTATAACATACATACTGTTTGTCTTCAGGGGCACGTTTGACCCGTGATAGATGGTGCCAGGAGGGGTGTCCCAGAAGTGTTACCGCTGTAGGCATGGTGAGAATAACCGTGCGTGGGCCGGTCCACCGAGGCTGCAGTGGCTTTGGCTGAAGCGATTTGAGCAGGACTTGGTCTCCTGGATGTAGTGGTAGGGAAGATTGGTTGAGGGGGTCGAGATCCGAGGCAGGACTGGGTAAGTACCGGTCTGTGTGTTCCTGGAGCAGTTGGCTGAGTAGGGAGATGTCAATCCTGTCCCGAAGGTGTCCACGCAGTTGGTGAGCTGCAAAAGAGGGTAGGCGAACTCCCCTTTGAGGTGACATGCAAGCATAGGTTTGACGACAGGAACATATTTGTCAGACTTTTGCACTCAAGGAGGGGTGGAAGAAGAGAAGATTCAGGAATTGGCGCTCATTAGGCTCCTAAGTCGGAGTGATGGAGGGGACTGATAGAGAATAGGGGAAGGGTCTGCAGCAGAGTCAGTTGTGAGAGCGAAAACCCTTGCATCGGCCTTGTTATTCCCTGTGGTAACGGTAAGAATTGTCAGTTGGTGTCCTTTCAGTGGATCATGGCGACTTCAATTGGAAGCTGCAAGGCTATTAAAAGCTTAAGGATAAGTTAGCATTCATGATGGAGGACCCCTTGGTGGAAAGGAATCCCCTTTCCTGCCAAATCGCAGCATGACTGTGAGCAAAAAGGCAGGCATATTTTGAATTTATATAGATGTTGACTTTCTTATGTTTGCTGAGGGTAAGGTCCCTGGTTAAGTGCTATGAGTTTTGTCTTTTGGGAGGTGGTTCTTCCGGGCAGTTTTTTTTTTTTTTGTGTGTGTCGATTACCTGATCAATGGTAACAGTGGCCTAGGCAGCCCTCCGCTGACCTCACACACTTTTTCAAGAGCTGCCACTCTACAAACACAGGAGGCATCTGACAAAGGAGAATCAGTTTGGAGGTTTGCATTTCTTCCAGGATTTTAGGACATGAATGAATGGCAGAAGGTGGCCAGAGACAGGCAGGAGAGTGGCTGGGTTGAGTGAATTAGACTGAGTGAGACTCACCAGGGGATTTTCAATGAAGAGCACATGGAAATCCTGTAAATGGGAAGGAGTGAGAGTGGAGAGCGAGCAGGGAGACAGGAGGGCCTGAAGGCAGTGCGAGGAATGTACTTGGGTGGGTCTTTCCGGAGTAAGTTTGAGGGATTTTCGGGTGAGTTGGGCTGCTACTGCCAGGGCTCTAGGGCAGGGTTGCCAGCCCCTGACAGTGGAATCCATCTGCTTGGAGAGATAAGCGACAGGACGCAGAGCTGGGCTCAGAGGCTGGGAAAGGAAACCTGCCGCCATACCCCGACGTTCGGCTGTGAACAGGAGCAAAGGCTTTTCTGGATCAGGAAGGGTAAGGACATGTGTCTTCAGAAGGATATGTGTGACCCTGCGGACTCTCCGGGGGATTGGAGAGGTCCTTCAGGGAGGCTTTTGCTGTATCATACAGTGGCTTGGCTAAGGAAGCAAAATTAGGAATACAGTGTCAGAAGAATCCAACCAAACCTAGGAAAGAAAGGATTTGTTTTGTCGATTCAGAGGGAAGTTCCCGGATGGCCTGTTTGTGGTCCACTGTCAGCTGTTTGGAGGAAGGAGTTAGTCGAAGACCCAGATAGACAACTATGGGAACTGAAAGTTGAGCTTTGGATGGGGAGACAGTATTCTTTGGAGCACAGGAAGCTGAGGAGTTGTGCAGTGTGTTGCTGAGACAGTGGCAGAGCAGTACGGCAGAGGAGGAGGCCAGCAACACACTGGAGGTGAGTGTGGGGTGGAGTATGACATGTCGAGAGATCACTGGCTCATGCCTGACCAAACAGATGAGAGCTGTCCCGGGAACCCTAAGGCAGGACTGTCCAGGCCAGTTGCTGGGAGGTGTGTGTTCGGATTTTCCCAAGTAAAAGCAAATAGTAAGTAACATTGAGGATCCGGAGGGATGGTAAAAAAGGCATTTTTGAGGTCAGAGAAGTGTGGGGTAGAAGATAGTATATAAGACAGAAGGGTGTAGGGGTTTGGCACTACAGGATGGATAGGCACCACCACTTCATTAATGAGGCAAAGGTTTTGAACTAGGGGATAAGAACCATCAGGCTTTTTTCCAGGGAGAATGGGAGTATTACAGGGCGAGTTGATAGGAATAAGGAGTCCCTTTCCCAGGAGTTGTTGGCTGATGGGTTTGAGACCCTGACGGTGAGTGAGGGAAATTGGAAACTGGGAGTGAGAGGGAAAAGAAGAGGGATCCTTAAGGCGAATGAGGACTGGGGTACGATGGGTGGCAACAATATTAGAGATAGTGATATTCCAGAACAGGGGGTTGACAGTGGAAGGAGACAGCGGGGAGTCCTGAGAAGGATTAGGAGATGTTTGGAGTCATGGGAGGATGAGAGCAGCGCTAGGGTGTTGGAACCATGAGAGAGTAGCCCTGAGTTTGGTCAGAAGATCGTGACCCAGGAGTGGTGTGGGGCAAGGAGGCATGACTAGGAAAGAGCGGACCAGTGGTCCTGGGCTGAGAAGGAAGGCCGTCAACTCCCGTAACCAAGGCCTGAGAAGGATAAACTTGACTGGATTAGGAGGGGAGGACAGAGAAGGTAGACCCCGTGTCAGCCAGAAAGGAGATGTACTTACCTGTTACCTTGACCGTTACCCTGGGCTCCTCGAAGGTTATCGGAGTTGATGAGTCCGGGCCTCTTCAGTCCTCAGCTGCCAAACCCAAGACCGCCGGTGGCAAGAGTTGCAGGGACTGGAAGGACTGGCCCACCACAGCCAGGTGTGGAGGGATAGTCACTTTTCCAGTGACCCTGGACGTTGCAGATGAGGCACGGTCCTGGCGGAGGGCGGGGTTGGGACATTGTCTGGACCAGTGGCCTTCTTGGCCACATTTGAAGCAGGCTTCGGCGGCGGTCGGTTGGTTGGGGCCCATGGGGCCCATTGTCATCCTCTGTTGGGCAGCAGGCGCTGCGGTCGTTGGAGGAGCAGGGCCTGGTGGTCTCAAGGCAGCTACTGGGGCCTGAGCTTGAAGCTCAGCCTTCTGGCAACTGCGGAGTTCCCTCTCTGCCCTGTCCCATTCCTCCTGGTTGTTAAATACTGTAAAGGCCATGTTCAGCAGATCCCGGATAGGGGTTTGAGGACCATTTTCAGCCTTTGGAAGTCAGGAGGGTTTTTTGAGGAAGACTAGGTAATGTTTTTGAGCTTATGAATGTTTATAGGTTTAGGCACTGCCAGTTGGAGACCAGCTAGGGGACAGGACAGAGGTCAGGGTGGAAGAGAAGAGAACATGTAATTACATGTATGGTCATAGGCTTGGGTAAGATAATGAAATTTAGGTGTAGGTAGTGGGATAGTTTGTGAAAGAGCCAAGACGCTTTTCAAGTTGGGAGAGATCAGACAGAGAAAGGAACATGGATTTTAACTCCTCCTTCAGTCCCACCCACTTACCTGAGGGGAGGGAGAAGAGGATTAGCAGGGAGAGGGTGTGGCAGCTGGGAGGTGAAAAGAAAGGGGGGGGCTGGATTGGGGAGCTGGAGGAGGTGAAGACTGAGAATTTAGAGGATTAGAGAATGCAGAAGAGGGGTCTGCAGAGGGCAAAGAGAGAGAGGAGTATCAAGACTTAGAAAGTACAGCAGGTTTTCAGGAGGGAGGGTAGGGGCGGAGCACAAGAGAAAGACAGCCTGGCCCTAAGGATCTCTGACCATGTTCCATTGCGGTGACAGAATTGTTTAGGTCTGTAAGGACCAAGAAGTCAAAAGTGCCATGCTCAGGCCAGTGGGAACCATTGTCTAATTGATACTGAGGCCATGCACTGTTGCAGTAAAAGACCAGACACTTAGGGCGTATATCCAGCCTAAGTCCCAACGGATTGAGGTTTAAGAGAAGGCATCCCAGTGGAGTGGCCGGGCTCGGCTTGGAATTTGCGGACCCCATGACTAAGTCGGCTCCTTTCCCAACTAACGGGGGCACAGAGTCAGGACGCAGCGTCCCAGGAACCTGAACTGGCCGTCGGGGGCACAGGCCCCGAATCGCGGTGTCCCCTGATTCGGTCCTGGCCTTTGGAACGGAGGCAGACAAGTGAGGGGGACGTCTCCACCGCTTGGTTGCGCCTAGGATTCGGGCACCTAGTCTGGAAGGGCGTCCCCAGATCCGGGTCTAGGTGTACGGGAGTTGGCTGACGTGGGCCCAAGGTTTACGGAACAGCCAACCACAGTAGGGTAAGGGAGTCAGGAGAGGAGCTGAATAGCCAGAGGCAAGGGCCTCCCAGGAAGGAGGGTCAGGCAGTGACTTACCCCAAGGATTAAGGCCGGTGGTGGGTGTGAGATGTCTGCAATGGAGAGGAGAGGTCCCAGCGACAAGAAGGCAGCCCTGGCGCCAGGGGACACGGCCTTCCCGGGTTTCGGCACCAAGATGAAAGGTTCTGCGCGGTAAAGAAAAGGAGAGCCAGGCTAAATTTCTCAAAGGGAGGGAAAGTTTATTGCGCCCCGGGCGGACCTCACAGACCCAAGGCGGGGGTCAGTGAAGCCGCGCACGTTGTTAGGGGGAAGCAGGGTTTTATAGGGCGAGGAGAGGTCAGGTGGGTAGTTGGGCTCGTACAGCGGGAAAAGTTTGTAGGGCAGGTATAGGTTCTTTGTCTGAGATGAGACTCCTAGGGGGAGGGGGGAGGCTCATTGTCTGAGTCCTCCAGGCAGGTATCTGCATTCCTGCCCCCCAGGTGGGCTTCCTGGTTGGCTCCTGCATTCAGGCCTCCTGCATGGAACTTTCAAGCACTATTTACAATAGCTAAGCTTTGGAAACAAACCAAATGCCCAAAAATAGATGACTGGACCAAGAAGATGTGGTACATATATACCATGGAATATTACTCAGCATTCAAAAAAGATAAACACATGCAATTTTCAGCAACATGGATGGCACTGGAAGGGATCATACTCAGTGAAATAAGCTAGAAAGAAAAAGAAAAATACCGGATGGTCTCACTCATAGCAGGGATCTAGAAAACTTAAATAAGGGACCAGGAAAATGAATAACTATAAGAAAGTGAAAATCAAAATCAACAAAAAACTATGAACCAGAGACACTCTATGGGGGGTAGGGGGCAGGAGGGGAGGGATTAGGGTCAAAATAAGGGGGTTGCAATTGTATGGGGAATATAAAATAAAATTTATTATTTTAAAATATATGAACAAATGTAAATTGAGTCATAAACATGAAAGTAAAATGCAATAGTATAAAACTTCTCAAATAAGACATAATAATACAAATATATGTGACATTGGATTTGCTAATAAATTTTATTTATTTATTAATTTTTTTAATTAAGAAATTTTATTTTTATATTCCCCATACAATTGCAATCCCCCCATTCTGACCCCAATCCCTCCCTCCCTCCCCCCACCCCCCAAAATGTGTCTCTGGTTCATAATTTTTGTTGATTTTGATGTTCACTTTCTTATAGTTATTCATTTTCCTGGTCCCTTATTTAAGTTTTCTAGATTCCTGCTTTGAGTGAGACCATCCGGTATTTTTCTTTTTCTTTCTGGCTTATTTCGCTGAGCATGATCCCTTCCAGCACCATCCATGTTGCTGCAAATTGCATGTGTTTATCTATTTTGAATGCTGAGTAATATTCCATGGTGTATATGTACCACATCTTGATCCAATCATCTATTTTTGGGCATTTGGGTTGTTTCCAAAGCTTAGCTATTGTAAACAGTGCTGCTATAAACATAGGGGTGCAGGTGCTCTTCGGAATTGATGTTTCTGTGTCCTTTGGGTAAATACCTAGGAGTGGAATTGCTGGATCCTGTGGAAGCTCTATGTTTAGTAGGTCCAGAAATCTCCACACTGCTCTCCATAGTGGTTGGACCAGTTTGCACTCCCACCAACAGTGCAGAAGAGTTCCTTTTTCTCCACACCCTCGCCAACATTTGTTGTTGCTAGTTTTTGTAATATGTGCCATTCTCATTGGTGTAAGATGGTATCTCATGGTAGTTTTGATTTGCATTTCCCTGATTGCAAGTGATGTTGAACATTTTTTTCATATGCCTGTTGGCCATTCACATTTCCTCTTCAGAGAAGTTACTTTTTAGCTCTTCTGCCCATTTTTTGACTGGATTATTTTCTTTGTTGTTGTTGAGTCTCATCAGTTCTTTGCAGATTTTTGTGATCAGTCCTTTATCATTAGTGTTGGGTGCAAAAATGTTCTCCCAGTTGGTGGGGTTTCTCTTTGTTTTTGTTATTGTCTCTTTTGCTGTGCAGAAGCTCTTCAATTTAATGTAGTCCCAGCTGTTTATCTTTGCCTTCACTATCACTGCTTTGGGTGATGTGTCTGTACAGATGTCTTTGATGTGCAAATCACGTAGTATTTCACCTATATTTTCTTCTATGTATTTTATGGTTTCAGGTCTTATATCTAGTTCTTTAATCCATTTTGAGTTGATTTTTGTATATGGTGTGAGGTAGTGGTCAAGCTTCATTCTTTTGCATGTAGCAACCCAGTTTTCCTAGCACCATTTATTGAACAAACTTTCTTTGCTCCAATGCATAGTCTTTGCTCCTTTGTCAAATATTAGTTGACCATAAATCTGTGGGTTTATTTCTGGATTTTTTATTCCATTCCATTGGTCTGTGTGTCTGTTCTTGTTCCAATTCCATGCAGTTTTGATGATTATGGCTTTGTAGTAGAGTTTGAAGTGTGGGAGTGTGATGCCTCCATTCCCTTCTTTTTTTTTTTTTCAGTAGAGCTTTGACTATTCAGGATTTTTTGTGATTTCATATGAATTTCATCAATAATTGTTCTATTTCTTTGAAGAATGACATTGAAATTTTGATTGGAATAGCATTGAATCTGTAGATTGCTTTTGGTAGGATGGCCATTTTAATAATGTTTATTCTCCCAATCCATGAGCAGGGGATGTTTTTCCATTTCTTTGTGTCTTCTTCTATTTCTTTTAACAGTGTTTTATAGTTTTCTTTGTATAGGTCCTTTACCTCTTTTGTTAGATTTATTCCCAAATATTTGATTTTTTTTTTGTTTCAAAAATAAAAGGGATTTTTTTTTTTGATTTCTTCTTCTTCAGATTTATTGTTTGTGTATAGGAAGGCTACTGACTTTTGCGTGTTGATTTTATATCCTGCCACTTTACTGAACTGATTGATGAGTTGAATTAGTTTTTCTGTGGAGTTTTTGGGGTTCTCTATGTATATTATCATATCATCTTGGATTTGCTAATAACTTTTTAGATAAAAGACTAGAAGCATGACCTATGAAATTATAAACAGACCTTTGCACTTTATTAAAAGTTAATGCTCTGCAAAAATGATGTTTGAAAGACAAGTAAGGTATTGGGAAAATACTATGAAGACAGCTGCATTTAACAACGTGCATTTGTCAAAACTAAAAGAACCCACAGCACTAAGAATGACCCTTGGTCTACCTACATTTTAAAGAATCATTTTGCAAATTCGGGTATCCCAGAATGTGACACAGACAATGACAATAGAATGTAACTGTATTACATTGTATGACACATGCTTACAGAAAGAGATTTGGAAAAGGTGCTATAGACTCAAAAAGAAGAAAAAAAATCTATAGTTTGCTCTGCTGGAAATGTCCGTTCCACACTGGCAAGGCTGACTGGGACATTAAAGTCAGCAAGACAATAACTTTGTTTGCTTTGAAGAGTTCCTCTGGTGAGAACCAAAAAAAAAAAATGTCCAGAAGTCCACAGTCCTATCGTGTTTATGAGTCGCTAGACAAAGGAACATGAGCTAATGCCCCGAGGGTCGAGCGTATCTATGAGGGTATTTGTCAAAATAAGAGATTTCAATAACCTTTGGTCCTTACATCTTCCCCCACACAGGGAACTCTGACTGACTTGACTTTGTAAAACCTAGAGGTTACTTTGAGGTTATAGCAATGCTTCTCCTCTATCCATCAACTAAGCCTGTTGGAAACCTCATTCAGTTAACTATGTTAGAAATTAACTGGAAGTCTTCCTTTCTTTATTAAAGAATAATAATGTACTTTTTTATGTTAATGTAACTTATAACCTGAGACCACATCTCAGAGGTTAGGGGAAGTCAAGCAAAGAAATCTGATGGCAGTCTCCCTGGCCTAGGTCCTCACTTTGATTCTGAATAATCTCTTTAATACATTTCTCTTTTATTAAACTTTGAATTTGCTTCACAGTGATGATTATTTCATTAGAAATTGCAGATCAAGGTAGTTTTGGAAATGTGTGGGCTCTGCAAGTTGAAAGGAAAAAGGGCCAGTACAACAGCACACTACTCAAACAATAATACTGACGCCCACAGGACAAAAGTTGACACCGCTGAAAAATCTAAATGTGTGTTAAAAAGTATTAAAGAAAATAATTTCAGTGAATCAAACACTTCAGAAAGTCTTCATTCAGAAAACTGTAAAATGGGATGCAGTGCCAGTTCAATCCCAGCAACCAGGTTAGGGAACCACATGGCGTGCAGAACTCTCCTGCCATGCCTGCTGTTTCCCTCTGCAGTGTACTTCATCAGTCTGCCTGTTCTGCTCCCCTCTCTGGCTCTGGTGAATCCTCTCACCCTCCCGCACTTCTGACTGTATCCAGTGCTTGTATAAATAAATAAATAAAAAACAAACAACAACAACAAAAATAATTAAAAATAAAAAGTATCAGGCTTTCCTGCCCTCCTGCCATTAGGATGGATGACAGAACCCTGGATGCCCTGAATACATGCCTGATGGCAGCACCTGGTGTAGGGTATGGGCATAGGTAGATGGGATTCTTCTGGACTAAGACTGGGCATTTAAGGGCGGCATCACGGGGACACCAGTAGAAGCTGAGAAAGAAGCAGAGAAGCAGGAGAGCAGAGAAGCAGCGAGAACACCAGAAAACACCAGAGAGCCCTGATAGAGTGAAGACTTGAAGACAGCACCCCTGCCTGCCGTGTACCCAGTAAATCCCAATAAAAGCCAGACAAGCCACTGATGACCCCAGGACTCCTCCTTTACCCGGTCTGCTGGATCACTGGTGTCCTTCCTGGATTACCGGTGTCCTTTGCAGGGACTAATCATGAGACTCAACTGCAGGCATACACAAAAGAGTTTATTTACAAAAAGGGGAAAATGGAGAAAGGAATATCTGGGAGAAAGAGGGAGAGAGAAATTGGTGAATGTGTCCTACCAGTTCCACTGAGCTGGAACACCAATAGCACGCTGAAGATTGGCAAAAAGCCAAGAGCCCCCCAAGGCCCACATGTCTGTTTATATACCAAGCCAGGCTGCTGAACTACACCCTCATTTCCCAACAATCACCCTTTGGTGTTGATGACTGTATGGCAACCAACCCATTCCGAGCAGGTTTATGAATGGTTTTAGCAGCCACATGCTCTTCGCCGTGGTTTGTAGTCGCTCCAACACTCCTTCGTACACTCCACTCCTCCAACCTTAACACCGCACTCCCACCACACCGCACTCTGCTGCACCACCCTTATATTATCAGTCTTTTAGCGCAGGTGTACCCACTTCAGGTGCCCGCCATCAGGCATGCACCCAGGATCACAGGGCTCCCTCATCTATCCTGATGGCAGAAGGGCAGAAAAGCCTGATACCTTTTACCTTACCCTACAGTCCACCCCCTCAGGGTTTTCTGCCATATAGTCCACGTACGTACAATTTTTTTAAGCAAACATAAACAGTGCAGCCATGGACCTCAAAAGCAAATACATCACAAAATGAATAAACATAATTTTCCTAGTGGCAGAAAGACAGAGAAGTTACCGGTACTAGCAATGGGAGATCCCTCCCATCGGGCAATATAAATGCCAATTTGGTATCCAAAGACAATATTGTCGCTGGCATCAGTGGCCTTCCAGGGCGTGAATACCACACTCGCTTTGCCAGTGAAGAGGCATCAGTGGGTTCTACATGCAGCAGGAGTGGAGAGCTCATAATAGGCCACAGAGTTATTACAAATGTCCCCTTGAGGATTGCCCGCTGATCTGCCACTCCAGGGTGGGTAACACACACCCGTGGCGGCCACTGCACACTCACCCATGGTTTTATCTGTAAATCGGCCTCCAGGCCACGACCCCAAGGGGCTATCAGAGCCACCCACCGCATGTGGGGAGCCTTCACTGTCCAGGGCCATTCCCAGTCCACGGTCTGCCCTGGGTCCACTCCAGTTGGGGCTGGCAATAGGATGTTGCCCTGCTGTCCAAGTCCCGGTTTTAATAAGACGTCTGACGTCTTTATTTGTAATTGGATGGGAGCAGCGGCACGATGTAGCAATGCCTCCACTGGAGCCAGGCCATCTCTCCTGCTCCTCTCATTCAATGTCTGCAACAACTCTCATAGACGTCGGCTCCACCCAGCCAGCGTCTGAGTGGGGGCAGTGGCTCTTAGTCCTTGCTTCAGTAGGCCATTATACCTCTCTATAATCCCTGCAACATTGGGATTATAGGGAGTGTGAAACTTCCATTCAACACCCATGTTCTTGGCCCACTGCTGCACCCGGGCTCCTGTAAAATGAGTCCCTTGATCGCTCTCCACTACCAGTGGACATCCATATGCAGCACAAAGGCGTGCCAGTGCTGCCAACACTGACTTTTGGTCCGCATGTGGAGCAGGGTAAGCTGCCAATAACCCGGTAGCAGTGTCCACACAGGTGACAGCATATTGTTGTCCATCAGAGCGAGGTAGTGGTCCAATGATGTCAATCTGCCAGCGTGTCAGGGGTACCTGCCCCTGCAACACCTGGCCTGTAGATGCAAAAGGTCTCCGGGGGTAAGTCCTAGGACATACTACACATGTTTCACATGCAGTCTGGATTTCTTTTAAAGTTACAGGTAGACCCCAGGCACACACAGTTGCCCACATTGTCTTCTGTCCTGCGTGGAGCAAGCGTCTGTGTAGCCACTGCGCAACATCCTGCCCTGGAGCAGTTTCAAGCCATCGAACCTGGGCTAGGGTATCTGCCTCATCGTTGCCTGGTGAGGCTAATGGGGTATGTCCTGTGACATGATAAACAGTCACCTGCTTCTGATGCCCGAGATCCCATAGATCTTTCCATAGGGCCTGGCCCCACAATGGCCGATGCATAACTGTCCAGTCATTTAAATTCCATGTGGAAATCCACAGTGTCAGACCCCTGTACACAGCCCAACTGTCAGTACAGATTACTAGAGGGGAAGGCTCATGGGCCACCACCATCCATACTGCTTGCAGTTCAGCCCATTGGCTGCTCTGTCCCATCCCGGTTTCGAATCAAATAGTGTCTGTTTCTGGGTGTACAGCCACCGCTGTCCAAGAGGCTGGCTGGCCCCGGCTGGAGCCGTCCGTATACCAGGCCTCTGCTGGAATGGGTGCTCGACCCTCCTTGTAGGGACTAGCTTCAGGTTCGGCTCTATACAGGCTTCTGAATTTGGTTCCATACTAATATATGTCACAGGACCAAGAACCTCCTGCAACTCCACCCTTAAGTGGCTAGTTGACAGGGTGTAGTGCTGTTCTAAGTATGCCCCCCACTTCGCCAAAGTGGGTGTTTGAGTAGTGCCACTATGGGGCTTTGTTGTCCATCCCGTACCCATCCAGCTATTGGGTAAGTGGTTCTCACTAAGACAGGGGCTGTGGCAGTTATACTTTCTGTGGCTAGTAAGGCTGCATATACCACAGCTAGCTGTTTCTCAATTAAGGAGTACCTAACCTCAGCCCCCTTCCAGAGTTGGGACCAGAACCCAATAGGCTGTCATAGCATCTCTGATTTCTGCTAGAGTCCCCATCAGAACCCTTCCTGAGTAACATGCACATCAATCTCACAGGGTCGGGCTGGGTCAAAAACCTGCAAGGCCTGAGAAGTCTTTATAGTTTGTTTGGCCGTGGCAAATGCTGTGTCTGCCTCAGCTGACCAATCCCACCTGGCTCCCTTACGTATTAACATATACAAGGGTCATAAGAGCTGGGCCATGTGAGGTATAAATGCCCTCCAGTAACCCAACAGACCCAGAAAGGCTTGCAGCTGCTTCACGGTGGTTGGAGTGGGGTAAGCTTGAACTTTATCTATCACAGCTTCTGGGATAACCTTTGTCTTACCTGACTAAACAACTCCCAGGAACTTAACTGACAGTCCAGGCCCCTGCAGTTTGCTTTCGTTGATTGCCCAGCCGCGTGTTTTCAGGTGTGTTAATAAGAAAGGTACTGCCTTTTCCAGATCTGTAAGAGAGTCACTTGTCAATAAAATATCATCAATATAATGGTATAAACGCACTGAAGATGGCCTTTCCAACCGGGCCAAATCTGCTGCCACCAGCCCGTGACACAGAGTAGGGCTGTGCAGGTATCCCTGTGGCAGCATAGTGAATGTCCACGGCCGGCCTTCCCAGGTGAAGGCGAACTGGTCTTGACTTCCTGGGGCTATATCTACTGAAAAAAAAGCATTTGACAGATCGGCTACAAAATGGTACATTCCCAGCTTGTGGCTCAGACGATCCATCAAATCTGCCACTGAAGGCACTGCAGCATGCAAGGGGGGAACTACCTTATTCAATTCACGATAATCTACTGTCATGTGCCAAGAGCCATCGGGTTTCTTCACCGGCCACACTGGCGAATTGTAGGGGTTGTGGGCAGTACACACAATGCCCACTTTCTCCAGCTCTGATATTGTGCCTGTAATTTCTTTGTAGCCTCCGGGCAACCGATATTGCTTGGTATTAGTCACTCGCCTAGGGACTGGCAGTTGTAGGGGCAGATGCCTAGTGTGTCCTCTCACCACTGCCTTGACCACTCGCACTCTAAGGCGAAACTCTCCGACTGTGGTTTCTAGCCATAAGCCACGTAGTACATCCACCCCCAGGATGCACTCCGGGATGGGCGATACATATACTTTATACTCTTTCGGGGGTAATTGCCCAATCCCCAGAGATAGTTTTACTGCTGTCACCTTGACACTCTGGCCTCCATAGCCATCAATATAACAAGTAGACCCATGAAATCTTTCTGGATTTCCATAGAGCAGAGTACATTCTGCTCCTGTGTCTACTAGAGCTAAAACCCTTTGTACGTTAGTCGGGGACCAGTGGATGGCAAGCTCCACATGTGGCCTCTGGTCCCCGCCCGTCCCCTGTGGACTGGTTCCTTGGCCCTCACCCTATTCAAAGGATATCAGGCCATCACCCGAGGACGGGGCTGGCAGCAAGTGGTCTTCCAGGCGCAGGGCGCGTGCCTGAGGCCTGGGGCTTCCAGGCTCCCCCTGAGCAGCAGTCCTTCTCATGGGTGTGAACCTCTGGTCTTCTCGCAGCTGCTACCATAATTCCAATAAATATGCATTGGGCTGCACATCTATTTTAGTGCCATATACACCTGCTCTTATTAAATCCATCCACATTTGTTTACGGGTGACTTTTATAGGTTCTGTGATGCCAAGAGGCCTCCTTGCCCTCCTTGGCATTCCTTTTGACCTTTCTGAAACTACCCGTATTCCTTTCTGAGAGTGCCGGCTCTCAACTTCTCCCAAGCTGGCTATCATTGTGGTGACGTCATGTATCTGACGTCCCACATAGGGTGCTAGTACTGCCATGAGAGATCCAAATGTAGATGAGGGGGCATTCTTTAATACCAAGTCTCTCATCCCTGCTGTGAAACGCTCGTCGTCAGGACCACGCATATTCACATTAAACATGGCCTGCCGCATCCCCAATTCCCGAAGTACCTGCACCAGCTCGCCGTACATCTGCCATCCGCTTACTGTCTCTGGCACGTCTCCTGCATCATCTCATACTGTCCGTATGGCAGCCATTATCCACTGCAGGAGGGTGTGGTCACCCTGGCCATACCGCCGGCTATTCTGCAGCCTCTGTCGCAAGGATGGGTGTGAAGTCACAGAGGCCAGTCTCTCCATCTCTTGAGCTGTGCAAATAATCCCATCCACCCCCAGGTCCCATAAACATAGCAGCCAGGCTGCCAAGGGTTCCCCTGGTTTCTGGCGGAACTGTTTGCCCAAGTCCACCCGTTCTGCCTGGGTGTAAGGTCGGTAGGTAATAAATTCCGTCATCTGTGGTGGTCCCGCAGCCAGACCCCCTGGGGCCATGGGTCACTGCCTCTTCATTTTCTGAGTCACCACCGGGTGACTGGCCCGGCTGGCCCGGAGCATGGGACCAGCCTCCTCCTCCACTCCAGAGGAGTCTTGCATCTCCGGGGTTGCAGGTTGGTTTGCCACGGCTGGTTGGGACTCAGGCAAAGGTTCAGCCTCCCTCTCCTCTTCTCCTGAGCAGGGGTCAGGTATCTCTGGAGTCGCAGGCTGGTTTGCCACCACTGGCTGCGATTCGGGCAAAGGGCCATCCTCCCTCTCCTTCCTTCCTGAGATGGAGTCTGGCATCTCTGGAGGGGTGGGTCGGTTTCTCCGAACTTCTTCCTCCAGAATCCTCAAATGTTGTTGCTGTATCTGCATCTCTTCTCACATCTCTTCTCGTATCTCATCCAGTTCTTGTCAGATCCTAGATTGCTCTTTCTGCCTGGACTCTCGCAGAGCTGTGAGAAACACCCATCCCACGGCTCCTGCCGCCTCGCGGGCACTGCATCCACTCAGGGTTTCTTCTATTTCATATAGGGCCTGTTCCAACCGCCCCGGGGATCCATCTACCTCTGGCCATTGCTGGGGAGGTGCCCACTGGGTGAGGAGGTTGGCCACTGGGTACCATCTGCTCGTGGCCGGCCATCCAGGGATCCCTCTCCAGATTTCAAAGGGTTTCGTCTGTGTAGAGCTGTCCTGCCTCAAACCGTCCTGCTGTCTACGCCAGTTTTATGGCAACCAACCCATTCTGAGCAGGTTTATGAACGGTTTTAGCAGCCACATGCTCTTCGCCATGGTTTGTAGTCGCTCCAACACTCCTTCGTACACTCCACTCCTCCACCCTTAACACTGCACTACCACCACACCGCACTCTGCTTCACCACCCTTATATTATCAGTCTTTTAGCACAAGTGTACCCACTTCAGGTGCCCGCCATCAGGCATGCACCCAGGATCACAGGGCTCCCTCATCTATCCTGATGGCGGAAGGGCAGAAAAGCCTGATACCTTTTACCTTACCCTACAATGACATTATGGGATCTGTAGTCCTTGGCATCATGGATCGCTTTTGTCCATAAAACCTTTGTTTGTGGAGTTCAGTCAGGTCACCCTTTCCCCTCAACTGTCCATGGCTTCCAAATTGTGCCTGAGTCCCTGTGGCAGGCTTCTCTGGAGTTCTCTTCTTGCCCAGCAATTTTGATTCTTTCTTTTGGTCTCCTTCTGAGATTCTTGCTGTCAGTATGTGCCCTTCTAGGGTATGCCCCAATCTCTGCTGGCTTTGTTGTTTTGGAATGCTGTGGAGGCACACATAGCCCCTGACATCAGTACACAGAGGCAGGTCTCCTAGGGAACCTCCGGTTATACATGAGCTTGGGCTGAGGCTGACCGTGGTTCATTGATTTCAATTGGGAAATCATGTTTAGTCTGAGATCAGGTGAGGCAGATGAAGCATCACGATTGAGAGGTAACTGGGAATGGCAGCTCTAATAGGCCTTTTGGAGTGACGGGGTTTTGCAAGGTCTGGATGGAAAAAGTAGAGCGTTTTCATCTGGATTACAGGTGAAGGGGTCACTACTGGGAATCTTGTCTACATGGGGACATGTTTGCCATTTGAGTCTTTGGCTTTGTTTGATTGCTGGTGAGAGAAAAGCTTCTAAGGTCCTGGCTGGCTACTAAGACAGGTTTGTTTGGAGGAAGCCCTCTGAGGGAATTAGGAATGCAGTCCAGAACTTTGAAGTTTGCAGGTGGCTACCTGAGAACTTTCAATAAGTAGAGAAGGTTGCCACATGATTTAAATGCCATTTTGAAAGAGAAGTGTTCAACAAGGAGGACACAAGGACCGCTCACTCCCACATAGGAAGAGTTCCAAATCATCAAATGTTTGAACTAGCAATTAGAGTTGAGTTGCACAGACACACTCAAAGTCTCTGCCAGGCCAAGGCCATTTTTCTGGCAACTGCACCTGGTTTTGCGAACAGTTTGCCATGGCACCATTGCAAGACAAAATTGTGTGATCTTCCCTCTCCACTCCTATCCATTTTTGGGAATAGCAATTTTACTTTGATTTTGAGTTTTGACTTCTGTGGGACTTATGTATTTTTTTTTTCATTTTTTTCCCTTTTTGTCCCTTTTTATTTTGCAGGTCAATGCAGCCAGAGAGCAAACCCTCCAAATACTGTACAATGTACTAACTTTCAGTTTACACAAGAGTATACACCTGGCTAAACAAAAACTAAGAGATATCAACTGTGTATGTTTTTATGTTTCTGCTTCTCCATTGATAGTTGGTGATTAAAAGACATAATTTGAAATTAAAGAATTTAGTCTGGAAACTGTGTGCCTGTAGAGTTATAGGATTAGGAAGAATACTTTTTATTTTACCTGGATTCATAAATTTCACAAGTAGGGTTTCACATTAGTGAAAGTTTGGTGGAAGGAAAATGGTTACTTTTGGAATGAGAGAATATAGGACATGGGAAAGTTCGTTTTGTCACCACTGTGCTCCTGAGTCTATCCAGAGCTTGGCATTTCAAATTGTCACTACTGAGTAATTAAATGCCATCCCCCTTAGTATTTAGGGCAAATGTCCCCAGAAATATAATTCAGGAAATAATGTTTGTCTTTTATTTCATTGATCAGAGGAAATTTTATGGAACATTGTAAGGGGCAGGACACGACACAGTACAGGTTTTCTGATCCCATGTAGACCGGGTAAAGGAGGAGTCAGAGTCCTCAGTGGTTTTACAGGTCTTTTATTGGGGTTCAGTGGGTACGTGCAAGGCAGGGGTGCTGGCTGGGGGATTGGGAGGCTGGCAGGCCTCCCAGCCCCCAGCAAGTCTTCACTCTCTCTGAGCTCTCTGGAGTTTGTTCTGCTGCTTCTCGGCTTCTCTTTCAGCTTCGACTTCGGCTTCGGCTTCTGCTGCTGCTGCTGGCGTCCCTGTGACGCTGCCCTTAAAAACAGTCTTAGCTCAGCTGAATCCCATCTACCTATGCCCACACCCTATTCCAGGTGCCCGCCAACAGGCATGCATTCAGGACAAGGATCCATCTTCTATCCTGATGGTGGAAGGGCAGAAAAGCCTGATATTTTCTTTACCCTACAAACATCCATGGAGCTGCTAAGCCACCTGTAAAGTCAGAAACGGACACAGTGCAGGTTTTCTGATCCCATGCAGACCGGGTAAAGGAGGAGTCAGAGTCCTCAGTGGTTTTTTGCAGGTCTTTTATTGGGGTTCAGCGGGTACGTGGCAGGCAATGGTGCTGGGGGGCTGGGGGGCTGGGAGGCTGGCAGGCATCCCCCAGCAAGTCTTCACTCTATCTGAGCTCTCTGGAGTTCGTTCTGCTGCTTCTCGGCTTCTCTTTTGGCTTTGGCTTCAGCTTCGGCTTCTACTGCTGCTGCTGGCTGCCCTGTGACGCCGCCCTTAAAAAGCACAGTCTTAGCTAAGCTGAATCCCATCTACCTAAGCCCACACCCTATTCCAGGTGCCCGCCATCAGGCATGCATTCAGGACAAGGATCCATCATCTATCCTGATGGTGGAAGGGCAGAAAAGCCTGATATTTTCTTTACCCTACACCACCCCACAAAATTTCTCCTTTTCTTTATGGGAAAGACATTAAACACACTTGCCTGCTGGGCATTTATCTGATGAACTCGAACTTAATGGGAAGTATTTTCACTTGAGGGAAATATTTAACCTTAATATGTAAATGAACATTAATATTGGGTTCTAAAATTTTTGTGAGACTTCTTAGGTATATATTATATTCTGATATAATATTTCTTGTCAATTTGGATTATTGTAGATTTGGAATGCTGTAGGTTATAATATTCAACAAGTTTCCTTGTCAATCATATCATATTTTAAAAAAAAGATTTATTTATTTATGCATACAAGAACCGGGGTATAGGCCAGAGGTGTGGTGGGTGAGAGGATTCACCAGAGACAGAGTGGGGAACAGAACAGGCAGATTGACTGAAGCACACGGCAGAGGAGAGCAGCAGGCCAGACAGGAGAGGTTGCTGTGCCATGTGGGTTGCTCCCTGGCCAGGGATAAAACTCATGCTGCAGAGGCTGCTGATAAATTCTTTGGTTGTGTCTTAACCCCTTGTGCCTCCAGGGAAGGAGGCCCAAGTATCAGATTTTTTATTTTGGTTATCTCAGAGTACTGGTACCTGTAGAAATTGTTTCTGGAAAAATAAACAAGAGATACATCTTGACAATTGTTAAGACCCATGGTAATAGATGGAATTTGAGATGGAGAGATTTCTACATATGTGTGAGTGGATTAATAATCTTGATAAGTTTTGGTTGGAATGAAAATAGTTTCGTTTTGTTTTGACTATGGAAGAAGTTTTTTTTTTTTTTTTCCCCTTTGAGCTGACCAGTATCTATAGCAAAGTTAAATTGTCATTTTATGAAAAGAACTAAATTCTATTGACATTTTCTCTCTGCTTTACACCATCATAATATGGAAAATAGTAAAATGTATGATAGTACTCATCAGAATGTGTCTGTCTATGCATAATTTCAATAAGGAATTTTATTGCCTTCTCCTTAAATAAAGAATTAAGTGTCACAAGACACTGTAATTGAAATATTATAGTCCAGAACAGATTGCTTTTAGTAGTTGGATTGGGAAGAGCCAAGAAGAGAAAGCCTGTCATGTGCTTGTAGGATTTCAGAGTCGGTTGGAAGCTTGCCTGCACTGGTGACCCCAGATAAAACCCTTCAGAAGAGAAATCACAGGCAGAATCTGAGGAGACTGAGGCCTGGCTCCTGAAGCATGTACTGGCCAAATGTCGAGAGCTTAATCTAAGATCTTTTAAGTAAAGTTCCATTAAAGCCAAAAAAATTCTGCTAGATTGTTCTGCCATATGAGTTTATGCAAACACAGATAAAAAAAAGATTGGAATTAGAATTAATTACTTAGTTGTGATGAAGATGGCGAAAAAATATTTCCTCTCTTTACCTTTTTTTTTAAAATAATTTTTGGCTTCAACTAATTGACTGTTTTCTAGGAATGAAGGATTTTGCCACACTGGATATATGTGGAAAATGCCTAGCAATTGCTCTTGTTTTTGTCACCCCAGAAGAGACTGTTTTATTTTTTTTTTTCTATAGCAAGTTTTTTTAAATGTTTTTTTAAAATAAGTTTTATTTTTATATTCCCCATACAATTGCAACCACATTATTTTGACCCCAATCCCTCCCCTCCCCGTGCCCCACCCCCCCATAGAGTATCTCTGGTTCATAGTTTTTTGTTGATTTTGATTTTCACTTTCTTATAGTTATTCATTTTCCTGGCCCCTTATTTACGTTTTCAAGATTCCTGCTATGAGTGAGACTATCCAGTATTTTCTTATTCTTTCTGGTTTATTTTGCTGAGCATGATACTTTCCAGCACCATCCATGTTGCTGCAAATTGCATGTGTTTATCTTTTTTGAATGCTGAGTAATATTCCATGGTGTATATGTACCACATCTTCTTAATCCAGTTATCTATTTTTGGGCATTTGGGTTGTTTCCAAAACTTAGCTATTGTAAATAGTGCTGCTATAAATATAGGGGTGCAGGTTCTCTTTGGAATTGATGTTTCCATGGAATTGCTGGATCATATATGGCAGAACATTTTTGCACACAGCACGAATGATAAAGGACTTATCACAAAAATCTGCAAAGAGCTGACGAGACTCAACAACAACAAAGTAAATAATCCTGTCAAAAAATGGGCAGAAGAGCTAAAAAGAAATTTCTCGGAAGAGGAAATGCAAATGGCCAACAGGCATATGAAAATATGTTAAACATAACTTGTAATCAGGGAAATAAAAAAATCAAAACTACCATGAGTTACCATCTTACACCAGTGATAATGGCACATATTAAAAAAAACTAGCAACAATGAATGTTGGTGAAGATGTGGAGAAAAAGGAACTCTCCTGCACTGTTGGTGGGAGTGCAAACTGGTCCAACCACTATGGAGAGCTGTGTGGAGATTTCTGGACCTACTAAAGAAGAGACTGTTGTCTGCTACCACACCCTAGCACCTACACATTTGAACTCAATCACCACAGCTTTTGGTGGCAAAAGTTGGACTTGGAAGTTGTAAGAGGGCTTTGATCTCACGCTTTGCCCTGTCCCTGATTTATCAAGGGACATTCAAAAACCGGGGTTGGAGCCTCAGGGTAGACTTTAAAGACAGAAGTAGTGAGCCAGAGGGGGTCCTTCAGTTACTGCAGGGTCTCCCTCTTATGCTGCTCCTTGAATTTTGTTGGCCTTCTCAAGAGCGTCTCCTGCTGTTCTGAGATCCAGCAGCCCCACTTCTGTGGCTCCCTCCTGCCTGTCTTTTGCTGGCTTCAGCACCATCCTGCTTTCTTGAGATTCAGTGGCAGCCTCCATCTTCACTTAACGGTGGATTCATCCTGGGCAGCGCACTGTAAACTTGTCTTGTTTCCTTCTCTCCTAGCCCCATCAACCTTGTACAAATGCTTGCTTCTCTTTTCTGCCAGAACATTGCTTGGAATTTGCTGTCCTGAAAGCTCTGCTCTTAGGCCTTGCCCATTCCACTTTGTACCCTGTTTTTTATTTTTTTATTTTTTTATTTTTTTTTTTTGGTGAATGTTAGCACACAAGGGGATGGTTGATTCTGGAGTTTGATTGTGAGTCTGTATTTTGAAATCTGTCTCTCCTCTATTCTTCTTCTCCCTCTCTCTCATCCCTTTTTTCCTTTCAGTGATTAAAAATCTTTGAGTGTGTCAGATTTTGATGAGTTTGCTTTCATATGGGCATGTTGGTACAAACCCTTACAATGGGCAATATAGGAATTTCCCCTTAACAACTTGGGGTCCTTGGGCACCTCCCAGTTTTGCCTGGTATCACGTACATTTCTAAAATGCCTTCACTGTTTGATGAAAGACAAAATGTGAGACAGCTATTTGTTACAGATTTTGGCTGCTTCATACACCTGGTTCCCAGCATCCCTCTCAACACACACTTTTTTTAACGTTTTTTTAAATAATTTATTTTTATATCATTATTCATTTTAAACAATATTTGCTTCCCACTCCCCCAGGTGTAGTCTCCATAGAATTTCCTTCACCAATGCACCCATGTACATAACCTCAGTCCCCTGTCAACACACACTTTTTCCAACATCACATATTTCAGTATTTTTTTCAAAACCTAAGATTTTTAATATAGTCTGATTTATTTTTAATTTATTAAATATTTCTTTCTTTATTTATACAAGCACTGGGTACAGTCAGTGAGAGAATTTACCAGAGCCAGACCAGGGAACATAACAGGCAGACTGACAAAATACACTGCTAAGGGGAGCATTGGGCATGGCAGGAGAGGTCTGTTGTGCCATGTGGGACCCTCTCCGGGGGCCAGGGATCGAACTGGCACTACAGAGGCTGTGAGCAACTTCACAGCCCAGTGCTCACCTACTGCACCACCAGGGGAGGCTCTTAATATAGTCAGTTTATAAAAGAGACTCAAGTGACTGTTTCCTTTGAAATAATAGTAGTTTTTATTTTAATAATAATTCTAATGTGGAATTAAAGACTGTCTTTAGGTAACAGAGATAAGTTATCATGGTATGAAAGAATCAGAAATCACTGTTTTCTAATGAGGGACAATGGAGAAGGAGGCAAAGAAGTAATAAGGAGCTCACTTAGAAGATGGGTTTCAGAGGATGTGGTTAGGATGTGGCGAGGATGCTGTCAACAGGAATGGAGACATAAATGCGAAAGTGGGGGAAAGCCTATGGGTGACTTACTCAGTAAGCATTTTAAACAGTTGAGTTCCTGACAGCAGAAATAAATGAAATGGCATTAAAAAAAAGACAGCCCAAAAGATCAATGAAACCAAAAGCTGGTTCTCTGGAAAAACTAAACAAAATAGACAAAACTTTATCTGGGATCACAGAGAAAAAGCGGGAGAAAAGTCAAATAAATAAGATCATAAGAAAGAGGAGAAATTACAACAGACACAGCAGAACACCAGAAGCAAATTAAAGAATACAAGAACATTTATATGCAAACAATTTCAACAATCAAGATGAATTGGACATAGTCTTAGAACTATACAATCACCCAAAGTTGAACAAAGAAGACATAGACTATTTAAACCAATTACTAGCAGCAAAACTGAAAGAGTAATTTAATCCCCCTCGAAGTGCCAATACCCAGGACCAGATGCTTTTGGAAGTGAGTTCTAACAGATGTTCAAGATGAACTAATGCCTGCCCTACACACACTCTTTGAAAATATCAAGAAAGAAAGAATACCACCAGAAACACTTTACAAAGCCAACTTTATACTAACACCAAAACCAAAAGAAAACTAAATAACATACCAAAAATGAAATCTACATACCAATCTCCCTAATGAACACTAATGTAAAATCCTCAAAAAATCTTAGCAAAATGAATCCATCAAAAGGATTGTACAGCATGACCAAGTGGGATTTATTCCAGGGATACAGGGATGGTTCAAAATCCAAAAATCAATTAATGCAATTGACCACATCAGCATAAAGAAAAATAAAAAAACATATGATCATATCAATAAGTGCTAAGAAAGCATTTGATAAAGTTCAACATCCTTTTATGATGAAGTCCCTTGAAAAACTAAGAAGAGGAAGTTATTTTGACATTATAGATGCCACCCACATCTAACATCATTCTTATGGTGAATAATTGAAAGAATTCCCACTAAGATCTGGAACAAGATAAGGATGTCCGCACTCACCACTGCTTTCAACATAATAGTGGAAGTCCTAGCTAGAGCAATTAGGCAACAGAAGACATAAAAGGAATCCAAATTGAGAAAGAAGAAGTAAAACTACTATTATTTGCAGATGATATGATAATATACAAAGTACTCTAAATTCCACAGAAAAACTAATGAAAACAAGTAACCAGTTCAATAGAGTAGCAGGTTACAAAATGCATACAAAAAAATCACTAGCCTTCCTATATGCAAACAATTAGTCTGAACAGGAAGAAATTAAGAAAATCATCCCATTTACAATGTCACCAAAAAACCATCAAATACCTGGAAATAAACCTAACAAAGGAGGTGAGAGAACTATTATAGGAAAACTTCAAAACACTGTTAAAAGAAACAGAACAGAGAAATGTAAAGCTATTCCCTGCTCATGGGCTGGAAGAAATAACACTCTCTAAATGGCCATCCTACCAAAAATAATTTACAGATTCAATGCAATTCCAATAACAAAATAATGGCATGCTATAAAGATATGGAACATATATTGCTAAAATTATATAGAATCACAAAAAAAAAAAAAAAAAAAACAATGGCCACAGCTTTCCTGTGGGAGAAGAACAGAGGTATTACACCCTCAGACTCCAAACTATAAAACAAAGCCATAATGATAAAAACAACATGGTACTTGGAAAAAAAAAAAAAAAACAGACAACTTAGACCAGTCGAATAAAATCAAAAGCCCAGACATAAAATCAGCATATATGGTCAACAAATCCACAACAAAGGAGCAAAGAACTTACACTGCAGCATGGAACCCTCCTCAATTAATGGTGCTGGGGAAACTGGACTGTCACATGCAAAAGGATTAAACTAACCTACTCTCTCATACCATACACAAATCAACTGAAAATATATAAAATACTTGGATGTAAGATTAAAATCATAAAATATATAGAAGAAAACATAAGCTAAACACTCCATGACATAAACCTCAAAAAACGCTTAGAGGACTCATCTCCAGAAGTAAAGACAATAAAGAAGATCATTAGGTGTTACTACATCAAACTAAAAAGCTTTTGTACAGTAAAAGAGACTGTAACCCAAACAAAGAGATATGCTACTGAATGGAAGAAAATATTTGCACTCTACACAACTGATAAGGGACTGATATCAGAGTTCAACAAAGGTATAACACTTCTCACCAAAAATAAAGCAAAAAATCCAGTCAAAATATGGGCAGAAGAGCTAAAACGACACTTATGCAAAGAAGAAATGCAGATGGCCAACAGGAATATGAAAAAAAAAATCACCATCACTTATAATCAGGAAAATACAAATCAAAACCACAATGAGTTACTACCTCACTTTACTGAAAATGGCTTATATTAAAAAAAAAAAAACCTGGAAACAATAAATGCTAACAAGGGTGTGGTGAAAAAGGAAACCTCTTACACTGCTGGTGGGCATGTAAACTGGTCCAGTCACAATGGAAAGCTGTGTGGAATTTCTTCAAAACACTAACTTTGGATCTGCCATATGACCCAGGAACTCCATTCCTAGGAATCTACCCAAAGGACACAAAAACACTAATCCAAAAGGAGACCTGCACTCCTGTTTATTGCAGCACTATTTACAATAACTAAGATATGGAAACAATCTAAGGCCACAAAATAGACAAATGGATCAGAAAGTGGTGGGATATATACACAATGGAATAGTACTTGGCAATCATAAAAAGGTAAGCTCACAACATTTCTGGCAACACGGATGGAGCTGATGGGATAATGCTCAGTGAAATAAGTCAGAAGGAAAAAGATAAATGTTGGATTGTTTCACTTACAAGTGGACTGTAGAGAAACCAAACAAAAGCTCAAGAAATAGACAAAACTTGCAAGCTGATGTTAGATCTGAGACATACATTGGTGGTGGTGGGGGGTGGTAAAAGGCTCAAAACAGTGGAGAGAAAAGCACCAGGTTAGGATGGTGATGGATAATAGAGTCTCTGGTGGTGGGGGAATTACGGGCACTACACCTGAGAGGAGAAATCAAATACCTTACAAAAATGTACAAGAACATTCTAAGGAAATTTAGAAACTGAAATTAAAAAAAATATATCTGTCCCAAAGTCCTGACTGAGGGAGCCATTGCTGTGTGGGGGCTGAGCTGAGGGGAGAAGGTGTTGAGTGTCATAGTCCTCGGGTTAATTTCTGGTTTCTGGGGTGTTGCCCAATGAATGCAATTGGCTTTAGTACCCTTGGAGATTCTGGGTCTCATTCCCATGTTCATGCCCTCAGGGTCGCCTTTCAAATGGAAGAATGAATAAGAAGTCTCAGGGCATGGGGGAGGGAGTAAATGACTCGAGGTGGCCCAATGAACCTTGGAGGGCAGGGTGGGGATTCAGTCCTGCCCTCAATCTGGTGTATGCTCTGTCTGATGGGGTTGTTGGCACTGGGGGATATAAGGAGGCCGGCAACAGGCAAGTTCCAGAAGCAAGGCGGTCCATCTTCTGAAGAAGGTGTGGAGGAGCAGAAGGCCATGCAGGATCTGGGGGCACATTGGATAGACGGCACCTATGGTCAGATCAGATCCATTCAGGTAGCCCAGTCCAGAGACATCTGAATTCTCAGACTGAAAACACTATCAGTGACACCTCCTGTAGTTAGGTGTCTAGTCCTGGAAAGGCCTTGCTGGAAATCAGCATGCAAACTATATATCAGGTGTTACATCTGCAGCATATGTAGGAAGACCACTCCTAACTTCCAGCTCCCTCAGCCCAGCAGCCAGGTGCAATGGGGCAGGACCAGCTCCACTGCAGAAGGGAACCCTTGCACCAGAGTGGTTTTGGGTACATGCCAGTCAGGTTTGAACCTGGCCTGCACCATTTAAAGGCAGCACAACCGGTCTGCCTGGCTCTTCTGCAGAGCCCACTGCTGGCATAAGACCACACAACCTCAGGGCAGATAGGGTTTCACATGCTGGTGGGGGTTCTGTTTTAAAGAACATGTGACATTGTAAAAGGAAAAGTCAGATTTTATCTCACACAGGAGCCAATCAAATCTTGAAATAGTGTCAGTTTTGAAGATGCACCAATCCAGTATGAAAGGGGGATAACACTGAAGGAAGTATAAGCTGGGACAGTAGCTGCTTTCATGCGTTGATTGGGAAACTCCATTTGGACACTCATTTACTGAGACCTTCATCAAAACCTTCATTCTTTGGAAACCTTTGCATCTGATCTCTCCTTGGAAACACTGCTTGACATTTGTTTCAGTCTCTAACTCTGCTCCCACATTCCCTGTTGACTGGTGTCCCTGGCATATGCGTAGCATCTCTGGAAGAGCTGTAAATTGGTGCCTGGTCCTCTGACACCACTTGTGAAAAGAGCTGTCTCCTGTCGGCCTATGTTTGGCATCTTTAAAGAGTGTAACACTGATGCCTGATCTTCCACATCCCCACCTGCTGACTAGCACTGCAAGCATGTGCACAACCACCTCTATTCAGCATCTTCTGATCTTGCAGCACCACTGCTCACTGCTGCCCCTTCCTCCAGTATGCCTGACACAACCTCTTGGTGCAGTTGCATCTGACACTGTCCAGTCCAGCCTTCAGATTTCTGCCTTAGCACCTCCTATTAATAGAATGTGGCTGCTTGCACTGGGAGTGGCAAATAGTGAAAAGCTTGTGGTCTCTGCCGCTTTCAGAGCAGGCTGCACATACTGGGACAGTGGGGTGGGAAATCACTGCTGCCATTCAGTCTCCAGGCACCTTTGCTTAGGCAGCAGGCTGCAGGAAAGCCTCTAGGGCCCCTCTGACTTAGGGACCTTGCATCCCTGTTGCACTGTGACTACCTCCAGCTGCCACCGTGAGTTGGGTCCTGGTTCATCACTTATTGGTGTGCACCACCTCCAGGCTCTCATTGACAGGACGGGGCCATCCTGCATAAGCAGCTTTTGGTTTGGACTACTGGATGCTGTGGGCACTCTTTGGGGTAGGACAGCCAGCCATCCGTGGCCTTAAAAATTTCCTTTTCCCCAATTCCCCCTCATTGCACCCTGAGCCTGACTTGTGTCTTGCAGTTGTGAGCACATAGATGAAGACCCACAGACTGTGTCATCCCCTCAGCTTTACATGGTTTCACATGGACACACAGTCTTGACTGTGCTTTGACCAGAGCTGCTTAGCCACACTGACTTGGAGGACTGAGGAAAGCTACACTCCCATTCTTGACTCATTATGGCAATAATCAATGTTATTGTTTATGCTTCTAAGTTAGGGGGTGATTTGTTTCACTCAGTAGATGTATATATCAAATACCAGCTGTGTTAACTGAAAATCACATCCTGTTTGAAGCACCCCGACAGTGTATATTTTAACTCAGAGGCACTTCCAAGGGGCAGATGTGTCTTCCACAGGGCTCCTGGTGACTCCTCTAAGGCACTGCTCACTAGGGCTTCAATTTTAGGTTGAACCAAGTTTCTTCCAAGGCTGAATTAGGACTTCAGGTCCTCTGAGCCCAGAAAGCTCCCATGGATTCCTGAGTCCTCTTAGTGGAGAGGTCCATCCCCCATTGGCACTAAAGAATTCAAGCCATCTGGTGGCTAATAAATTATTATTGGTATTTGATTCACAGTAGTCTTATCAGGTTTGTGTCTGAGGGGCAAAATCTAAAACACAGAAAGTAAAAATTCTAGTCAGAATGCCTACACCTGCGTAACACCCTGATGCTCAGCAGGGCCTTGGAAATAATGGGATCGGGAGGGCCTGCTCCACAGTGTGAGCTGAGAAATCAGGGCAATGGTTCTTGATGCACCCCCAGCAGAGAACATTGGGAAAGGCTTCCTGATACAAACATCTAAACTAACTCCTGACACAAGGTTAATTGTAGAGAAAAAAATGGACATTCCAGACAGAAGTAGCACATTCTGGAAAAAGCTGAAGGAATATGTAGTTAAGTACAACTGAGTAAGTAGTTACAGAGAAGGTAAGATTGCTAAGAGAGAATAGAGTCAGACTGAAAAACCCTTGATTGTCATGCTAAGACGCGGGCACTGCTTCTAAAGACAATTAGAAGGGCCTCCCCTGTGGCACAAAGGTTGAGTGCTGGGTTGTGAAGCTGCCCGCAGCCTTGGCAGCGCTGGTTAGATTCTTGACCTAATTTGTTTGTTGGCATCTCTACCAACTTGGAAGGCATTCTGGGAAACTATCAAGAATTTACAGCAAACAAAAGTTCAATCAAGATAAAATCATCTTCACAATTGCAGGAAAGAGGCCTTCCCTCACAGCACAAAGGATTAAATCTCAGCATTATGAAGCTGATTGCAGCACCGAGTTAGCTCCCTGGCCAGGTAGTGGGCCACATGGCACAACAGACCTCTCCTGTCTCGCCCGCTGCTCCCCTCAGCAGTGTATTTCTGTCAATCTGCCTGTTCTGCTCCTGACTCTGTCCCTGGTGAATCCTCTCACCACCAACACTTCGGGCTTGTACCCCAGATTTGTATGCATAAATAAATAAATCTTAAAAAATAAGAGAACAGGGCTTCCCCGGTGGTGCAGCGGTTGAGCGCTGGGTTTCAAAGTTGCCCACAGCCTCTGCAGCACCGGTTCAATCCCTGGCTGCTCCCAGGCCACCGGAGGAGGGTCCCACATGGCACGCAGACCTCTCCTGCCGCCCGCTGCTCCCCTCAGCAGTGTACTTTGGTCCTTCTGCCTGTTCTTCTCCTCGCTCTGGCTCTGGTGAATTCTCTCACCCTCCCACGCTTCTGACTGTACCCAGTGCTTGTATAAATAAATAAATAAATCTTAAAAAAAATAAATAAGAGAACACTATCTGCATAATTTTGAAAAAAAATATCCACAAGGTACACATATCAAAAAGCAAGAAGCAACACGTGTTGGTGGGTATATGGATTCAAAAGAACACATTTCCACTGTTGGTGTTGGTAGTCTGGTGTCACTCCTATGGAAAACAGTATGGAGTTTTCTCAAAAGACTAAAAGTGGATCTGCCACGTGACCCAGCAATCCTACTCCTAGGTTTCTACCGCCAAAATACCAAAACACTAATTTGAAAGGAGACTTGCTCTCCCATGTTTATTGCTGCACTATTTACAATAGCCAAGATGTGGGGACAAATTAAGTGCCCAATGAGACAAATGGATCAAGAAGATGTGTGATGTGTATACACAATGGAATACTACTCAGCAAAGAAAAAAGATAAACACATGCCATTTACAGCAACATGGATGGAACTAAAAGGCATTATGTGGAGTGAAGTAAGTCACTAGGAAAAAGACAATACCAGGTAGTGTCACTTGTATGTGGACAATATAGAAACCAAATAAAGGGTCATGTAACATCAAACTTTAAAACTAATCCTCGACCCCTGGTCACAGAACTGAGGCCCCCAAGGGGAAGAAGAACAGGGAGGGGTGAGAAAGACGCAGGGGAAAGCACAATGGCTATGGGGGCGGACTGTGGGTGCTTTTGCAGTGGGCACGCTTGGTAACTGCACAGAGGGCACAGAGATCTTACAAAATACTAACACTGGTGGAAACCCATCTTAATCAATTACATTTTAAAAGATTATTTTTTTATTGACTCCTTGAACAAAAATAACATATGGGAAAAGGGAGAAAGGATTTTGAGTGGGAATTGCAGAAGGGGCCTACACCCAGAAGTAATATAAATCCCAAAAAAATAATTAAACAATATACCTCAAGCAACTTGAGAAATAAAACAAAGAATAACTAAAATAAATAAAAGAAGGAAAATCATTTAAATTGGAGCAGAAATAAATGAAACACAAGTCAAAAAGCCAAAACAAAGATCCGTGAACTAAGAGTGACTTCTTCAATAAACAACATTGATAAATCTTTAGCTAGGTTAACATGGAAACAAGAGAAAATTTATGAATAGATTAGAAAAAAATGGAAATTACTACAGCTAGCAGAGAAATACAAAGGACATGAGAGCACTATGACTGACTATGCTAGCAAATTCAATAATCTTTTTTTTTTCTTTTTTTTAAGATTTATTTATTTATGCTTACAAGAACTGGGGTACAATCCGGAGGCAAAGGAGGGTGAGAGGATTCACCAGAGACAAAGCGGGGAGCAGAACAAGCAGACTGACGAAATACACCACTGAGGGGAGCAGTGGGCGAGACAGGAGAGGTCTGCCGCACATTGGGGGTAGCTCCGAGGTGGACGGGGATCATACAGGCACTGCAGATGCTGTGGACAGCTTCACAGCACTGCGCTCAACTGCCTGTGCCACCAGAGAGGCCCTGTATAGGTCTTTCACCTCTTTTATTAGGTTCATTCCCAAGTATTTGATTTTTTTGTTTCAATTATATAAGGGATGGTTTTCTTGATTCCTTCTTCTGCAGACTGATTGTGCATAGGAAGGCTACTGATTTTTGTGTGTTGGTTTTGAATCCTGCTACTTTACTGAACTGGTTGATTATTTTGAGTAGTTTTTCTGGGGAGTTTTTAGGGTTCTCGATGTATATCATCGTATTGTCTGCAAATAGTGATAGTTTTGCTTCTTCTTTCCCCATCTGCATTCCTTGTATGTTTAGACATAGGTATTGACACTGATTTGGACTGTGAGGCACTTCTAAAATTAAGCCAACAGGTTAAAATACAGCAAAAAAAAAAAAAAAAACTCAATGTGGCTGATGATGTAAACATTTATGACATTGCACGTGACATTTGTCATTTGAAGTACTTTGAAATGTTGCTTAAAACAAAGTTTCCCTAGTCAAACTGTTTGAATATATTTCCTGATGGAGAGTGAGACAATGTTCCCATGTAAAAAGGCAAGGGGACAGTCAAAATGTACTGTTCTTCAGAATGTTCTTGTTTTAGGACTGTTTTGGGTCAGTCAACAGCATTCTTCCCATAAGCAAAACTGTGTCAGGAACTCAAGACACAGGAAGGAATTCCATTCTACCATGAAATTCTGAAAACATGTTAGTAAGATTTAGGTGCAGATGACACTGTGAAGGGAGGAGAGGATGTGGTTCAGGAAGAAGTGTGCAGCACCTGCCTGCAAGGTGGTCAGAAGTGACATGTGGGTTGAAGGAAAGCAAGGTCAGAGAGCTGGTAGGCGCACCTGGTGATTCTGCAAGAACAAGAGTAAATGCCCCAGGTGGCAACAGGATGTGGCAGAAAGAAGGACACCCAAATATCCCAAAATAGATGACAGGATCAAGAAGATGTGGTGCATATACACAATGGAATATGACTCAGCAATCAAAAAAGATAGACTCATGCAATTTGCAGCAACATGGATGGAGCTGGAAGGGGTCACGCTTGGGCAAATTAAGCCAGAATGAAAAAGAAAAATACCAGATGGTCTCATTCATGGCAGGAATTTAGAAAACCTAAAAAAAGGAACAAGGAAAATACTAATTATAATAAAGTAAAAATCACAATCAACAGCAACTACAATCCAGAGACACACTACTGTGTGGGGGAGGAGGAAGTAGGATCAAACAAGGGGGTTGGGAATTGTACGGGAACTATAACCAAGGAGAAAATGCATACATTGAAAAAATGAAAAATGATGTAAAAATACATAAAATTAAAAACAAAAAAGAAGGGCAGCTCACCCAGCAGGGCTAGACAGGGAGGGGAGGTGGGTGGGGGCAGGGCTGAGGCCAGCGGGGCAGTGAAGCCTGTGCAAAGGGGTTTGGGGAAGTGTCACGCCTAGCAGGGCCACGGGAAGGCGTGAGGCCAGCGAGCTGATGATCTGATTGATGCTCTCGCTCGTCCCTGGGTGCGGGGAAGGTTGAATGAAGGGGAGGAACCAGTGCAGGCGCTGCAGCCCTGGCCCGTGACGCGCAGCATCCCAGGCTGGTGGGGGCATCGTGGGTTCTCAGAGGAGAGGGATGCGGAGCCTCCGTGGGGTTGCAGCCCCTGAGGCTGAGGCAGGCGTGGACACAGGCGGCCGCAGAGCGCGGACTCCCCTGAGGCGGCTGTGGAGTTTGGGGAGAAAGACGGGAACGGGCCTGCGAGTCCGCCCTCGACACGGGAGAGGCCGCGACCTCTCTGCGCGGCAGCCAGGAGCAGCCGTGGTCGCAGGAGGAGCAGCACGGACTCTCCCGGCCACTGCTGGGTCAGGTCCCCGGGGGGCGGGCCCACGGGAACCTGCCCTGGGCGTCCTGTCCCCCCAGAGGATGACACCCTCCACCCTCCGGGCCTGGGACACGCAGCGCTGGGGCCACCGGGCCCGACCCCCGAGCCCAGGCTCTGAGCCTCGGGGCTCTGGCAGTGCCCCAGACTGCTCAGGGGAGACCTGGTCCTCAGAGGATGCTGTGCGTGAGTGATCAGGGTTGGCCTGGCGGGGGGAACCTGCAGCCTGAGCAGCAGCGGACCCCACTGCTCATTCGAACCTACCACTTCTAGAAGCCAGGCCGTTCCCGGCGGGGCACAGGGCCACAGCGTATGGACCTGGCCTTTGCCAACCTCTGCACCCTGACCCCAAGCAAGAAGCAGAATTTTTTTTTAAATACTCTTTTTTTTTTTTTTAAGATATATTTGTACAAGAACCGGGGTACAGGCCATAGGTGTGAGGGTGAGAGGATTCACCAGAGACAGAGCGGGGAGCATAACAGGCAGACTGACAAAGTACACTGTTGAGGGGCGCAGCGGGCGGGAAAGGAGAGGTCTGCTCGCCTCCCTGGCGGGCTGGGAATCGAACCAGCGCTGCAGAGGTGCGGACAGCTCCACAGCGCTGCGCTCAACCTGCTGTGACAACGGGAGCCCCAGACGCAGATATTTCCAAGCCAGAAATCTCGGAGGGGGTAGCTGACCAGCCCCAGCTGCCCCCAGCCCCGGCTGAGACAGGTCAGGGGGTGTCCCCACAGCATTGCGGGGGGGTGCTGGGGCGGACACCACCTCCAGGGCCCGCTTTACAGCCTCTGCCGCCCTGGGAGCCACCCCGGCCTCCAGCCTGCGAGGACACCGAGGGCCATACGCGGCTTGTGGGCCCAACGGGGGGACCATGTCCCAGAGAGTTTTCAGTGTCGGGGTGTGAAGAGCAGACTCTGCCGCGTCCCATGCTCCCAACATGGTGTCGTTTATTTTGCCTCTGGATGTGTCCTGTCATGTGAGATGCATCAGGGTTTGAGGGGGACTGTGCGGAGAGACCCCAAAAGCTGAAACCTGGGACAGGTGCTCGCGACAGAGGACACGGCCTCGCCAGTGCCCCGCAGGCTTCTGGAACGGGGTGGATTCCAGTCTCCAGGGCGTCTGTCCACACACCTCTTGGTGGTTGCTGTCCTGTGAAGGCTGAAAAGCCCCCAGGGTGCCCTCTGCCGGGGGCGTGGCCTCTGCTCTGACCCCACAATGAGCTCTGCGGAGCCTACTTAACCCCTCTCATGGCCCACGGCGGTGTAGGTGGAGCGAGTAGTGTTGGGATCATGATGGTGGACTCGGAGTGAGAGAGAGGCATGATGGTGGATTGGATTGCTTTTGCTTTGTTTATTTCTTATTCAGTTATTCATTTTAGCTATTTATTTTATTTTTATTTATTTTATTTTTATTTCTGTTTTTATTTCCCTTTATTGTTTTATTATTTCTTATTTTATCTTTTTTATTTTATATTTTATATTTTGTTTTTTTTTAACACTTTTTTTTTATTTATAGAGGCATGTTTTTATTTATTTATTTATTTGTTTGTTTGTTTTGTTTATACGTGCACTGGGTACAGTCAGAAGCGCGGGAGGGCGAGAGAATTCACCAGAGCCAGAGCGGGGAGCAGAGCAGGCAGAAGGACCGAAGTACACTGCTGAGGGGAGCAGCGGGCGGCAGGAGAGGTCTGCGCGCCATGTGGGACCCTCCTCCGGTGGCCGGGAGCAGCCGGGGATCGAACCGCTGCGCTGCAGAGGTCGCTGGCAGCTTCGCAACCCAGCGCTCAACCGCTGCGCCACCGGGGAGGCCCTGTTTTTTTTTTTATTTTCCCCATTTTCCCTCGTGTTATTTTTTTTTGTGTTGTTTTTTTCCCTTTGTTTTTTTTTTTTCATTTTAGTTGTTAGTTTGTAATTGTTTTTTCACTTGTGGTTTGTTCCTTTTGTCTGTGTTCTTGTTAACTTTAGTGGTTACTTTGTTATTGTTTCTTTTATTATATTTTTAAATATTTATCTTTGTTAATTTTTTGGTTGTGTGTTTTCATTTTTGAGTGCATAGTTAGTTAGTATTAGTATTCTAGTTAGGTTAGCATAGTTAGTGTTTTTGGTAGAGATAAGTAGGTGTCCTTATTGTTTCGGTAGAGTAGTCAGCGCGGGGAGCATTTAGTTAGTTTTGGGGATCCTTTTCATGTACTACTAGCTCTAGGCTAATAGTGCACATGTTAATCCGGGAGAGGAGCTAGTGCCGAGGGCTCTAGACAGCCAGGGCCTGCGAGCTTAGAAGTGGGTTCGCCCTCACTGCCCCGATGCACCTGTCTGCCAAGGGAATGGCCCTGAGAAAGTACATGATGCTCCGCAAGCTGGGGGCAGGTGCCCACGCCAAGGTCAGGCTGGCGCAGCACCTGTCAATGGGCATGGAGGTGGCCATAAAGGTCATCCCCATGTCTGGCACGCCTCAGAGGTTCCTGGCCCACGAGGTGGCCTGCATGAAAATCCTTTAGCACCCGAACGTTCTCCAGCTCTTCCAGGTGGTGTACACTGAGGATGAGGTGCTGCTGGTCCTGGAGCGCGTGCAGGAGGGCGACCTGTAGGACTACCTGTTGAAGCGCGGGCGCCTGGGGGCAATGGAGGTGCACCACCTCTTCCAGCAGATCCTGGCAGTGCTCAGCCACTGCCATGCCAGGGGCATTGCGCATTGGGACCTGAAGCCGGAGAACCTGCTCCTGGACCAGCACCAAAATATAAAACTGGCAGACTTTGTGCTCAGTGCCCAGTTCTCTGAGGCAACACTGCTCAAGACCCCCTGTGGCAGCCCGCAGTTTGTGGCCCCCGAGATTCTCCATCACAAGGAGTACAGTGGCCCCAAGGCAGACGTCTGAAGCCTGGGGGTGGTCCTCTACTACATGCTCACCGGGAAGCTGCCCTTCAAGGGCACCAGCCTCGGGGAGCTGTAGGCCAGGGAGCTGAGTGGTGTCTATCATGTGCCGCACTACCTCTCTCAGCAGTGCCAGGACCTGCTGAGGAAGATGATGAGCTCGACCCCACAGCGGCAGCTACATGGACAGTGTCATCCAGCACCCCTGGGTGGGGCTGACAAATGGACTCCCCTGCCGGGAGCCATCCCCGGGCCAGCACAAGGCTGCAATGGAAGCCATGGTCCACCTGGGGTACCGGAAAGATGTCATTGACAGGGTGCTTTTGGAGGGCAGGTATGACCCTGTGATGGGGACCTACCTCAAGCTGCTTTCCAGGCAGCGGGCGGACGAGGAGGGGCCGGACCCCACCATCTCCCCCAAGCTTCTCAGTCCCAATGGGGCCCACTGTGCCCCGATACCGGAGGACCACTGGCAGCCTGAGGTCTCGGGGCCTGAGAAATTGCGGGTGGGACTGACCCCGAAGCAGGACGCCTAGAAGCCCAACACCACCTCCGGGCAAGGCATCCCGCAGGAGGACGCCAGCATTCAGAGCTCGGTTTCCAGCTCAGGGCCCCTGCCGCCAGATGCCTGGAAACCCAGCATGGCCTCCAGGCAGGGCCCGTGCTGCGGGACGCATGGGGGCCCAACACCACATTGCTGCCAGGCCTCCTGCAGGGAGGAAGCTCTGCGGCCCAGCACCACTTTGCCAGGCCCCCCACCTTGAGGGGGGTCCCGGAAAGCATTAGGAAGACATCTAGCCCAGCCCCCCAGCTCTCCAGCACCACCCAAATAACCCCAAGAAGGCGCCTTTGTTCAGCCCACTGGTGGCCCCTGCAGAGACACTGGACCATGAAAACCATTCCCAGTCCACCCTTGGAGGCTACAAGGCCAGAGCTAGAAGAATCCTTAATAGGATTTTAAAATGTTGCCTTTTCTGTGCATCCTTCAGAGGAAAACACAAGAGCAGCATTCACCCTGCTGGGGATTAGATGATCACCAGCACCTCCCTAGAATTCACTTCCCCGCTCCAGGGCAGCCACTCAGTGGCCATAGTGAAATGAGCATACCAGCGGAGGCCGAAGCCCTGGTGAGGGGTCAGGGGCTGGGCCCAGCCAGAGGGGCCAGGAGCAGCACGAGACCATAGGCGTGGAGCACAGATGTCCGCAAGCACAGCAGTCCCAGGAGCAGAGCAGGTGAAGGGCCGGTAGGGCAATGGGACTTGTGAAGCACCTGGAGGAGAGCAGAGCAGGGGAAGGGGGGCAGAGGAGGGCTTGGGACACCTGGAGGTGCAGGGCCCAGGATGGGAGTGGAGCTTTGCGGGCTGAGCCTCCAGAGGCCCCAGGGCCACAGGCTGGGACCCCAGGGCCTTGCTTCCCCATCTTAGGCTCTATCCCGTGAGGGCCCTGCTGGTGGCCCCTGGGCACCCGGATGGCACAGATGATGCAGGAGCTCTTCGGGCTTACTGGCACTGTCAGGGACTGACATCCACGGTAGGAAGTCCCCCTCTACTGAGCCCCTTTTCACAACAGAGATTCCAAGTTGGAGAATTGCTCACCCGCCAGCGAGTGATGCCTCAGTAGGGCTTCCTGGTTTCCATCTGCACTTGTCGCATCTGAGTCTGAGCAGCACTCCCCGGTGGGTGTCACTAAGGAAAGAGCCTCCTCTGTGCTTGGGCTTCACTGGCTCTGCTCTTCCCATGCAGGTCCAATAGGGCTCGAGGAGGCGGCCACCTTGGACACACTGTTTCCCACTGCAGGGGCACTTCCATGTGCCCCACTCTATCTGCAGGGCCCTGGGGCATGGAGGCATCTGGATGCTCTTTCTCCGCCTGGAGGAGACAGTCTGAAATGGATTATTTAGTTAAAATGTCTACCCCAGGACTCATTAAAATGGTGTATGAAACCGACCGTGTTTGCTTCCCATTTATGACTGCACCCAAACTTCCAACACATCGGACGCCAGAGACCTAAATTTCCTTTAACATTCTTGTAATAAGCAGTGAAAAGTTTAGAAAATTTAGAAAATTTTGGAAAGCATTTAGAAAATTTTAGAAAAGTCAGAGGGGTCATGTGGTGGTAAGACAGTGTGACAGGAGTGTGAAGCAGAGCTAGCTGTGTGTATAGAATTAGGGATTTGCACTGTTTTCTTTAGGTGTATGTGCATGTCTTGAACTGTGTGCAAGTGTGTGCATGTGAGTCTACATGAGTGTGGCTTGTGTGTGCTTCTATAGCTATGAAGTATTTATGTATCTTCTACCATCAGAAAAACACTACTAGCTGTAGATTTGGTACAATGTCTTCAAATATTTGGCCTCCCGGATGGCCCAGTGGGTTAAGCCCAGTGCTGAGGGAAGTGCTGAGTCTCCAAAGGCCCCAATGTGGCTTGTGTCCCCGAGTCCACATCTGTAGGGGGTTTAATTCTCCTCCAGTATAACTGTAGATGAAGGTCAGTTAAAGTTTTCCCGGTTTCTTGGCATTGGTCCCTGCTCCTGGTGTGTGCCCTGGTCACCTATTTCTCTTTCAGTGGCATCAATGTTGTCCTGCACAGTGTTGTGAGTATATGGTGGCGGTGAGACCAGTGTCTTCACTCTGCCTCTGTATTGCCTCTCATGTGTAACCCAATTCATTTTTGGAGACCATAATTACTTTGTAAACCAAAACAAATAAATACAATAAAAAGACAATAAAAATCCCCATTGAGAAAATGTTTGTCCCTTTTTGTGACAGCGCCCAGCTGACCCTGCTGAATGGTTTCTTGAGGTGTGTCCTTTAGTGACACAGAGAGGGCCACTGCTTTCACTGCATGGATTGGTTAATAATAACTCATTTTAGAAAACCAAACACTTGTAGCCAGCTTGTGGCAGGCTGTGTGGCTCCTGGTCACTCAAGACTCAGGAAAGCCTGGATTCTCTTCAAGGGAGAGTGTAAAGTCACCTCCTGAGGCAGTGTCCAGGGGTCCAAGGTCCCTCTTCCAGGCTCTGAATGACCACGTCAGCTGCACAACAGGGAAGCGACGCTGCAGCCCTCACATGCAGGCCCAAGACCAGCAGGGGCAGCATCTCAGACCCCTTGTGAGAAATACAGAGCCCCCAGCGCCAGCAACACCCTGGGTCTGAACTTGTGCCCCCAGGACACTGGGACACGACTCTGCCCTCCTGCCTGCTGGACCTGGGCAGGGAGGGGGTGTCAGCCCCAGAGAAAATTACAAACTGTAAACTTAGAATTCCCCAAATTATATTCTAAGTTCACAGAAATTAAGCACACAAATAAGTGGCACACAGCGGTGTGCCCGGCAAACCCACCCCAGGGGTGATCAGTGCAGGAAGGAGGTGCTGGGAGCAAACACGGGGGACGCGCTTTCTGTCAAGGGCGCTGGCCACTCACGGGGTCACACTCAGAAACGACCTGACCCCCATGTTCCTCCAGGACCCAAAATGACCCGCGCAGAGCTCTCCACCCCCAGCTGCCCCGCCCTGGGTCCCCTGACTGGCCCCCTCTGCATCAGCCACCAGCAGCGACTTGTCCTCACCTCCCTCTTGCTCCGGGTGGTTCCTGAAGAAACTGGGCTCCCGCAGGCAAGAGCTTCACCCCGAGTCTGGAGTAGCGAGTGCCAAGGAGACCCCTGCAGCGGGGGAGGCGGGAGGGGCACAGGGCCAGGGCTGCAGTGCAGGCCCAGGGCAGGGGCCAGCGGGAGAACCCGGGTGCTCACGGGGCGCCCCCGCCAGTCCTGCTGCGCTGAAGCTCAGAAAATCCAACTAAACGGAGGCAACACCCCGCGTCTCCGACGACGCCGTTAACGTAGAATTTCCACGCGACTCCACAGCAAGTCGCGCCCCGTGACTGAAAACACGCGAGGATTGTTCACCCGCGACCACACAGGCCCGAACCCGCTGCCCCGCACAGGGAGAGACAGGGCGTCCCGCCACCCCCATTATTCCCTGCCTCTCCCCGCCCCGCCACCAACCGCTCCCCGCCTGTGCGCTGCCCCAGGGGCTGCTCCCTCCCTGGCCCCCGGGCCTGCTCCCCAGGGTGGGCGCTCCCGGCCCCGCGTCTCCGCCACTTCCGCTGTTGCGTCAGTGCGCAGGAACATGATGTCAACACGCAGGGGGCGGGGCGAGGCCGAGGATGGACAAGCTCGCGGTGGTACCAGGCACAGAGACTGCGGCGCGCGTTGCCTGGTGGCTGGGGTGGGGCGGTGCCGCCCAGGCGGGATAATGGTGGGCAGAGGACCCTGGCCTGGCCAGGGGCGCAGGAGCATGGAGCCGTGGCCGAGGGGCGGGTCAGCCTGGCCCAGGAGAGACGCAATCGCAGAGTGTCTTGGACAGGGGAGGACCGCGCAGAGATGGGGCAGGAAGCGGGAGTGTGTGACGTCATAGCCTTCAAGATGGGGAGACAGAATGACGTGGAGGCAAGAACCTGCTGAAATAGGGGTTCTCGCTCATTCAGAAAAAAATTGTATCGCCCTTCTGTGGGGAACTTTGTTTCAGCTATTAGAATTTGGAATATTATATATATGCATTAAAAGAAATAGTAATGCAGTTTTTGAGAAATGACCTCAGGAAATGCTGTGGACACAAATAAAAATGTATATCCGTAAAGATGCTAACCAGCACTTTCTTGTACTAACAAATACAGGAAACAATCTCCATCAGAACTACAGGAAACAGTCAAATATGTGACAGTAAATGTAGCAATTAGGTACAATCATTCTGAATAGTTATCAATGACTAGCAAAACACTTATGTTACAACATTAAATGAAAGAGAAATGATATACAATTGCAAATATACTGTTATTCCAGCATGGAAATAATATACCATACATGTAGAACAGAAGGGAGAAGTTACTTTGCATTTGGTGGAATACTATGAAACAGTGAAAATACAGAGACTCTAGCTAAATCCAATATGTGGGTCACTTTGCCTGCATGTTGTTGAGTGAAAGGGTCAAGACATAAAATGAACATGTTATGACTGATTTAAATTTTAGATAACAGAAAAAATTGAAATAATGTGTTAATCATTTGTGTCACATGATTAATCACACCTAAGTGACACAGGTAGGTGTTGAATTGTCCTGAAAGTCAGAGGTTATACTTGTAATGACAGCCACATATTTGTGCTTACTCAGCGAAGAAGATTATGATAGTGTGGCCTTGTGTTTCTTTACCCAGTTAATGGAGTCATGTGGTAATTCTGAAATTTCATGTTTATACTATCCAGGACCCTTGCACACAGGTGTTTCAAGTGAGTCTTCCCTTAACCCAGGAAGGGCAGTTCACCTCTTCTAATTACTCTCATTACCTCAACCTTCCGAGTGACTCTCGGCCATCAGTGACATCCTGTTTAATGTGCTATTTACCCAGTTGCATGCAATAGATACAGAATCCAGAGCAAACCTAGAAAATGTGTCCTCTTCTTCACTGATATCAACCACCTGCCCCAGTTCCATGGAAATCTTGTGATCATCCTATAGGAATAGAGGATATTACCACATGTGACACAGACACCCACAAATAGGGATGCCACAGAAACACTGAAAGTGACGGATGGCCTGTTACTACCTTACTGGAATCAAGTTATGTTCAAGTGTGTGATGATTATAGATCCTTTCTGGTGATTTCTTTTTCCCTAAACACACTCTAAAATATGATTTAACAAAAGAGAGAGCTAGCTGGATTTTGGAGTTAATTTTGTTGTAAAATTATATTTTATTTATCCTTTGTGCTAAGCTATAATTTATAATCTTTTAAAAAATATTTATATTATTTATTTATGCTGCAAGAACTGGGATGTAGGCCAGCATTACAGGGAGTGAGAAAAATTCACCAGAGCCAGAGTGGGGAGCAGTACAGGCAGGTCCACTGAAATACACTGCTGAGGGCAGCTGCCCCTCCCCCATTAGCCATGTGTGTCAGCTCCCTGGACAGGGTTAAATTCGTCCTGCAGTGGCCAAAGGTAGCTTTATAGTACTGAGGCATAATCCCTGCATCACCAGAAGGGACCCTATAGTTTGTAATTTTCAGAAATTTGAAGATACATTAATGACTCTCATTTCTTTTTCTGAAATTACAGAAAGGAATAAACAAGGATATATATGGGGAATAATTGTATATACACATAGGGTTGATTGATTTCAATATCCACTTGCAGAGCCACTGTCTCCTACCAATAGGCAAAGAGCTTACTTTATTATTTTTTTAATTCTTATTTATTTGTGCATGCAAGAACTGGGGTGCAGGCCAGAGGTGGAGGCCTGACAGGATTCAGCAGAGAGAGCAGGGAGCAGAATAGTCGACTGACAGAAATACACTGCTGAGGGGAGCAGTGGGGAAGAGATGCTTTAACATGTGGGTCACCTCCCGGGCCAGGGATCGAATTCCTGATGTAGTAGTTACAGATTATGTCATAGTGCTGATGCTTAACCCCTTGTACCATCAGGCAGCCTGAGCCTATATTATTTAAAATGAATGGGAAACCAAAAAGTAATTTTTTTCCAGATCTAGCCTGATGGTTATGTCACACCTTCAAGGGTGTCAGTCCTCAGTCCTGATTAGTGGTAAGTGGGGAATTCCTGTTGTTGCTGGGAGCCTCCACCTGTGCACGAGAACTGGGGACGAGGGTCACTTGGGCCTCAACGGGACAAAGGGACAGCAGGGCCTGATCCCAACAGAGGACACACACCCAAGCTGGGGTGTCTCCCAGTCCATGGTACGTTAATGTGTAAATCTACTCTGGAGAAAACATAGTTTATTTGCATCGAAGGCACCTGTTTTCACAAGTTCTGTGACTGAATCTCTGATTCTTCAGTTAGTGCTTAGTGAGCAGTGTCCCAGCTGCTCTTTCTTGTTAGTTTTCACAATCCTGGGTCTCCCGGCGCTCCTGCTTGCTGTCCAGTGTGTACCCCCACCTGCTGCACAGAGCAGAGGCTCCCCCACAGGAAATCTAAAGCTACTCTCACCTGATTGCTGGCCCTCCCAACACGAATCCGGTCCGATGCCCCGCGGGGTGTCCCAGGGAGTGCTCCACAGTGAAGGTCATTCACTCTGACTTCTCAGGCCACGGCCTCTCCAGAATGGGGGGAGGGGCTGTATTTCATGAAGAGCGGATAGAGTTTACACACAGACGTGTATTTGCTATTTTTAAAAAATGACAGTGAAAACGCGGACGGGAATAAAAGACCACACATGACATTGTGGATGGACCCTGGAGATGTGGACACTGTCCAAGCACAGGGCAGCTGCCTGCAGAGAGGCAGACAGGGCCAGGGACAGGTCTCTCCTGGCGACCCCCAGAGAGCACCCGGATCTCTTGCCTCTGACAAGTCTGCCTCCTGCACTCTAGGCGGAGAGAGAATATTCCTCGGACGACACCGGCATCCCCAGGGCGTCAGGACCGGGTCGCGCCCGCTCCCGCTGCTCGCGGACTCTCGTTCCCACCGCAGTGGCCCCCCGGGGGACGGGCCTGAGACCCCCGCGCAGACCCGGCCTCGGGTCCTGCCCTCTGTGTCCGCGATGGTCTGAGGCGTTTTGGGGCCCAGGGCTGCAGATGTGGCGTCCCCGGGTTCTCTGAGCAGCGACCTTAGTGGCTGAGGCACCTGCCCGCGCTCCCCCAGCCCGGCCCCGGCCCCTCCCGAGGCCCCCTCCGTGGCCGCCAGGGGGCGCTGCCCTGCCACAAGTCAGGCGCCTGGACAGAAAAACTCCATCGGTCACTCCCCGAACTTTTTGTCCACACCCAGGCCTTGTCCAACTTAACTTTGGCTAATGAACACCTCAGGCTCACATTTTTCACCTCAGGACACTGTAAGAGCTGTTATGCTGTTAATCCTTTCTACTGGGAAACTCATACATTAACACTTTTTTTTTTTTTTCAGGTGAAATTATAAACAACGAAGTTTAGATTTCGTACATTAAGAAGCAAAATATAAACCAAAAGCTCATTAAGTAGTCACATTTTCATTGTATTGAACTTATTAGATCCTTAGTTTTATAGGAGAAATATACCACAATTTAAATAATGGTAGACCAGATTGAAGATAGAGAAACCAGAAGTAGCTTTAGTTTTTCTTAAGATAGGAAGTTCAAAATGCAGAGTTACAAATGAAACAAATTCATATGCCAGAGGTTTTTTTGGTTAATTAATTATTATTATTATTATTTCTAGGACAAGGGGAGGAAACATCAATGAAGGTGCTCACCCGTGCTTTATTTAAACCATTGCATTTTGAACTTGTTTTTGTGGTGGACTCCCTGGTGGTGCAAGGGGTTAAGCACCTCAGTGTGAAGCAATCTACAGCCTCTGCATTACGAATTTGATCCCCAGCCGGCCAGGGAGAAACCCACATGGCGAGGCAGACCTCTCCTGTCTCATCTGCTGCTCCCCTCAGCAGTGTATTTCAGTCAATCAACCTTTCTGCTCCCTGCTCTGTCTCTGGTGAATCCTCTCACTCCTAGCATCTCTGGACTGTATGCCAGCTCTTTTATGCATAAATAAATCAATCTTAGAATATATAATGGCACCATTTTAACCCAGCAACCCTCTGGAGACAAAAGACACAAAGGTAAAAACAGACACATAGATCTCTCATTTAGAATTTGGGCCATTTGCACTAATATTTAGAAATAGTTATTTTACAAGTATTTGTGACAACACTGACGACAATTATTAATTTACTTTTATTTTTATTTTTTTTTTTGGGTGGGACCATCGCCGGTGGCTGGGAACGATCTGGTGCTGCAGAAGATGCAGGCAGCCTCGCAGCCCAGAGTTCAAGCACAGCACCACCAGGTGAGGCCATTAAATAATAATTTTTAACTAATTCTTTCAGATAAGAAAACATTTATCAAGTTTTATTTGTAAGAATGCCCTTAGGATCTAAAGAAAGTGGGGCAGAATATTCCCTATGAGTTTTTTTAAGGCCACTTTTTCCTTAAATTCCTAGAAGAGATTTTGGATGGGTGGTCAGTTTCACCAGAACTATATAACTTTTCAAGACAAAGCTAGACTAATTCCTAAAACAACTTAACTTTTTCAGGTTAAGTCGATATAGCCATTTAAGATTTTTTTTTACCCCCTTTGGTAATCAAGAGGGTTTCTAATTTGAGGTGGAAATTGAAGTTGTTACGTGTTCCAGTGAGTGTCCCATTTTAATAATTTTAAAACCTCTAGAGCCCATAATTGGAAGAATTTTTTTTAAGTCAAGCAGTGAAAACTCAAATTGTTATATAAAGTCCTGGTTTCTATTTGACCTCACAGATGAGGCCTGCTCCTAGGAAAGACAAAAGACGCCTTCTACCTGGGCCATGAAAATGGAAGGAAAAGAAATAGATTGGGCCTCCCTGATGGTGCAAGGAGTAAAGTACAACACTATGAAGCAGTCTTCAGCCTCCGCAACACAGGTTCGCTCCCCAGCCAGCCAAGGAGTTACCCACACGGTGCAGTGGACTGCTCCTGACTTACCTGCTGCTCCCCTTGGTAGTGCATTTCAGTCAGTCTGCTTATACTGTTCCCCACTCTGTCTCTGGTGAATCCTCACACCCTCTGCGCCTCTGGTCTGTCTCCTAGTCCTTGTATGCATAAATAAGTAAATCTTTAAAAAAAAGAGATAGATTAATATTTCTGCTTTGCAGTTTGTCTATTCTTAGACTTTTATCAGAAATTTTTCAAAGAGGGCCTCCCTGTTGGTGGAAGGGGCTTTGACATAACCTAAGAAGCTGTCCACAGCCCCTGCAGCATGAGTTTGATCCCTGTCCAGGGAGCTGCCCACATGGCACAGCAGACTTCTCCTGACTCACCCGCTGCTCCCCTCAGCCATGTATTTCAATAGATCTGTCTGTTCTGTTCCCCGCTCTGTCTCTGGTGAATCCTCTCACCACCCCGCACTTCTGGTGTGTACCCCAGTTCTTGTATGCATAAATAAATAAATCTTTTAAGAAAAAGATTTGACAAGGAATATCATTTACAGAAACCTATTATTTAGTTTTTGATGACTAAATTGATTATTTTAAATAACACTTGGATTTTTTGAAGAAATCTGTGATTGTTAATGATCAATAAGAAGTTTAGAAATTTTCCAACCAACTGGCAAGCCTCCTTTATAGCTGATGAGAAATTCCAAAGTAATTTTGACAAAACCAACTGAGCCTGATCCCAGAAGTGTGATCCCGAGTGTGATCAGAAGAGGCCAGCCAACTCAGAGGAAGAAAAGGACTCCTTCCATTGGAGAACACTCTCTTCAGCCTACTTTCCATCCCATTTTCACAGTGACAGGTGGATACTGAATTGGCTGTCTGACTAAACACATAAAAATAAGAAAAATACCAAATTTCTAATAACCAAGATCTGATTCCGGATACTTGCTTGAATTCCTTACACAGACACAATGTTCAGAATCACAAAACTATTTGCACAAAGTGAGGACCAAGTAAGGTAAGTAGGAGCCCCAGTCCAGGCCCACTGCTCTCCCTGGGACAATCCAGCCCTCCCAGCCACCTGCCAGTGTCCAGAGAGTCAGGGTTGTCCTAGGTTGCCCACGGCCAAAGTGGCTGAGCTTACCCTGGATGTGAGGGTGAGACTGCAGAAGAGGAGAGTCACAAGGAACTCACGCCTGAGCCAGCCAGTGTGGACAAAGAGCGCACACTGCCTGGATTTTGTGTTAGGAAAGTGTCAGTCTGTCCCCCACTGTCACCTGCTCCTGGGGTCCTGCAGGGAAACAGTGACAAGAGCTGCTTCTTAGACATGGGTTGGCAGGTATAGGTCCCCAACTCACTTAATACTGTCACCAAGGCACTTTCAGAAGAAACAAATAAGGCACCTCTCACCATTTTAACCACTGGAAGACACCTCAGCTGAGGTCCGCATTGTTTTGCGGATCAGGCCCTGCTGTCCCTTTGTCCCAATGCAGACCAAGTGACCCTCATCCCTAGTTCCTTTGCACACGTGGAGACTCCCAGCAACATCAGGAATTCCACACTTATCACTGATCAGGGCTGAGGACTGACACCCTGGGAGGTGTGACAAAGTCATCAGGCTAGATCTGGAAAAAAATTACTTTTTGGTTTCCAATTCAATTTTAAAAATGTAGGGTCAGGCCTCCCTGGTGGTGCAAGGGGTTAAGTGTCAGCACTATGATGTAATCCATAGCTACTATATCAGGAATTTGATCCCCGGCGAGGGAGGTAACCCACACAGCAGAGCAGACCTCTCCTCTTCCCCACTGCTCTCCTCAGCAGTGTATTTCTGTCAGTCACCTATTATGCTCCCTGCTCTCTCTGCTGAATCCTCTCAGTCCTCCACCACTGGCCTGTACCCCAGTTCTTGCATGCACAAATAAATAAGAATTAAAAAAATAAAAATGTAAGCTCTTTGCCAATTGGTAGGAGACAGTGTCTGCAAGTGGATATTGGAATCAATCAACCCTGTGTGTATACACAATTATCCCCCATATATATCCTTGTTTATTCCTTTCTGTAATTTCAGAAAAAGAAAAGAGAGTCATTAATGTATCTTCAAATTTCTGAAGATTACAAACTATAGGGTCTGCCCTGGTGACACCGGGGTTAAGTCTCAGCACTATAAAGCTATCCACAGCCACTGCAGAAGGAGTTTGACCATGGCCAGGGAGCTGACCCACATGGCTCATGGGGGAAGGGCAGCTGCCCTCAGCAGTGTATTTCAGTGGATCTGCCTGTACTGCTTCCCACTCTGTCTCTGGTGAATTTCTCTCACTCCCTGTAAAGCTAGCTTACATCCCAGTTCTTTTAGCATAAATAAATAAAATAAATCTTTTAAAAATATTATAAAATATATCTTAGCACAAAGGATAAATAAAATATAATTTTTATAACAAAATAAACTCCAAAATCCTGCTAGCTCTCTCTTTTGTTAAATCATATTTTAGAGTGTTTTTAGGGAAAAAGAAATCACCAGAAATGTTCTATAGCCATCACACACTTGAACATAACCTGATTCAAGTAAGTTAGTAACAGGTCATCTGTCACTTTGAGTGTTTCTGTGTCATCCTTATTTGTGGGTGATTTGTGTCACATGTGGTAATATCCCCTATTCCTATGGGGTGATCACAAGATTTCCATGGAACCGGGGCAGGTGGTTGATGTCAGTGAAGAAGGGGACACATATTCTAGGTTTGCTGTTGGTGCTGTATCTGTTGTGTGCATCTGGGTAAATAGCACATTAAACAAGATGTCACTGATGGCTGAGAGTCATTGGGAAAGTTGAGGAAACGAGAGTAATTAGAAGATGTGAGCTGGCCTTCCTGGGTTAAGGGAAGACTCACTGTTGAAACACCTGTGTGCAAGGGTCCTGGTTATTATATAAACGTTAAATTTCAGAATGACCAAATGACTCCATTAACTGGGAGAAGAAACATCAGGCCACACTATCATAATCTTCTTCTCCGAGTAAGCAAAAATGTTTGGCTGCCATTACAAGTATAACCCCTGCCTCTCACGACAATTCATCACCTAAGTGTGTCGCTTCACATGATTAACACATGATTTCAATTTTGTCTGGTATCTAAAATTTAAATCAGTCATGCTATGTTCATTTTATATCTTGACTCTTTCACTCAACAACATGCAGGCAAGGTGACCCACATATTGGATTTGACTAGATTCTCTGTATTTTCATTGTTGTATAGTATTCCAGTGAATGCAAAGTAACTTCTCCCTTCTGTTCTGCATGCACAGTATATTATTTCATAAAATTTTATATCCATGCTGGAATAACACTATATTTGCAATTTTATATTGATTCTCTTCCATTTAATGTTATAATATAAGTGTTTTCCATTGATAACTATTCAGAATGAGGGTCCCTAATTGCTATATTTATTGTCACATATTTGACTCTTTCCTGGAGTTCTGATGAAGATTGTTTCCATATTTGTTAGTACAAGAAAGTGCTGGTTAGCATTTTTACGGATATACATTTTTATTTGTGTTCACAGAATTTCCTGAGGTCATTTCTCAAAAAACTTTACTATTTTTTAATGCAGATGCATATATATAATATTCCAAATTCTAATAGCTGAGGTCAAAGTTCCCCAGAGAAGGGCGATACATTTATTTTTTTTCTGAATGAGTGAGAACCCCTATTTCAGCGGGTTCTTGCCTCCACGTCATTCTGTCTCCCCATCTTGAAGGCTGTGATGTCACACACTCCCTCTTCCTGCACCCCCTCTGCACAGGCCTCCCCCCTCCATGACTCTCCGTGGTATGTCTCTCCTTTGCGGGGGCTGACCCACCCCTCAGCCCATGCTCCATTCCCCCTTGGCCCCCTGTCCCAGGCCTGGAGCCTCAGCCCCCCATTATCCCGCCTGGGCGGCACCGCCCCCCCCAGCCACCAGGCAGGGCGCGCTGTGTCCATGCCCCTGGTTCCCCCGCGAGCCTGTCCATCCTCGGCCTCGCCCCGCCCACTGCGTGTTGCGGTCAGGTCCCTGGGCGCTGACACAGAGCAGAAGTGGCAGAGAAGCAGGGCCAGGAGTGCCTGCATTGTTGAGCAGCCCACAGGCCAAGGAGGGAGCAGCCCCGGGGGGCAGCGCGCCAGCTGGGGGCGGGGCGGGGAGAGGCAGGGAATAATGGGGGGCGGGACACCCCCCCCTCCCTGTGGGGGGCAGCGGGTTCGTGCCTTTGCGGTGGAGGGTGAACAATCCTCGCGTGTTTTCAGTCACGGAGGCACGACTTGCTGTGGAGTCGCGTGGAAATTCTACGTTAACGGCGTCGTCGGAGATGCGGGGTGTTCGCCTCCTTTTAGTTGGGTTTTCTGAGCTTCAGCGCAGCAGGAGGGCGGGGGCGCCCCGTGAGCACCAGGGTTTCTCCCGCTGCTGGGTTCTCCTTGGCACTCGCTGCTCCAGACTCAGGGTGAAGCTCTTGCCTGCGGGAGCCCAGTTTCTTCAGGAACCACCCGGAGCAAGAGGGAGGTGAGGACAAGTCGCTGCAGGTGGCTGATGCAGGGGGGACAGTCAAGGGAACCGGGGTGGGGCTGTCTGGGGGTGGAGAGCTCTGTGTGGGTCATTTGGGTCCTGGAGGATCATGGGGGTCAGGTCGTTCCTGAATGTGACCCTGTGGGTGGCCAGCACCCCTGACGGAAAGTGCGTCCCCCGTGTTTGCTCCCAGCGCCTCCCTGCTGCACTGGAAAACCCTGGGGTGGGTTTGCCGGGCTCCCCGCTGTGTTACACTGATTTATGTGTTTTATTTCTGTGAACTTAGATATAAATTGGGGAATTATAAGTTTACATGTTGTAAACTTTTACATATAACTTTACATATAAGTTCACATGTTGTAGACTTCTCTGGGGCTGACACTGCCTCCCCACCTCAGGTCCATCATGCAGCAGGGCAGAGTCGTGTCCCAGTCTCCTGGGGGCACAGGTTCTGACCAAGAGGTTTGCTGGCACCTGGTGCTCTGCATTTCTCACAAGGGGTCTTAGATGCTGCCTCTGATGGTCTTGGGCCTGCATGTGAGGGCTGCAGCGCCACTTCCCTGTTGTGCAATCATTCAGAGCCTGGCAGAGGGACCTTGGACCCCTGGACACTGCCTCAGGAGGAGACTTTACACTCTCCCTTGAAGAGAATCCAGGCTTCTCTGACTCTTGAGTGACCAGGAGCCACACAGCCTGCAACACACTGGCTACAGTGTTTGGTTTTTTAAAATGGGTTATTGTTAACCGACTCCATGCAGTGAAAGCAGTGGCTCTCTCTGCGTCACTAAAGGTCACACCCAAGAACTTTTCAGCAGGGTCTGCTGGGCGCTGTCACTAACAGGGAAGGAAACTTTCTCAATGGGGAGCATCTTCAACACTGAAGGGTTCTTTTCTAAGTTCTAGGGATCTTTTCTCTATAGATGGTGATAAAAGGATCCCTCCTATTTCAGGGATTGAGTAAACCACAGTGACTCATGAGAACTGGATATTTTGGAGATAATCCCCTTTATGTGTCCTTTTTAAAGATTTTTTAAAGATATATATATATTTATTTATGCAGGCACTGGGGTAGAGTCAGAAGCGTGAGAGGGTGAGATAATTCACCAGAGCCAGAGCGGGAAACAGAACATGCAGACTGACGAAGTACACTGCTGAGGGGTGCAGCGGCCGTGGCAGGAGAGTTCTTTTGCACCATGTGGGTCCCTCACCAGTGGCCGGGGATCAAACTGGCTCTGCAGAGGCTGCGGGCAGCTTCACAGCCTAGTGCTCAACTGCTGTGCCACTAGGGGTGGCCCTATTTTAACGCTTCTAAAAAAAATTTCATAGAAATACTGGGGTGCAGGCTAGATGTGAGGGAGGTTGAGATGATTCACCAGAGGCAGAGTAGGGAGCACAACAGGAGGATCTTCTGAGATACACTGCTGAGGGGAGCAGCGGGTGACAGGAGAGGTCTGCTGCACCTAGTGGGTCAACTCCCAGCGGAGGATTGAACTCTAGCCGTCATGGTGACAGCACTGGGATTTCACCCCTAGCCCACTGGCGGGGGCTGGGGGGGACGCTGCACTTTACTTTTAAATGTGTTGCCACTTCCTCTGTTACGCTTGCTTTGGAGAGAAGTTGAATTTCTCTAGAAAGCAGAAAGGAATCAGCCTTTATTGAGCATCTGATGGAGATTATCTGAACCTGTGTAACAAGTTCAGTGCTTTCGTTGCACGATCTCTGTTAATGACGCTATAGAGATATTATTCCTACACTGTAGTTGTGGACCCTGTGGTCCAAAAGGGATCAGTAACTTCTCTGAGATCAAAAAATAAACACAAGGGCCAGATATTTTTGGACTCCCGAATTTTTGTATTTTGTCCTGAACCAGAGATTTTAAAATGAAGGCAAATTGTAACCCTCTTGGAGGCCGGGGGAGGGAAGCAATTTGTGTCCATCCTCAGAAAAGGTCTGTGGGTGCTGGGCGTCCTCCTCCATAAGGAAGGAGCTTGGGCTAAAAGGAGACAGAACAAAACTTTCAAGTATCATTTTAGATGTGAGGATGCTGTCATTAATATTGATCATGAATTACTTAAAAGTTTTAGAATGGCTCTCATTCCAATCATGATTGCTAGTCATAAGAGACTGCAATTAAAAACAGCCCTTTCGGTGGGCCTCCTGGTGGTGCAGCAGTTTTGCACTGGGCTGCGAAGCTGCCCGCAGCCTCTGCAGCACCGGTTCCATCCCTGGCCACAGGCAAGGGTCCCACAGGGCTCGCAGACCTCTCCTGCCATGCCCGCTGCTCCCCTCAGCAGTGTCCTTCATCAGTCTGCCTGTTCTGTCCCCTGCTCTGGCTCTGGTGAATTCTCTCACCCTCCCGCACTTCTGACTGTACCCAGTGCTTGTATAAATAAATAAATCTTAAAAAAATAGCCCTTTCGGGCCTCCCTGATGGCACAGCAGGTTGAGCGCAATGCTGTGAATTTGTCCACAGCCTCTGAATTGTGGGTTCAATTCCAGCCGGCCAGGGAGATTCCCACATGGCAAGGCAGACCTCTCCTATCTCGCTGCTACTCCCCCACAACAGTGTATTTATGTCCGTCTGCCTGTTCTGCACCCCACTCGGTCTCTGGTGAATCTCCTCACCCTGCAGTGCCTCTGGCCTGCACCCCAGCTCTTGCATAAAATAAATCAATCTTTTAAAAAAAGCCTTTTCTCTAACTGTTTCTCTAACACAGCAGGCATAATTGCTGCACCTACCAGAGAAAGTTCCTGGAGATCTATTCTAGATCTGGTGAGGAGGGGATCCCTCTGCAGTGCCTGCAGTATTGTTCAGGATGACACACCCCTTTCAGAGCATTTATTTATGTTGTTATAGGGTCTCCCCTGTCCTTAAAGACCATCACCTTTTGCCTTCCTTCCTTACATCCTTGTTCATTTTTGTCTAGTTACTGATTTCTCCACCAGGGGTGGTCTCCATATTGCTCCCACAACCATAGCAGCTGTGACCATCACCTCAATCCCTTATGCTCTTCCCTCCCCTCTGTTGAGCCCCCTCCCTCCCGCTCCCTGCTGGATGCCTCAGCTCTTGGTCAGCCTGCTAGGGTTGTCTTTTTCTTTACATTTTGTTCAGTTTCTCTGTATTTCACATCTGATATTTATTCTCCTGATTTATTGTGGCCAGCATAATCCCTTCCAGCTCCATCCATATCACCAACAGTGGCATGAATTTGTCTCTTCATTGTTGAGTAATATTGTCTTGTGTATCTACACCACACCATTTTGACCCATTCATCTGTCTTGTGCCATTTGAGTTGTTTCTATGTGATGGCTATTGAAAATAGTGCTGCAGTAAACAAAGGAGTTCATGTTTCCTGTGTTTTTTTTTTTTTGTCCCTTTGGTAGATTCCTGGGAGTGGACTCACTGGATCATGTGTAGACACATTTTCAGTGTTCTGAGGAACCTCCACACAGCCATCCATAGTGGCTATACCAGTTTGCCTTCCCACCAGCAGGGTAGAAGGCTCCCTTTTCTCCACTGCTCCTCCAGCATTTGTTGTTTCCAGGTTGTTGTTGTTGGTGGTGTTTTTTTTTTTTTTAATGTGGAGCATTCTTATTGGAGTGAGGTGGCATCTCTGTGGTTTTGATTTGCATTTCCTTGATACTAGTGATGCTAAACCTTTTTTCTGTGCCTGTTGGCCATTTGCATTTCTTCTTTGTAGAAGAGTCCTTTTACTTCTGCTCATTTTTTGTACTGGATTTTTTTTTTTTGAGTTGTGTAAGCTCATTGTCGATCTTTGATATCAGTCCCTCATCTGCCATATGGTTTGTAAATATTTTCTCCCATTCAGCGGGGTGTCTCTTTGTTTTGATCATTGTCTCTTGCTGTTCTGAAGATTTTTATGTTTATGGAGCCCCAACTGTTTACATTCTCCTTTGTTTTCTTTGATTCTGGAGAAGAATCCTCAAAGACGTTCCTGAGGATTGTGTCATGGAGTGTTGGACTGTGTTCCCTTCTGTGTATTCCATGGTGCCAGGTTTTACATGTAAGTCTTTCATCCACTTGAGTTGGTTTGTGTATAGTGTGAGGTAGTGGTCTAGTTCCATTCTTTTTCATGTTGCAATCTAGTTTCCCCAGCACCATTTATGGAAGTGGCAATGTTTTTCCAATGTATATTCTTTGCTCCTGTGTCATAGGTTAGTTCCTCATTGTTCTCTATGTCTTTTTCTGTTCCAAAAAATTTTTCATTTCAATAGCTTTGTAATATTGTTTTATGTCTGGGAGTGTAATACCTCCTTTCTATACCCCTTTTAGTCAGAACTATTGCTACTAGAGGTTTTTGTGATCCCATGTTAATTTGAACAATTTTGGTTCCATTTCATTGAAGAAGACCACTGTAATTTGTATTGGAATTGCATTGAATCTCTAAATTGCATACAAATGGGAAGTCCCACCTAGGTTTGTTATGTTTTCCCAATTGTGGAATATTCACAAAACAGAGTGTTAATAAAAAAGTAGATGTTATTTTCTATAATTTCTAAAAAGTTGTTATTTTCTATAAATTCTAAAACATGCTCAGTGAAATCAGCCAGAAAGAAAAAGAAAAATACCGGATGGTCTCACTCATAGCAGGAATCTAGAAAACTTAAATAAGGGACCAGGAAAATGAATAACTATAAGAAAGTGAAAATCAAAATCAACAAAAAACTATGAACCAGAGACACTTTTTTGGGGGTGGGGAGGCGGGAGGGGAGGGAATGGGGTCAGAATGTGGGGGTTGTGATTGTATGGGGAATATAAAAATAAAATTTATTATTTAAAAAAATAAATAAATAAATAATCTTTAAAAAATAAAACATTACATGAATGTGAAAAAAAGAAGATATATACCAGAATAATGCTTATTCAAAATAAAGTGTATGTATGAACATATGCGTACTCATATAATAAAATAAGTTTTATGTAAAAAAAATAAATTCTAAAGCAGACAAAGTAGGTCTGTTCTCTAGAGATGAAGAAAGAATGTTTCAGATTGAATGGCAAAGGCATTTTATATAATAGATGACAAGTTTCTGATCATATAATATTAGGATATTCTTCCACTTTTCTGCTGATGGAACTGTAAGTAAGTTCGTTCTTTTCTCGTCTGCTTTATGTGCCACCAGAGAAAATGTTGCACTCAAGTGACATAATTGCAGGATAGTGCCAGTGTGCTTTATAAAGGAATCAAAGAGAGGAATTAATTCAGGAAATTCAAAACATGCAACTGGAAAACAGGAAATTGATAATGAAGTTAGATCCACATCTCTGGTCACCTGTGTCTGTGAAATCCACGATCCTTGATTGCGGGCTGGTCACCAGCCACTGGACAAGGCAGGGCCAGACCCACTCATCCGTGGACTGTCCTTTATGAAGCTGGGCCTGGGGTCTGAATTTGTACCTGGCAAGCAAGGGCATGTTGCTGCTGAACTGGGCAGGCTGGTTCACTTCATCCTTTCTTTGCCTCCTGGGGAGAGAAAAGAGAGGAACCAGATGTTTCCCGAGGGCTGTCTACAATCCTTCCCTCGGTCCTCGCTCCCTCACAAAAGACAACCTGTTGTGTCATGTCATTTATTTACAGCCTCAAAAAGCTCTTCAGTGGCTCCCCTGTCCACACTCAGGTTAAAGTCCAAGCTGCCAGACAAGCTTGCGAGAGTCTTGCCATCGCTCCTGCTGTCTAAGGCCTGCAGCCCCACTCTGACAACCTCCTGTGTCAGGTGCCCCTTCTAGGGAAAACTCTGTCATCTCAAGCTCCTTGTCACAACTCTTGCAGCATCTGTTGAAGTTCCCTGTGCCCTGATTCCTCCTGAGGGTGGTCTGAGCTGTAGGCTAAGCTCAGCTCGTGTCCTTGGCATCTAGCTGACAGTGGGTGCTTGGCAACAACAGGTGAAGGGGTCGTGTGTACCTCTTGAGTCGAGGGGATACTGAAAACTGAGGCTCAGGTAAAGGAGGAAAAACCTATATCCCCCACCCCGGGCCTACCTGAGACTAGAACCTTCTATTTTGCCAGAGATTGTCTTCTTGGCGCTCTTGCCAGTCAGTTCCTCTCTGTCCTTACTCAATGCAGGTGGAAGTGCAGCCCGGGGGGGAAAGTGTTGGTGCAGCCCTTCCCAGCTCTCTCTCAACTGTCAGGGTCCTCGATGCCAGGAATGACCCTGCCAGGCGGGCACTAATCCCTCATGGACAGAGGGGAGGGTGCAGTTGTCGCATCCCCAGGGCGGGGCTTCCAGCCACAGGGAGGACAAAGGTGCTCACAAAGTCTGTGCAGCTTCCATCCAAGGCAGTGACCAGCTCCAGTGGGACCCGGGGTGTGGTGGACACAGCTGCAGGTTGAGGCTACTGGGTGGACCACGTTGCATTTTTACCTTCTTCCATTGTATCCTCTGCTCCGAGCACTCATAGCACAGCAGTGATCAGACCATCCCATGCCCATGGGTCTCCTGGGGATCCCCTCACAGTATGGGTTCTGACCCAGTGGGGTGCTCAGGAATGAATCCGGACCTCTGTGCCCAAAATGCAACCTGCCAGAGCCTGGTGGTTTTCCACATCCAGCCCTCCCTCCCCTGCGTCCTCGCGACCGTCCCCCGTCCTCCACCCCCGCTCTGCCTTCAGCTACCCACAGGGAGATGCTCCTCACCCTCCCCCTGGGCTCACCTTCTGCCCAGATGAAAGCTCAGTGGGTGCTGTCTCACTGGGTTCTGCAGGACCAGGTTCATCCCCTCCCCCGCTCCAGATCCACAGCCCAGACAGCGACTTCCCTCCAAGTCTTGGGGGAGCCCTGAAAGGGAATGACGACACTCACTCACAGTGGCGACACCTGCACAGAGTCCTGCTGCATCAAGGCGGTGTGGACGTTCCAAGTGAAGTGGAGACAAGTAGCCCACGTTTCCTCCACAGATGGTGATGGTCTCAACACTCTAAGATCCATGAGGAAGGCTCAATTGTCCTTGGGTGGAGATGTGGGTGAGGATGTCCATTTTATGGCATCTGTACGCAGTTCCACTTCACTTCAATTTTGCGCAGATGGTTTGAGCTTTAGACTAGAACATTCATTGCCATTGTTGAAAATCTCCATGTCAAATACAATACAGGGCATGGACAGACATTCCCTGAGGCATTGCCAGTGTCTTTGTGATGTTCTTTTGATGTCAGCTGACTTCAGTTTGTTTAGAGTTAAATATTTTCAGGTAAAGATACAATTCCTTTTTAAAAAGGGACTTTAGATATTGTTGGTGTGCTTATGGTCCCTTGACATGGCTCTGCTCATTTGCAGAGTTTTTTTTTTTTTTTTTCCCTTCCTCATTTCCTTATTGGTGTCTTAGAACCCAAATTATTGATAGTGTTCTGGCCTTGTAGGGTGGCAAGCCTGCCTGGAAGTCAACCCACGGCTACACTTCAGCATAGTGGATCTCTCTGTTCTGCTGCCACTGTCGTTGTTGTTGACTGTGGACCCTCCGCTGCCCTCAGGAACTGAGCTCTAGGGGGAGACAGAAAATGACAGGGTGCTTTCTGACAGGACACCGGAATGGCTTTCAACGTGGGGTGAGTTCATTGGGAAAACAGGAATTTCATTCTATTCTGTCCTATTTATCTGGTTTGTGTTTTGGTAAAGGCAATGAACAAATCAGAGCAAGGATCTTCCCGTCATTTCAAATTTTGTGTTATGAAATGTAGTAGCTCCACTCACCATTTTGCCTTTTTTCCTTTTTCCTTTCTACTGGCATGTACGTGCACAACTTTCACAACTCTTGCTTTGAAAGAGTGTCTTATTTCACTTTTTTTTTAAAACCAAATCAAATCAATATGAAGCTTCTGGGTGAAACAGAATAAACTTAAAATTTTAGAAATTAAACTAAAACAAATGGCAAAATGTGTTTATTGGTATTAACAGATGAGCAGGAGTCTAGGTTCAGGCCAGAAACACAAACCCCTTCACTTAAATACTTGAGGTGAGCTTGACTCTCTCTCTACATGAAGCAACTCTGCCCATGCCTGCCTGACTAGCAGGAAGGCCGCATTTTCATCCTTATGAAAAGTTCTTGTATGACCACAATGGAATGATTTACTGTAATCGTCATGTTACTGGTTCCTTTCCCCCTGCCAAGGATCGGGGATGTGAGTGCACTGATGATGTGTTCATCCTAAGAGAGAGCTGTGTACCTTCTAGAAAACTTGAAGGGTAGATTAAAATCGAAGTGATCAAGGGTTGAGATCTGTGAGCACATTGCCTCTATTCTCTTACACATTTTATGCCTTAAGGTCATACTGATCACTTAGGAAATTGTCAGGGTTTTGGAAGATCTGTGCTGCAAGTGGGATGCAGAACAAATACATGCTAACTTATGCCATGGAATATTATCTAGCAAGGAAAAGGAATTAAGTACTGGTCCATACATTGTACAGCATGCATGAACCTTGAACATAGAATAAGTAAAAGCAGCCAGTCACAAATAATACCTATTGTGTGACTGCATTTACATGAATTGTCTGTAGTAGACAAATAAATCCACACATATGGAAAACAGATGGGCAATTTTCCTGTACTAGAGAGGGAGGAACACAGGGAGGATTTGCTAATGGGTTAAGTTTCATGACTTCAAAAGTTCATGACTATGTCCTAACATTAAGTTGTGGTAACAGTTCTACAACTATGAGTTTCTAAAACCCACTGAATTGTACACTTTAAGAAGGGGAATTTTTGGTCTATGAATATAAGTGTACTAGTTGATATTTAAATTAAAGGAAGAGGGCCTCCCTGGTGGCTCATTGGTTGAGTGCTATTTTTCGAAGCTGTCCGCAGCCTGCCTGTTCAATCCCCAGCTGCTCCCTGGCCACCGGAGGAGGTTCCCACATGGCACACAAACTTCTCCTGCAGTCCGCTGCTCCCCTCAGCAGTGTACTTTAGTCCTACTGCCTGTTCTGCTCCCCACTCTGGCTCTGGTGAATTCTCTCACCCTCCCCGCACTTCTGACTGTGCCCAGTGCTTGAATGAATGAATGAATGAATGAATGAATGAATAAATAAATAAATAAATAAATAAATATTTTAGAAAATAAATTAATTAATTTTGAGGAGGACCTCCCTGGTGGCACAGTCAGTTGAGTCCTGCACTGTGAAACTGTTTTCAACCTCTGCTGTGCGGGTTCACTCCTGGCTTGCTGGCAAGGGTCCCTCATGTCTCAGCTGACCTCACCTGTCTCCCTGATTCTCCCCTCAGCATTGAATTTTGTCAGTCTGCCTGTTCTGTTCCCCGCTCTGTCTCTGGTGAATCCTCTCAGCCTCCTGTGCATCTGCCCTGTACCCCAGCTCTTGTATAAATGAAAAAAAAAATCTTAAAAAAAATAAAATAAATGAAGAGATTGCTTCTTTGGGCATTTAAATTCAATTTTAAAAACCCTGTAAGGGGACCTCCCTGGTAGCACAAGGGGTTAGATGCAACCTATGAAGCTGTCTGCAGCCACTGCAGCCCAGGTTCAATCCCCGCCAGGGAGATACCCACATGGTGCAACAGACCTCTCCTGTCTCACACAGAACTGCTTCCCTCAGTGGTGTATTTCAGTCAATCCACCTGTTCTGTTTCTCACTCTGTCTTTTGTGGATCCACTCACCGTCCAGAATCCCTACATCGCTGGCCTGTACCCCAGCTCTTGTATGCATAAATAAATAAATATTTTTTTTTAAAAAAACAAAACCTCTAAGACCACAAACAATACTGACTTGAGGTCAGAACCTGTCCTGGTAGACAATTTCTGTCCTCTTGGTGATATTTATGCTTGCTGTATGCATCTAAGGGGCAGATTTCTCTTTACCCTCCCTGGACTCTAATATGTACAAGGCAAGGCCATGTCTTCCAGGTTTTATCTCCTGTACTGAGCACCTGCTGTGCTGGGCTTGCAGAAAGAATCATACATCTTTGTTAAGTGCATTATGTCCCATTCACTCATCCCATCTATACTGATCAGTATCAATCTAACACCTGTATCGTGCAAGAGAGAAAAACAGACCCCAGTGTACAAGGCAGAGATAGTTTGAAATCCAAAGTGCTCTCTTTGGTGAACCTCATATAAAAGCATCAGGAGTGAGTGATAGATGAATTTACAGGGACCCTTGATTCCTGGATTTGCACTACCCCACTCAAGCCTATACTACTTGTATTAGCCCTTTACAGAAATAACTGGCACTTTTTAAATTGTTCTAAATGTACATATAAAGGCTATTTCTCTGCCCTATGCACCAAAGCAAACTTGTCTTCCTCGGCATCAAATGCTGCATGTCTGTCCTCTCTGAAAACAATTTTAACATCAGTAGGAAAACCTTTAACTCTCTGGCTCTGGGTTTTACTTTCCTAACAATTAAGCTGTCATTTCATACTGTCCACAGTCTTCCACTTCTTTCATTTTTGGAGCATATCAAGCGGGGATAAATTATAAATTTGACACTCAAGATACCACCTGAAATCATTATTCAATTTTATCAGTGTCCAGAATGTAAACAAACAGGGCAGATTTGTTCTTCAATAAAATCAGTGTTATGCAATGGAAGGCTGTGATTTCTTAGTATAATAAAACTGTAAGCAGGGTGACCATGTGGTGTCAGTAACAGAACATAATGCAGACACAAAAAGGTGAGAGTCTCAATGGGTGGGTCTAGACCTAGAGAGCACAGATGTTTTGGTGGAGGGACATTCATTATCTTCTGAGTGTTGGTGTCCTGAGTCCACCTGGCACAGGCTCTCCTTGGAAGTATAAAGTTGCCTATCAAAGCCTTCTTCTGGATGTTTCACCTGCAGCCCAGCTTCCCATTCCTCACCCCCATTCTAATTCAGACCCCATTTCTGTGTCCCACTTTGCCCAAGGCAATCCTGGGAAATGATTCAATTCCTTCAGGAAACACATCATATTGTAGAAGAGATGAGATCTATTACCTTGAATCTGTAGGTGACAGTGGGTGCCAGCACTTGATGTTAATGGAATTTTGAGGGCACAGCTGGAAAAGGAAGTGTGCTAATTAGCCCTGACTTAATGGCTGCTGGACTGGGTAGTGTTATATAATCACCATCTCTGGTGCAGTCCTCATTTAAAGCTGAATGCATTTTAAGCACGTAGGGCACCTTGCACATCCCAAAAGAGCCACACCAGGGCATGTAGATTTGAGACAACATTGCTCTTCAGGCCATACTTTTGCCCTTCAAAGACTGCAAGTATACTACCACCCAAGGCTTGCCCCTGCTGGTCCGCCTGCTTGTCTTTCCTTGCTTTCAGAGAGGCTTTCCCTGAAGTCTTGATTTAAGACAATACATCCTTTCTTCTTCCTTGCTTATTTCTTCTCCATAGTGTTAATTGTCAAGCTGTCCAACACACAGCCAGCTTAGTGATGTTGATGATGTGTCATCTTTTTCATTTTTATTATAGAAGCACCATTGGTTTACATTTTTGTTAGTGTTTTTGGAGTATAGAATTTCCCACCTCAGGTGCAAAAACCTATACTTGTTTGCTTAGTAGAGATGAGTGGACTTCCTCTCCCAAGTGGAGTTTTTTTTTAAAGGAATAGAGGAATCAAATGAAAGAATTCTCAGTGGCCATATGGAAGAGATAATGTGGTATATATGCATATACACACAATGGAATACTACTCTGCAATCAAGAAAGATGAGTTCACACCATTTATGGCAACATTAATGGAACCGGAAGCTATTATGCCAAGCAAAATAAGCCAGAAAGGCAAAGATAAATACTGGATGATGTTACTTTTCTGTGGAATATCATGAAACCAAACAAAGTTTGTCAAAGACAAAGTTTAGAGTCAATCCTTGATGATGTGTCTTCTTACCTAGGACACCAGCACCTTGAGGGCAGGGGACAGCAGAGTCCTTGTACAACTAGTAGGCTGGGTTAACAGTTTAACCAATCAACTCAATGCCTTCCAGGGATGGATCATATTGCGCAGATTGTTGGACCTGTAGGAATGTTCTGACAGGTATATGACTCCAACCCCCAATTTAAAAAACAATAGCAATTCCATATTTGATTTTACAAAGTCGAGTCAGTCAGAGTTACCTGTGTGGGGGAAGATGCAAGGACCAAATATTACTGGAATCTCTTATTTTGACAAGTGCCCTCATAGACATGCCCGTCCCTCAGGTCATTAGCTCATGTTCCTTCGTCTAGCAACTTATAAACACGATAGGACTGTGGACTTTCTGGACATTTTCTTTGCTTCTCACCAGAGGAACTCTTCAAAGCAAACAAAGTTATTGTCTTGCTGACTTTATTGCCCAGGCAACCTTGCCAGTATGGAAAGCACATTTATAGCAGAACAAACCATAGAATTATTTCCTTCTTTTTGAGTCTACAGCACCTTTTAAAAAATCTCTTTCTTTAAGCATGTGTCATACAGTGTAATACAGTTACATTCTATTGTCATCATCTGTGTCACATTCTGAGATACCTGAATTTGCAAAATGATTCTTTAAAATTTAGGTAGACCAAGGGTTATTCTTAGTGCTGTGAGTTCTATGGGTTTTGACAAATGCATGTTGTTAAATGCAGCTATCTTCATAGTATTTTCCCAATAAGTTACTTGTCTTAACCTCATTTTAATAAACTTTTAATAAAGTGCAAAGGCCTGTTTATTATTTCATAGGTGATGCTTCTAGTGTTTTATCTAAAACATTATTAGCAAATCCAAAGTCACATCTATTTGTATTATTATGTCTTATTCGAGAAGTTTTATAGTATTACATTTTACTTTCATGTTTATGATGCAATTTGTGTTTGTTCATTTTTAATAAGGTTTAGGTCTGTATCTAGGTCCATTTTATTAGTTTTGTTGGCTTTCTGTGTATAGGTCTCCTGCAAAGTTTGTTAGATTTATGCTTAGGTATTTATTTTTTCTTTCTTTTTTTTCAGTTTTTATTTATTTGTTTCTAAATATTTATTTATTTATTTATTTGTTTGTTTGTTTATTTATTTATACAAGCACTGGGTACAGTCAGAATCATGGGAGGGTGTGAGAATTCACCAGAAACAGAGCCGGGAACAGAACAGTCAGACTGACGAAGTAAACTGCTGAGGGGAGCAGCGGTCAGCGGGAACGGTCTGTGTGCTATGTGGGAATCTTGTTGGTGGCCAGGGTTCGAACCAGTGCTACAGATGCTGCGGGCAGCTTCACAGCACAGCACTCAACCACTGCGCCACCAGGGGAGGCCCTGCTTAGGTATTTCATTTGGGGTAGTATTTTTATAAAAGATAATGTTTCTTTAATTTTAAATCTCAGTTGTTTGTGTTGCTATGGGGAAACTAGTAAAATTTTGTATATTGACCACATACACTACAACCTTCCTATAGCTGCTAATTATTTCTGAGATTTTTTTAAGCTTTCTAGTGGTTTTCTACCTGGAATACAAAATAGATTGTTTCATATCAATATGTATTCCCTTTATAGCTTTTCTTTACTTTACTTAGCATAATAGTTAGGACAGCCCCACAGTTCTGAATTGGTGTAGTGGCAGAGGACAAAATGGCCTTTTTCTCCATCTGAAGAGGAAATCTATTTGGTGGCTCATCTTTAAGTGTAATGTTAGTTACATGTTTTCTTTTATACATTTTATTAGTTTAAGGAAAAGCCCTTTAAATCCTGGATTTTTTATTTATTTATTTTTTTAAATTTCGAATGTGTGTTGAAATATATTGAGTGTTTTTATGTCTGTTGATATAGTAATATGTTATATTACTTGATATGTAAGTGTTGAACTGGTCTTGTATTACAGGAATGAACCACACTTAGCCATGATGTATATAATTTTTCAATAATTTCAATACAAGTCACTGGATGTGATTTTTTTAAATTCCCTAGTTTTTCAGTTTTATTGTCTTTTTATTGTATTTAGTTGTTTTGGTTTACAAAGTAATTATGATCTCAAAAATGAATTGGGTTACGCCTGAGAGGCAATATGGAGACAGAGTGAAGACACTGGGGTCACCACCACCACACTCACAACACTGTGCAGGACAACATTGATGCCACTGAAAGAGAAATGGGTGACCAGGGCACACACCAGGAGCAGGGACCAATGGCAATAAACCGGGAAAATTTAACTGATCTGCATCTACAGTTATACTGGAGGAGAATTAAATACCCTACAGATGTGGACTCGGGGACACAAGCCACATTGGGGAATTTGGAGACTCAGCCCTTCCCTCAGCGCTGGGCTCAACCCTCTGGGTTGAGAGGGAGGCCAACATTTTGGGAGGCCACATTTTTGAAGACATCATACCAATTCTCTGTAGCTGGGAGTTTTTCTGATGGTAGAAGGTACATAAATACTTCATACCTATAGAAGCACACACAAGTCACACTCATGTAGACTCACATGCACACACTTGCACACAATGCAAGATATGCACATACACCTAAAGAAAATAGTGCAAATACCTAATTCCATACTCAGAGCTAGCTCTGCTTCACACTCCTGTCTCACTGTCTTATCACCACGTGACCCCTCTGACTTTTCTAAAATTTTCTAAATGCTTTCCAATATTTTCTAAATTTTTCACTGCTGATACAAGAATGTTAAAGGAAATTTAGGTCTCTGGTGTCCGATGAGTTGGAAGTGTGGGTGCAGTCATAAATGGGAAGCAAACGTGGTCGGTTTCATCTACAATTTTAATGTGTCCTGGGATAGACATTTTAACTAAATAATCAATTTCAGACTGTCTCCTCCAGGCGGAGAAAGTGCATCCAGATGCCTCCACACACCAGGGCCCAGCAGGCAGAGCGGGTCACCTGGAGGTGCCCCTGCAGTGGGAACCAGTGTAGCCACAGCGGCCGCTCCTCGCACCCTATTGGACCTGCATGGGAAGAGCAGAGCCAGTGAAGCCCAAGCACGGAGGAGGCTCTTTCCTTAGTGACACCCCCCGGGGAGTGCTGCATGGACTCAGAAGCAATAAAGTGCAGATGGAAACCAGGAGGCCCTACCGAGGCACCACTTGCTGGCGGGTGAGCAATTTTCCAACTTAGAATGTCCGTTGTGAAAAGGGGCTCAGTAGAGGGGGACTTCCTACCGTGGATGTCAGTCCCTGACAGCGCCAGTCAGCCTGAAGTGCTCCTGCATCGCCTGCTCCTACCAGGTGCCCAGGGGCCACCAGCAGGGCCCTCATGGGATAGATCCTAAGATGGGGAAGCAAGGCTATGGGGTCCCAGCCTCTGGCCCTGGGGTCTCTGAGGCTCAGCCCACACAGCTCTACTCCCATCCCGGGCCCTACATCTGCTCAGCTGCCACAAGCCCTCCTCTATTCCCCTTCCCCCGCTCTGCTCTCCTCCAGGTGCTTCACCAGTTCTGTTGCCCTCTCGGCCCTTCACCTGCTTTGCTCCTGGGACTGCTGTGCTTGCGGACATCAGAGCTCCACCCCTATGTTCTCATGCTGCTCCTGGCCCCTCTGGCTGGGCACAGCCCCTGACCACTCTCCAGGGCCTCTGCCTCCGCTGGTGTGCTCCTTTCACTATGGCCACTGAGTGGCAGCCTTGGAGCAGGGAAGTGAATTCTAGGGAGGTGCTGTTGATCATCTAATCACCAGCAGGGAGAAATCTTCTCTTGTGTTTTCCTCCAAAGGGTGCACAGAAAAGGCAACATTTTTAAATCCTATTAAGGAGTCCTAGAGCTCTGGCCTTGTAGACTCCGCTGGAATGAAGGGTAGAATGGGAATGGTGTTCATGGCCCACTGTCTCTGCAGGGGCTGGGCTGAACAGGAGGCACTTTCTTGGTGTTATTCGGGTGGTGCTAGAGAGCTGGGGGACTGGGCTGGTGGTCTTCCTAATGCTTTCCTGGCCCCCCTCCAGCTGGGGGCCTAGCAAGGTGGTGCTGGGCCGCAGGGCTTCCTTCTACAGTGGGCCTGGCAGCACGGGCCCTGACCTGGAGGCCATGCTGGGCTTCCAGGCATCCAGCAGCAGGGAACCTGAGCTGGAGACAGCTCTGCACACCAGAGTGCTCCTGCGGGATGCCTGGCCCAGAGGTGGTGGTAGGCTTCTGGGCATCCTGCTTCGGGGACAGTTCCACCTTCAAGGTCTCATGCCCCGATACCTCAGGCTGCCGGTGGTCCTCCAATATTGGGGTGCAGTGGGCCCCATCTGGACTGAGGAGGTTGGGGGAGATGGCGGTGTCAGGCTCCTCCTCGTCAGCCCACTGCCTGGAGAGCAGCATGAGGTAGGTCCCCATCACAGGGTCATGCCTGCCCTCCAAAAGCGCCCTGTCGATGACCTCTTTCCGGAACCCCAGGCGGGCCATGGCTTCCGTCGCGGCCTTGTGCTGGACCGGGGACGGCTCACGGCAGGGCGGGAGTCAGTTCGTCAGCCCCACCCAGGTGAGCTGGATGATGCTGTCCAGGTTGCTGCGGCTCTGGGGGTCAAGCGTCATCATCATCCTTAGCAGGTCCTGGCACTGCTGGGAGAGGCAGTGCGGTTCATGGTAGACACCACTCAGCACCCTGCCCCGTAGCTCCCCGAGGCTGGTGCCCTTGAAGGGCAGCTCCCCGGTCACCATCTCATAGAGGACCACCCCCAGGCTCCAGACATCCACTGAGGGGCCACTGTACTCCTGGTGATGGAGGATCTCTGGCACCATGAACTCTGGGCTGCCACAGGGGGTGTTGAGCAGCGCTGCCCCGGAGAACTGGGCGCTGAGCCCAAAGTCTGCCAGTTTTATGTTTTGATGCTGGTCCAGGAGAAGCTTCTCTGGCTTCAGGTCCCGGTGTGCCACGCCCTGGGCATGGCCGTGGCTGAGCGTGGCGAGAATCTGCTGGAAGAAGTGGCAAGACTCCATCTCCCCCAGACACCCGCACTTCAACAGGTAGTCCTCCAGGTTGCCCCCCTTTGCACGCTCCAGGACCAGCAGCACCTCGCCCTTGTTGTTCACCACCTGGAAGAGCTGGAGAACATTTGGGTGCTGAAGGACTTTCATGCAGGCCACCTCGTGGGCCAGGAATCTCTGAGGAGTGCCAGACTTGGGGATGACCTTTATGGCCACCTCTGTGCCCGTAGGCAGGTGCTACACCAGTTTGACCTTGGCGTGGGCGCCCTCCCGCAGCTTGCGGAGCATCACATACTTTCTCAGGGCCATTCCCTTGGCAGATAGGTGCATCGGGGCAGTGAGGGCGGACCCGCTCCTACACTCGCAGGCCCTGGCTGTCTAGAGCCCTCGGCACTAGCTCCGCTACCCGATTAACAAGTGCACTATTAGCCTAGAGCTAGTAGTACATGAAAAGGATTCCCGAAATTAACTAAATGCTCCCTGTGCTGACTACTCTACTGAAACACTAAGGACGCTAACTTAACTCTACAAGAAATACTAGCTATGCTAACCTAACTAGGATACTAATACTAACTCTGCACCCAGAAATGAAAATACACAACCAAAAAATTAACAAAGATAAATATTTAAAAATAATAAAAAAAACAATAACAAACTAACCACTAAAGTTAACAAGAACACAGACAAAAGAAACAAACCACAACCCAACAAACAATTACAAACTAACAACTAAATTAAAAAAAAAGACAAACAACAAAGGGGAAAAACAATACACACAAAAATAACACGAGGGAAAATGGGGGAAATAAAAAAAAATAAAAACAAAAATTAAAGTAATAAAAAAGAAAAAATAAGCAAATAATAAAACAATAAAGGAAATAAAAAAGAAATAATTAAAAATAAATAAAATAACTAAAATAAATAGCTAAAATAAGTAACGGAATAAGAAATAAACAAAGCAAAAGCAATCCAACCCACCAACGCGCCTCTCTCTCCCTCCGAGACCACCGTCTCAATCCCAACACTCCTCGCTCTACCTACACCGCTGTGGGCCGCGCGGGGGCTTAAGTAGGCTCCGCGGGTGACGTCACAGAGCTCGTTGTGGCGTCAGAGCAGAGGCCACGCCCCCGGCAGAGGGCACCCTGGGGGCCATTCAGCCTTCACGGGACAGCACCCGCCAAGAGGTGTGTGGACAGACTCCCTGGAGACCGGAATCCACCCAGTTCCAGAAGCCCGCGGGGCGCTGGCGAGGCGGTTTCCTCTGTCGCGAGCGACCTGTCCCAGGTTTCAGCTTTTAGGGTCTCTGCACAGTCCCCCGCAAACCCTGATGCGTCTCACATGACACGACACATCCACGGGCACAATAAACGACATCATGTTGGGAGCATGAGACGCGACAGAGTCCGCTCTTCACACCCCAACACTGAAAACTCTCTGGGACATGGTTCCCCCGTTTGGCCCACGAGCTGCGTGTGCCCCTGGAGTCCTCGCAGGCCGGAGGCCGGGGCGGCTCCCAGGGCGGCAGAGGCTGTAAAGCGGGCCCTGGAGGTGGTGTCCACACCCCCACCACCCCGCAGCGCTGTGGGGATACCCCCTGACCTGACTCAGCTGGGGCTGGGGGCAGCTGGGGCTGGTCAGCTCCCCCGGAGATTTCTGGCTTGAAAATATCTGTGTCTGGAGCTCGCGTTGGTGCAGCGGGTTGAGCGCAGCACTGTGGAGCTGTCCGCACCTCTGCAGCGCTGGCTCGATTCCCGGCCCACCAGGGAGGCGAGCAGACCTCTCCTGTCTCGCCCGCTGTGCCCCTCAGCAGTGTATTTTGTCAGTTTCCGTGTTCTGCACCCCGCTCTGTCTCTGGTGAATCCTCTCACCCTCTCACCCCTCTGGCCTGTACCCCAGTTCTTGTATAAATATATTTTTAAAAAAAAGAATATTTAAAAAAAATTCTGCTTCTTGCTCGAAATCGGGGTTGGGGAGCAGAGGTTGGCAAAGGCCAGGTCCACACGCTGTGGCCCTGCGCCCCGCAGGGTAAGGCCTGGCTTCTGGAAGTGGTGGGTTCACATGAGCAGTGGGGTCCGCTGCTGCTCAGGCTGCAGGTTCCCCGCTCCAGGCCAACCCTGATCACTCACGCACAGCATCCGCTGAGGACCAGGTCTCCCCTGAGCAGCCTGGGGCACGGCCAGAGCCCCGAGGTTCAGAGCCTGGGCTCAGGGGGTCGGGCACGGTGGCCCCAGCGCTGCGTGTCCCAGGCCCTGAGGGCGGAGGGTGTCATCCTCTCGGGGACAGGACGCCCAGGGCAGGTTCCCGTGGGCCCGCCCCCGGGGACCTGACCCAGCAGTGGCCGGGAGAGTCCGTGCTGCTCCTCCTGCGACCACGGCTGCTCCTGGCTACCTCGCAGAGAGGTCACAGCCTCTTCCTTGTCGGGGGCGGACTCGCGGGCCCGTTCCCGTATTTCTCCCCAACCTCCACGGCCGCCTCGGGGGAGTCCACGCTCTGCAGCCGCCTGTGTCCACGGCCGCCTCAGCCTCAGGGGCTGCAACCCCACGGAGGTTCCGCATCCCTCTCGCCTCTGAGAACCCACGATGCCCCCACCAGCCTGGGATGCTGCGCGTCACGGGCCAGGGCTGCAGCGCCTGCACTGGTTCCTCCCCTTCATTCAACCTTCCCCGCACCCAGGGACGAGCGAGAGCATCAATCAGATCATCAGCTCGCTGGCCTCACGCCTTCCCGTGGCCCTGCTAGGCGTGACACTTCCCCAAACCCCTTTGCACAGGCTTCACTGCCCCGCTGGCCTCAGCCCTGCCCCCACCCACCTCCCCTCCCTGTCTAGCCCTGCTGGGTGAGCTGCCCTTCTTTTTTGTTTTTAATTTTATGTATTTTTACATCATTTTTCATTTTTTCAATGTATGCATTTTCTCCTTGGTTATAGTTCCCGTACAATTCCCAACCCCCTTGTTTGATCCTACTTCCTCCTCCCCCACACAGTAGTGTGTCTCTGGATTGTAGTTGCTGTTGATTGTGATTTTTACTTTATTATAATTAGTATTTTCCTTGTTCCTTTTTTTAGGTTTTCTAAATTCCTGCCATGAATGAGACCATCTGGTATTTTTCTTTTTCATTCTGGCTTAATTTGCCCAAGCGTGACCCCTTCCAGCTCCATCCATGTTGCTGCAAATTGCATGAGTCTATCTTTTTTGATTGCTGAGTCATATTCCATTGTGTATATGCACCACATCTTCTTGATCCTGTCATCTATTTTGGGATATTTGGGTGTCCTTCTTTCTGCCACATCCTGTTGCCACCTGGGGCATTTACTCTTGTTCTTGCAGAATCACCAGGTGCGCCTACCAGCTCTCTGACCTTGCTTTCCTTCAACCCACATGTCACTTCTGACCACCTTGCAGGCAGGTGCTGCACACTTCTTCCTGAACCACATCCTCTCCTCCCTTCACAGTGTCATCTGCACCTAAATCTTACTAACATGTTTTCAGAATTTCATGGTAGAATGGAATTCCTTCCTGTGTCTTGAGTTCCTGACACAGTTTTGCTTATGGGAAGAATGCTGTTGACTGACCCAAAACAGTCCTAAAACAAGAACATTCTGAAGAACAGTACATTTTGACTGTCCCCTTGCCTTTTTACATGGGAACATTGTCTCACTCTCCATCAGGAAATATATTCAAACAGTTTGACTAGGGAAACTTTGTTTTAAGCAACATTTCAAAGTACTTCAAATGACAAATGTCACATGTGATATCATAAATGTTTACATCATCAGCCACATTGAGTTTTTTTTTTTTTTTTTTTGCTGTATTTTAACCTATTGGCTTAATTTTTGAAGTGCCTCACAGTCCAAATCAGTGTCAATACCTATGTCTAAACATACAAGGAATGCAGTTGGGGAAAGAAGAAGTAAAACTATCACTTTTTGCAGACAATACAATAATATATACCGAGAACCCTAAAAACTCCACAGAAAAACTAATCAAAATAATCAACCAGTTCAGTAAAGTAGCAGGATTCAAAATCAACACACAAAAATCAGTAGCCTTCCTATACACAATCAGTCTGCAGAACAAGAAATCAAGAAAACCATCCCTTATATAATTGAAACAAAAAATCAAATACTTGGGAATGAACCTTATAAAAGAGGTGAAAGACCTATACAGGGCCTCTCTGGTGGCGCAGGCAGTTGAGCCCTGCGCTGTGAAGCTATCCGCAGCCTCTGCAGTACCTGTATGATCCCCGCCGACCTCAGAGCTACCCTCCTGTCTCACCCGCTGCTCCTCTCATTGGTGTATTTTGTTAGTCTTCTTGTTCTACTCCCCGCTCTGTCTCTGGTGAATCCTCTCACCCTCCTGTGCCTCCGGCCTGTACCCCAGTTCTTGTAAGCATAAATAAATAAATATTAAAAAAGAAAAAAAAAAGATTATTGAATTTGCTAGCATAGTCAGTCATAGTGCTCTCATGACCTTTGTATTTCTCTGCTAGCTGTAGTAATTTCCATTTTTTTTCAAATTCTATTCATAAATTTTCTTTTACTTCCATTGTTAGCCTAGCTAAAGATTTATCAATGTTTTTTATTGAAGAAGTAACTCTTATTTCATGGATCTTTGTTTGGCTTTTTGACTTGTGTTTCATTTATTGCTGCTCCAATTTAAATAATTTCCCTTCTTTTATTTATTTTAGTTATTCTTTGTTTTATTTCTCAAGTTGCTTGAGGTGTACTGTTTATTTATTTGGGATTTATGTTACTTCTGGGTGTAGGTCCCTTCTGCAATTCCCACTCAAAATCCTTTCTCCCCTATCCCATATGTTATTTTTGTTCAAGGAGTCAATAAAAAATTAATCTTTTAAAATGTAATTGAGTAAGATGGGCTTCCACCAGTGTTAGTATTTTGTAAGGTCTCTGTGCCCTATGTGCAGTCACCAAGCGCACCCACTGCAAAAGCACCCGCAGTCTGCCCCCATAGCCATTGTGCTTTCTTCTGTGTCTTTCTCACCCCTCCCTATTCTTTTTCCCCTTGGGGAACTCAGTTCTGTGACCAGGGGTCAAGGATTAGTTTAAAAGTTTGATGTTACATGAACATTTATTTGGTTTCTCTGTAATCCACGTACAAGGGACACTATCTGGTATTGTCTTTTTCCTAGTGACTTATTTCACTCCGCATAATGCCTTTTAGTTCCATCCATGTTGCTGTAAATGGCATGAGTTTTTTTTCATTGCTGAGTAGTATTCCATTGTGTATACGCATCACATCTTCTTGATCCATTTATCTGATTGGGTACTTAAGTTTTCCCCACATCTTGGCTATTGTAAATAGTGGAGCAACAAACTTGGGAGAGCAAGTTTCCTTTCAAATTAGTGTTTTTATATTTCGGCAGTAGAAACTTAGGAGTAGGATTGCTGGGTCATTTGGCAGATCCACTTTTAGTCTTTTGAGAAAAAGCCATACTGTTTTCCATAGGAGTGGCACCAGACTACCAACACCAACAATGGAAAAGTGTTCTTTTGACTCCATTTCCCCACCAACACTTGTTGCTTCTTGCTTTTTGATATGTGTACCTTGTGGATATTTTTTTGTCAAAATTATGCACATAGTGTTCTCTTATTTTTTAAGATTTATTTATTTATGCATACAAGAGCTGGGATACAAGCCCGAGGTGTGGGTGGTGAGAGGATTCACCAGGGACAGAGCGAGTAACAGAACAGGCAGGTTGACCAAAGTACACTACAGAGGGGAGCTGCGGGCGAGTCAAGAGATGTCTGTAGCACTATGTGTGTAGCTCCCTGGCTGGCCGGGGATCGAACTCGTGCTGCACAAGCTGCAGATTGCTTCATAGGTTGCACGTCTTAACCCCTTGTGCCACCGGGGAGGCCCTGCACATAGTGTTCTTAATGTAGCAGCTTAGGAATTAGATTTCAGCCTTTGCCTGTGTTTTGCCTTATGCTTGGGGTGGGGAGGTATTGAAGATCATACTGAAGATCTTTTGTTTGATTCTTTTCCATAAAACTTCCTTGGAAAATTGTGCGTGATCACTGCATTCTCTGAATGTTCATTTGATGTGTTGACGGAGATTTCCTCGAATGCCAAGAGCTGAAATAGACAAACAAATCCATAAGATGCAAAAACAGAACAAGAGAAAATAACTGTCTCTCCTCATCTTTTCAGAAGGCTCTGTTCCAGTGCAGGTTCTTCAGTCAATGAGCTAGACTGGCTCTGAGTCTGTGCATTAGCTCCAGGCTTCAATCTTCCCACATCTCTGTGCATGCATCTTCCCTTGGTGTGCAGGACTCTCCAGATTCCCACAGATGTGCAGTCGCTTTTGAATGTTCTAATTTCCCAAAGCACCTCACCACAGCTGCTCCTCAGGGCCTTCCATGGTCTATTGTCTCCTCCTGAATTTCTTGCCACAGACATCTTTAATTATACTCCCCTGTGCCATTTCAGACCAGTGCCTGCCACTTTCCTTCCAGGGTTCTAAGGTATTCAGGATAGAAATGAGCAAGTCACTTCTCAGGCATCACCCAGACATGATATCAGAAAATAATTTGCAAATAATAGCTTGTCTTTCCTCTCCAGTTCAAGTGGATACAGTGGGATCTGGGCTGCCACTACTCAAGATCAAAAGCACCACTACACTAAATTGGGGGGCAGGACAGGTAGTGTAAAAATCTCACAAAACTTTCTTACAATTTTCTTAAAGCTTTATTTTATGTATTTATGCAGAGAAGAACTGGGGTACAGGCAGAGGTGCTGGGTGGGGGAAGGGTGAGAGGATTCACCAGGGACAGAGTCAGGAGCAGAACAGGCAGATTGACTGAAATACACTGCTGAGGGGAGCAGCGGGCGAGACAGGAGAGGTCTGTCATGCCATGTGGGCACCTCCCTGGGCAGGGATCTAACTCTGTGCTGCAAAAAGCTTCATAATGCTGAGATTTAATTCTTTGTGCTGTGAGGGAAGGCCCCTTTCCTGCAATTGTGAAGATGATTTTATCTCGATTGAAATTTTGCTTGCTGTAAATTAATGATAGTTTCCCAGAGTGCCTTCCAAGTTGGTAGAGATGCCTAGAAAAGAATTAGGCCAAGAATCGAACCAGTGCTGCAGAGGCTGCGGGCAGCTACACAACCCAGCGCTCAACTGTTGTGCCACAGGAGAGGCCCCTCTTATTGTCTTTAGAAGCAGTCCCCATGTCTTAGCATGACATCCAGCGTTTTTCAGTCTGACTCTATTCTCTCTTAGCAATCTTACCTTCTCTGTAACTACTTATTCAGTTGTACTAAACTCCATATTCCTTTAGCTTTTTCCAGAATGTGCTACTCCTGTCTGGAATGTCCATTTTTTTCTCTGCAAATAACCTTGAGTCAGGAGTTAGTTTAGCTGTTTGTATCATGAAACCTTTCCCAATGTTCTCTGCTTGGGGTGCATCAAGAACCATTGCCGTAATTTCTCAGCTCACACTGTGGAACAGGCCCTCCTGACTCTGTTATTTCCAAGTCCCTGCTGAGCATCAGGGTGTTACCCAGGGGTAGGCATCCTGACTACAATTTTTACTTTCTGTGTTTTAGATTTTGCCCCTCAGACACAAACCTGATAAGGCTTCTGTGAATCAAATACCAATAATAATTTATTAGCCACCAAGATGGCTTGAGTTCTTTAGTGACAATGGGGGATGGACCTCTCCACTAAGAGGACTCAGGAATACCTTGGGAGTTTTATGGGCTCAGAAGACCTGAAGACCTAATTCAGCCTTGGAAGAGACTTGGTTCAACCTGAAATTGAAGCCCTGGTGAGCAGTGCCTTAGAGGAGTCACTGGGAGCCCCGTGGAAGAGACATCTGGCCCTTGGCAGTGCTACTGAGTTAAAGCATACACTGTCGGGTTGCTTCAAACAGGATGTGATTTTCAGTAAACACAGCTGGTATTTGATATATACATCTACTGAGTGAAAGAAATCACCCCATAACTTAGAAGTGTAAACAATAACATTGCTTATAGCCATACTGAGTCAAGAATGGGATTGTAGCTTTCCTCGGTCCTCCAAGTCAGTGTGGCTAAGCAGCTCTGGTCACAGCACAGTCAAGACTGTGTGTCCATGTGAAACCATGCAAATCTGAGGGGATGACAGTCTGTGGGTCCTCATCTATGTGCTCACAACTGCAAGGCACAAGTCAGGCTCAGGTTGCAATGAGTGGGAAATGGGGAAAAGGAAAGTTTCTAAGGTCACGGATGGCTGGCTGTCTTACCCAAAGAGTGCCCACAGCGTCCAGTAGTCCAAACCAAAAGCTGCTTATGCAGGATGGCCCTGTCCTGTCAATGAGAGCCTGGAGGTAGTGCACACCAATAAGTGTTGAACCAGGAACTGACTCACGGTGGCACCTGGAGGTAGTCACACTGCAACAGTGACTGAAAAGTCCCTAAAGTCAGTGGGGCCCTAGAGGTTTTCCTGCAGTCTGCTGCCTAAGCAAAGTTGCCTGGAGACTGAGTGGCAACAGTGATTTCCCACTCCACTATCCCAGTGTGTGCAGCCTGCTCTGAAAGCAGCAGAGACCACAAGCTTTTCACTATTTGCCACTCCCAATGCAAGCAGCCACATTGTTTTAGTAGGAGGTGCTGAGGCAGAAATCTGAAGGCTGGAGTGGACAGTGTCAGATGCAACTGCACCAAGAGGTTGTATCAGGCATACTGGAGGAAAGGGCGGCAGTGAGCAGTGGTGCTGGAAGATCAGAAGATGCTGATTAGAGGTGATTGGGCACATGCCTGCAGTGCCAGTGAGCAGGCGGGGATGTGGAAGCTCAGGCATTGGTGTTACACTCTTTAAAGATGCCAAACATAGGCCAACAGGAGAAGCTCTTTTCACAAGTGGTGTCAGAGGACCAGGCACCAATTACAGCTCTTCCAGAGATGCTACACATAGGGCAGGGACACCAGTCAACAGGCAATGTGGGAGCAGAGTTAGAGGCAGAAGCAAATGTCAAGCAGTGTTTAAAAAGGAGAGATCAGATGCAAAGGTCTGCAATGAATGAAGGTTTTGGTGAATGAAGGTCTCAGTGAATGAGTGTCCAAATGGAGTCTCCCTATCAACACATGAAACCAGCTACTGTCCCAGCTTATACTTCCTTCAGTGTTATCCCCCTTTCAAACTGGATTGGTGCATCTTCAAAACTGACACCATTTCAACATTTGATTGGCTCCTGTGAGATAAAATCTGACTTTTCCTTTTACAATGTCACATGTTCTTTAAAACAGAACCCCCACCAGCGTGTGAAACCCCATCTGCCCTGAGGTTGTGTGGTCTTGTGCCAGCAGTGGGCTCTGCAGAAGGGAAAGACAGGCAAGCTGTGCTGCCTTTAAATGGCACTGGCTAGGTTCAACCTCACTGACATGTACCCAAAACCACTCTGGTGCAAGGGGCCCCTTCTGCAGTGGAGCTGGTCATGCCCCATTGCACCTGGCTGCTGGGCTGAGGGAGCTGGAAGTTAGGGAGGGGTCTTCCTACACATGCTACAGATGTAACACCTGATATAGAGTTTGCATGCTGATTTCCAGCAAGGCCTTTCCAGGACTAGACACCTAACTACAGGAGGTGTCACTGATAGTGTTTACAGTCTGAGAATTCAGATGTCTGCAGGCTGGGCTACCTGATTGGTTCTGATCTGACCACAGTTGCCTTCTATCCAATGAACCCCCAGATCCTGCATGGCCTTCCGCTCCTCCACACCATCTTTAGAAGATGGACTGCCTTGCTCCTGGAACATGCCTGGTGTCGGCCACCTTATATCCCCCAGTGCCAACAATCCCATCAGGCAGAGCATACACCAGATTGAGGTTAGGACTGCATCCCCACCCTGCCCTCCAAGGTTCATTGGGTGACCTCGAGCCGTTTACTCACTCCCCCATCCCCTGAGACTTCTTATTCATTCTTCCATTTGAAAGGCGACCCTGAGGGCATGAACGTGGGAATGAGACCCAGAATAACCAAGGGTAATAAAGCCAACTCCATTCATTGGGCAACCCCCACAAAACAGAAATTAAGCTGGGGACAATGACACACAACACCTTCCCCCCTCAACTCAGCACCCCTGCAGCTCTGGCTCCCTCAGCCAAGACTTATGAGAGATATACATTTATTTTTTAATTTCAGTTTCTAAATTTCATTAGAACGTTCTTGTACATTTTTGTAAGGTATTTGATTTTTCCTCTCAGGTGTAGTGCCTGTAATTCCCCCACCAGCAGAGACTCTGTTATCCATCACCATCATAACCTGATGCTTTTCTCTCCACTGTTTTGAGCATTTTACCACCCCCCCAAATCGCTGCATGTCTCAGAACTAATGTCAGCTTGTAAGTTTTATCTATTTCTTGAGCTTTTTGGTTTCTCTGTAGTCCACATATAAGTGAAACGATCCAACATTTATCTTATTCCTTCTGACTTATTTCACTGAGCATAATCCTATCCAGCTCCATCCATGTTGCCAGAAATGGCATGAGCTTACCTTTTTTGATTGTCGAGTAGTATTTCGTTGTGTATATACCCACCACTTTCTGATCCATTTGTCTATTTTGTGGCCTTAGTTTGTTTCCATATCTTAGCTATTGTAAATAGTGTTGCAATAAACAGGAGTGCAGGTCTCCTTTTGGATTAGTGTTTTTGTGTCCTTTGGGTAGATTCCTAGGAATGGAATTCCTGGGTCATATGGCAGATCCATATTTAGTGTTTTGAAGAAATTCCACACAGCTTTCCTTTCTGGCTGGACCAGTTTACATTCCCACCAGCAGTGTAAGAGGTTTCCTTTTTCACCACACCCTTGTTAGCATTTATTGTTTCCAGTTATTTTTTTTTTTTTAATATAAGCCATTTTCAGTGAAGTGAGGTAGTATCTCATTGTGGTTTTGATAACCATTTTCCTGATTATAAGTGATGATGATTTTTTTTTTTCCTATTCCTTTTGGCGATCTGCATTTCTTCTCTGGAGAAGTGTCTTTTTAGCTCTTCTGCCCATTTTTTTGACTGGATTATTTGCTTTATTTTTGGTGAGTAGTGTTACACTTTTGTTGATCTCTGATATCAGTCCCTTATTAGTTGTATGTAGTGCAAATATTTTCTTTCATTCCTTTTGATGGATTCATTTTGCTAAGATATTATTGAGGATTTTACATTAGTGTTCATTAGGGAGATTAGTATGTAGATTTCATTTTTGGCGTTTTTTGATTACTTTTGGTTTTGGTGTTAGTATAATGTTGGTTTTGTAAAATGTTTCTGGTGGTGTTCTTTCTTTCTTGATGTTTTCAAAGAGTGTGTGTAGGACAGGCATTAGTTTATCTTGAACTCTTGGTAGACCTCACTTCCGAAAGCATTCTGGTCCTGGGTTTTGGCACTTCAAGGGGCTTTTAATTAATTTTTCAATTTTGCTGCTTGTAATTGGTCTAAATAGTCTGTGTCTTCTTTGTTCAACTTTGGGTGATTGTATAGTTCTAAGACTATGCCCATTTCATCTTGATTGTTGAAATTGTTTGCATATAAATGTTCTTGTAATCTCTAATTTGGCTCTGGCTTTCTGCTGTGTCTGTTGTAATTTATCCTCTTTCTTATGGTCTTATTTATTTGAGTTTTCTCCCTTCTTTTTCCATGATACCAGATAAAGTTTTGTCTATTTTGTTTATTTTTCCAGAGAACCAGCTTTTGGTTTCATTGATCTTTTTGATTGTCTTTTTTAAAAATGCTATTTCATTTATTTCTGCTGTTAGGAACGCAAATCTTTAACCTGTTACTGAGCAAGTCATCACATGCTTTCCCCCACTTTTGCATTTATGTCTCCATACCTGTCACCTGCTTCCTCACCACATCCTCTGAAACCCATCTCCCAAGTGAGCTCCTTATTACTTCTTTGCCTCCTTCTCCATTTTCCCTCATTAGAAAACAGTGCTTTCTGATTCTTACATACCATGATTGCTTATCTCTGTAACATAAAGACAGTCTTTAATTCCACATTAGAATCATTATTAAAATAAAAACTATTATTATTTAAAAGGAAACAGTCACTTGAGTCTTTTTTAAAAACTGACTATATTAAGGGCCTCCACTGGTGGTGCAGCAGTTAAGAGCTGAGCTGTGAAGCTGCCCACACCCTCTGTAGTGCCAGTTTGAACCCGGGCCCCAGAGAGGGTCCCACATTGCACAACAGACCTCTCCTGCCACGCGTGCTGCTCCCCTCAGAAGTGTATTTCATCAGTCTGCCTATTATGTTCCCCGGTCTGGCTCTGGTGAATTCCCTCACCCTCCCACACTTCTGACTGTACCCAGTGCTTGTATAAATAAAGAAATAAATCTAAAAAAAATAAAAATAAATCTGACTATATTAGAAAACTTAGGTTTTGAAAAAAATACTGAAATATCTGATGTTGGAAAAAGTGTGTGCTCATGGGGCACTGAAGTGATGGTGCATGGTTGTATAGGTGAAGGATATTTTATGGAGACTACACCTGGGGGAGTGGGAAGCAAATATTATTTAAAAATGAAAAATGATATAAAAATAAATGACATTTTTTTTAATATTTGAAGTAACTTTAAAAAAAATGTGTGTGTTTAGAGGGATGCTGGGAACCAGGAGTATGGAGCAGCCAAAATTGGTAGGAAATAGCTGTCACACATTTTGTCTTTCATCAAACAGTGAGGGCATTTTATTTATTTTTTATTTTTTTTATTTTTAAACATTTATTTATTTATTTATTCATTTATTTATTTGTTTGTTTGTTTGTTTGTTTGTTTATACAAGCACTGGGTAGAGTCAGAAGCATGGGAGGGTAAGAGAATTCACCAGAGCCAGAGGGGAGAGCAGAACAGGCAGAGTGAAGAAGTACACTGCTGAGGAGAGCAGCGGGAGGTCAGGAGAGGTCTATGCACCATGTGGGACCCTAGTATGGCAGCCAGGCATTCAACCCTGCTGCAGAGGCTGTGGGCAGCTGTGCAACTCAGTGTTCAACAGCTGTGCCACCAGGGAGGCCCAGTGAAGGCATTTTAGAAATGTACGTAACACCAAGCAAAACTGGGAGGTGCCCAAGGACCCTAAGTTGTTAAGGGGAAAATCCTATATTGCCCATTGTAAGAGTTTGTACCAACCTGTGCACAGGAAAGCAAACTCATCAAAATCTGACACACTCAAAGATTTTTAATCACTGAAAGTAACAAAGGGAAGAGAGGGGGAGAAGAAGAATAGAGACAGATTTAAAAATGCAGACTCACAATCACTCCAGAATCAACCATCCCCTTGTGTGTAAACATTCAGCCAAAAAAAATAGGGTCCAAAGTGGAATGGGCAAGGCCATAGAGCAGAGCTTACATGACAGCAAATCAGGCAATGTTCTGGCAGGAAAGAGAAGCAAGCATTTGTGCAGGGCAGATTGGGCTAGGAGAGAAGGAAACAGGACAATTTTACAGTGCACTGCCCAGGATGAATCCACCATGAGGTGAAGATGGAGGCTGCCACTGACTCTCAAGGAAGCAGGATGGTGCTGATGCCAGAAAAAGATAGGCAGGAGGGAGCCACAGAAGTGGGGCTTCTGGATCTCAGCACAGCAGGAGACACTCGTGAGAAGGCCAACAAAATTCAAGTAGCAGCATAAGAGGGAGACCCTGCAGAAGCTGAAGGACCCCCTCTGGCTCACTACTTCTATCTTTAAAGTCTACCCTGACTTTGAGAAGTCAGGGACAGGGCAAAGGGTTAGATCATAGCCCACTTACAACTTCCAAGTCCAACTTTTGCCACCAAAAGCTGTGGTGATTGAGTTCAAATGTGTAGCTGCTAGGATGTGGAAGCAGAAAACAGTCTCTACTACGGTGACAAAAACAAGACAGTTGCTAGGCATTTTCCAAATATATCCAGTGTGGCAAAGTCCTTCATTCCTAGAAAACAGTCAATTAATCAAAGCCAAAAATTGTTTAAAAAAAGGTTAAGAGAGGAAATTGCTTTTTCTCCATTTTCATCACAAGTAATTAATTAATTTTAATTCCAATCCTTTTTATTTGTGTTTGCATAAACTCATAGGGCAAATCAACCAAGCAGAATTTTTTTGTTGTCTTTAATGAAACTTTACTTAAAGTATCGTCAATTAGGCTCTCGACATTTGGCCAGTACATGCTTCAGGAGCCCGGCCTCACTCTCCTCAGACTCTGCCTGTGATTTCTTTTCTGAAGGGTTTTATCTGGGGTCACCAGTGCAGGCAACCTTCCAACTGTCTCTGAAATCCTACAAGCACATGGCAGGCTTTCTCTTCTTGGCTCTTCTCAATCCAACTACTAAAAGCAAACTGGTCTGGACTATAATATTTCAATTACAGTGTCTTGTGACACTTAATTCTTTATTTAAGGAGAAGGCAATGAAATCCCCTATTGAAATTATGCAAAGACAGACACATTCTGATGAGTACTATCATACATTTTACTATTTTCCATATTATGATGGTGTGAAGCAGAGAGAAAATGTCAACAGAATTTAGTTCTTTTCACAAATTGACAATATAACTTTGCTAGAGATACTGCTCAGCTCAGAGGAAAAAAAAAAAAAAAACTTCCATGATTCAAAACAAAACAAAACAAGTTTCATTCCAAGCAAAAGTTATCAAGATTGTTAATCCACTCATGCATATGTAGAAATCTCTCCATCTCAAATTCCATCTATTACCATGGGTCTTAACAATTGTCAAGATGTCTCTCTTGTTCATTTCTCCAGAAACAATTTCTACAAGTGCCAGAACTCTGAGATAACTAAAATAAAAAATCTGATACTAGGGCCTCCCTCCCTGGTGGCACAAGGGGTTAAGAGGCAACCAATAAAGTTATCAGCAGCCTCTGCAGCATGAGTTTTATCCCCGGCCAGGGAACAACCCACATGGTACAGCAGACCTCTTCTCTCTGGCCCGCTGTTCCCCTCAGCAGAGTGTTTCTGTCAATCCGCCTGTTCTGTTCCCCACTCTGTCTCTGGTGAATCCTCTCACCCACCACACCTCTGGCCTATATTCCGATTCTTGTATGCATAAATAAATAGATTTTTTTTAAAAAATCTGATAATATCATTGACAAAGAAATTTGTTGAATATTATAACCTACAGCATTCCAAAACTATAATAATCAGAATTGACAAGCAATATTATACCAGAATATAGTATATACCGAAGAAGTCTCACAAAAATTTTAGAACCCAATATTAATGTTCATTTACATATTAAAGTTAACTATTTCCCTCAAGTGAAAATACTTCCCACCAAGTTCAACTTCATCAGATAAATGTTCAGTAGGCAAGTGTGTTTAATATCTTTCCCATAAAGAAAAGGAGAAATTTTGTGGGGTGGCTTAGCAGCTCCATGGATGTTCCATATAATTTCCTCTGATCAATGAAATAAAAGACAACCATTATTTCCTGAATTAGATTTCTGGGGACCTTTGACCTAAATACTAAGGGGGATGGCATTTAATTACTCAGTAGTGACAATTTGAAATACCAATCTCTGGATAAACTCAGCAGCACAGTGGTGACAAAATGACCTTTTCCATGTTCCTATATTATATCATTCCAAAAGTAACCATTTTCCTTCCACCAAACTTTCACTGATGAGAAACCCTACTTGTGAAATTTATAAATCCAGGTAAAATAAAAAAGTGTTCTTCCTAATTCTATAACTCTACATGCAAACAGTTTCCAGAATAAATTCTTATATTTCAAATTATATCTTTTTAATCACCCACTATCAATGGAAAAGCCAAAACATACAGACATACACAGTTGATATCTCTTAGTTTTCGTTAAGCCAGGTGTATACTCTTGTGTAAACTGAAATTTAGTACATTTTGCAATAGTTGGAGGGTTTGTTCTCTGGCTGCTTTGACCTGCAAATGAAAAAGGGACAAAATGGGGAAAAAAGGAAAAAAAAGTTACAGAAGTTCCACAGAAGTCAAAACTAAAAATCAAAGTAAAATTGCAATGCCCAAAAGTGGGTAGGGGTGGAGAGGGAAGATCACACAATGTTGTCTTGCAGTGGTGCCATGCCAAACTATTCGCAAAACCTGTGGATTTGCCAGAAAAAATGTCCTTGGGCTGGCAGAGAGTTTGAGTGTGTCTGTGCAACTCATCTCTAATTGGTAGTTCAAACATTTGATGATTTGGAACTCTTCCTGTGTGGGAGTGAGCGGTCCTTGTGTCCTCCTTGTTGAACACTTCACAAATGAATTCTACCAAACGTTCAGCAGTGAATTAGTGCCTATACTACACAAACTATTTCAAAAAATTGAAAAAGAAGGAATACTACTAAATATGTTCAATGAAGCCGACATTGTACTAATACCAAAACGAAAGAAAGACAGCACAAAAAAAAAAAAAAAAAAAAGAATATTACAGGCCAGTCTCCCTAATGAACACTGATGCAAAATTCCTCAACAGAATCCTGCCAACAGAATCCAGCAATGCATCAAAGGGAGAGTACACCACGATGAAGTGGGATTCAGTGCAGTGCCACAAGTATGGTTCAACATATGAAAATAATTGTAATCCAACACAGTAAGACATCAGTGTAAAAAATAATAACAGTACAGTACAAAACACAACAAAGTACAAAACACAACAGTACAAAACACAACAAAGTGGGCCTCCCCGTTGGTGCGGAGGTTGAGCGCTGGGCTGTGAAGCTGCCCACAGCCTCTGCAGCACCTGTTGGATCCCCAGCTGCCAGCGAGGGTCCCACATGACGCAGGCCTCTCCTGCCACCTGCTGCTCCCCTGAGCAGTATACCTTGGTCCTTCTGCCTGCTCTGCTCTCTGCTCTGGCTCTGGTGAATTTTCTCACCCTCCTGCGCTTCTGACTGTACCCAGTGCTTGTATAAATAAATAAATAATTCTTAAAAAAAAACACAACAAATCAAAATCAGACAATTATAAATCAGAGACATCCTGCAGGGGAGGAGGAGGGAGAGGGATCAGAGAGAGGGAGGGAGGAGCACAGGTGTCTGAGGTGATGGTGCACGGTGCCTTGGGAAAGGAAATTCTATGGGGACTCAACCTGAGGGGGTGGGGGAAAGCAAATATTGTTTAAAAATAAAAAAGAATATGTATTGTAAAATGTTAGTGTGAAATAAAAAAAATAAAAAATAAAACAGATAACAAGAAAAAGTCATGAATTTCTGTCTGACTCCCCTCATTGTCATAATATTTTAGGGATGAGGATGTGTACCTTCCCTTTTTAAACAATTAGCAGTATTTTAAATTTCCTTTCAGATTTTCCCCACTGCCCTCTAAATACTTCTATTAAATGTGATTTCATGTAACATTATATACTTTCTTTTTTTTTTTTTAGAGGCATGTTATTTATTTATTTATTTGTTTGTTTGTTTTGTTTATACATGCACTGGGTACAGTCAGAAGCGCGGGAGGGTGAGAGAATTCACCAGAGCCAGAGCAGGGAGCAGAGCGGGCAGAAGGATCGAAGTACACTGCTGAGGGGAGCAGCGGGCGGCAGGAGAGGTCTGTACGCCATGTGGGACCCTTCCTCTGGTGGCCGGGGAGCAGCCGGGGATTGAACCGGCACCGCAGAGGTCGCGGGCAGCTTCGCAACCCAGCGCTCAACCGCTGCACCACCAGGGAGGTCTAACATTATATACTTTCAACTCAGAGTGCTAAATGTTAAAAAATTAGTTATGAAACAATAATTGCCCTATATACCCTGGGTCAGAATATTATAAAATAATAAATGCATGAAATATAATAATTTGTGGAACACCTTCAATTAAGATTATCCCAAAACAACATGGCATTCTGAAACTGAACTATATCCACCTTTATAATTTATTAGTTTCCATTAATAAGATGAATATTCTAGCTACTGTTCTCCTGAAAAACAATATGCATTTTGAAGTGATACTGTGTTGTAAAACAGTATTACCTCAATAAAGAAACAAAGTCACCATTGGAAACACACACAATAACATAAATATTTCATGTTGAAATGCCAACACTTTGATGTATGGGTTAAATGAAATGTCAGTAAATTAAAAATTTAAGATTTAAAAAAAACTTTCTTTTTAAAATTATTTGACAGACACCTCAGTCTGGCGTGATGTGTCCGCTGTCCCGGAAGTTTGCTTCCCACAAAATTCTTGCCCTCACAGAGGCAGGAGGAAAAGCAAACCTGACTTGATGTCTCGGTCACCCGCAGCCCTCTGCTGTGCTGGCCTCTGGTGTCTGGGGTCCAGGCCTCTGGCTCACAGACTCCAGCAGACAGGCCGCAGGGTTCACTATCTCCTTTTCCTACTGCCCCACAGGCCCGGACACCATCCCCAGATCCCCTTCCTCAGGGACCTCACCCTGAGAGGAACAGGTGTCCATTGTCCCCGTGGACTTCTTAATGGTGTCCCCAGTAATGAGCCTCCTGAGTCATTAGCACAGCCAGGGGGTCACAAGAGACTCCACAAGCAGGACTGTGGTTCCCCCTCCTCAGGCTCCATCAGCCTCCAGTGAGTGGCCATGGGGACCCAGGTGTGGCCCTGTTATCAGAGCCATGTCCACAGGGAAATGCAAAGTCACCATCATCCCCTGTGCTCCCTCATGGGGAAACCAGCAGAGGCGGTTGTGAAGAGGTTGGGGAAGGAAGAAGGGAAATAAAGTAGGATGGAACTAAAGGAGAAAGGAAAGCGGGAAGGAAGACAAAAAGAAATTCAAAAGAACTGAACCATAGATGGGAAGAAAACAATCTTCTGAAGTAGAAATGGTTCATGTCATCACAAATTTACCATGTGTGTGCTTTGGTTTATTTTTTAATGGTCCGTTCTCAGCATTTACAAGTCTCCTTTGAACCTGCATCACTACTGCTGGTGAGTGTGTCCTTTGTCTTCACAAGGAGAGGGGCCATTGCAGTTGGAGTGGTTCTTGTGGATAATTCTTCATGGTTTGAGATTCCTGGGGTTTGATGTCATGACCATTGTGTCTTCAAATACATGGTAAGAGGCCTTTTGTGGGTTGCCTTCACTGTGTGAAATGCTTTGGAATTCAGAGTGACGCTGCCCTTATACCACCTCATCCCTTGGTTTACATACACACATACCCAAAATTCTCTGGGCCCAGGTGTCCACACTCACATGTACATGTACATGTACAAGACTTTGGGTGCCAGCCACAGAGGTTAATGGCAGGAGGGGGTAACAAGCCTGACCTTTACCTCATATACCTTCCAATCCACCCCTTCAGGATTTTTTCACCTCTCCCTAGTGCCTGGCACAGCCACCCTGTGGCCCTGGGGGTGCCGGGCAGCAGATAAGTTTGCTTTAAGCCACCAATGATGACAGGCCCATCCTTTGCTCTTCATCTCTTGTGGTGGGCAAATGATTCTGTCCACCCCCAGGTCCCAAAGTTCTCTGCCTTCTGGCAGGATTGTTTCTGCAAGTCAGTCAGTGTCATCTTTGTCACTGGGCAAGCTCCAGGTGATGGATGGGGTCCCCTTTTTTTTCCTGACAAGTCTTCTGCTTCAGGGGTATGGTGGGCTGGGCCTTGCAGGGTTTTCTTCTCCTCCCCACAAGGTCGAGATGTTTCCCAGGGCTTGTTCTCCATCTCCCAGACCTTGTCCACATTCTGCACTCCTTCAGCATCTTTAGATCTTCTTGGACTTTGGCCACCACCTGTCTCCATCAACTCTGATGTTGTCTTTCACTCCATTTGTAGATGCCACTTGGTATGTCTGCTCTCGGAGTCATATCCTGCCAACTGTGCCAATTGTTTTTCAAACATCCAAAACCAGGTAGGTTCGTTGTCATCTCTCACACATGCAAAGATAATTTTAGAGACTTCAGTAGATATTTACAGAGCTTTCATGCTGTATCAGGGAACAGACTCAGGTGTACATGTACAATCTGTGAAGATAAAATGAAAATGGTGTAAAATATATATTAGATGTGATGAATTAAAACACCATAATTTGTATCACTCAAAAATCACAAGGAAACAGTATGACAGAACTAATCCATCATTATTAGTTTATATTATGTAATTATAAAATTATGAACTAGACTACAACTATTCCATTGAAGATGTGCTAACCTCTCAGTATTTAACAAAACACATTCGATGTCAGCCAGTGTCATGACATGTAGGCAAAGTTCAGGAGCAGGCATGGTTTAGAAGCCCAATAACATCTGCCGACGACTCTGCCGGGAAACTGGTTGTCCTCCTTGGAAATGTCTATGTTGGTTTCTTACTCACTTCTTGATTGGGGTGTCTGTTTTTTGTTGTTGGGTTGTGACATACCTTGTATGAATGGAAAACAGCCCCATGTTAGATGCATGCTATGTGCATATTTTCTCCCAGTGCAGGGGCCTGTTTTTATAGTGGTTTATGAGCTCTCTAGTGTGGTGGGGCGCATTTGTTCCTGCATGCTCATTTCTCTTGTCCTTGGGGCCTTGGAGATGTGTCCCCAAGTTCATCTGTGGGGTGGATGTGCAATAGGGTGGCACAGTTCCTCAAGTATTTATGGCTTTGTCACATCCAAATCTTTAATCCAAATAATATTGTTCAGTAGCTCAAATTATCTGGGGAACAAAAACACAAACTAAAACTGCAATGACTTGTCACACACCCCTATGAGAATGGGCCAATCAAAAAGACTGAACACAACTGATGTTGTGTGGATGTGGGGAGAAAGGAACTCTCACCTCTGTTGGTGGGAATGTAAGTAGGTAAAGCCTCTAGGAATATGGTTTGGAGATGTCCTAAGTAAATAAAAATGGGAATCCCATAGGAACTAGCAATCCCTTTGCTAAGTTTTTATCCCACAATGTGAAAACTCTACAATACAGAGATACTCATGTGCACTGGTGTCACAACAGCACTGTGCACCATTGCAGAACCAGACCAAGGGCTTTCAACAGAGGAGTGAATAAAGTAATTGTGGGTCCATAGTCAGTGGAATTGTACACAGCGATTAAAAGAATCAAATCATATGTTTGGGACAAGGTGAGTAGACCTTAAAGTTATCTTGTTAAGTGAAAAAAAAAAAAAAAACAGATAGTGAAAGACAGATAGCAGATGGTCTCACTCATCTGTGGGATACAAAATACAGAAAACCAGGCCTCCCTGGTAGCCCAAGGGGTTAAGATGCAACCTATGAAGCTAGCCACAGCCACTGCAGCACAAGTTCGATCCCTAGCCAGGGAGCTATCCCACGTGGAACAGCAGACCTCTCCTGCCTCGTCTGCTGTTCCCCTCATCTGTGTATTTCACTCAGTGTACCTGTTCTGTTCTCCACTCTGTCTCTGATAAATTATCTCACCCCCCACAACTCTGGCCTGTGCCCCAGTTCTTGTATGCATAAATCAATCTTTTAAAAAAAGAAAATACAGAAAACTGACATTACAAAATACAGCAAAACCTATTTGCACTAGTGAATAAATTCACTGTTACCAGTTGAAACTGGGGATAGGAGAGGGATAAGGAGTGGAAACAAGTGGGTATTCATGTGGGTGTTCCACGGAGTGTGAGGGGAGACGTGCACACACAGAGGGACAGAGATACAGCCTGAAATAAGAAAACAGAGATGTGACAATGAGCGTTTCCTTTAAGTGGCAATTGTTAATTAACATGGCCCCATGTTTCCCCACTCCTGAAGTCAGATCCTCTTCTCAATAGAGTTGAGTTTTCTTCAAAGGAAAGACAGAAAGTATGCACAGGATGTGAGCAGAGAGTGATGAAGTCCCAGGAGGAGAAACAGAAGATCAAGGTCTTTCATTGGAAAGATTATTAACTTGAGAGATTTTCCGACACAGATTTTATTTTGAAATCTGTATGGAATCAGTCTGGTCATTAACATACATTTTTTTTCAAAGAAGTATTTTCTGGATGGAGTATGTTATGATCCCTCAGGAGCATTTGGAGACACAGTGACCTGCTCTAGAGAAAATGCTTGAGCGAGGAGCATCCCCCCAGCTCATGTTCTCAGAGTGGGTAAACAGTCATGAGGCCTCAGGTTTTATAGCACAGAAGCTTCTGGAGAATAAAAATTCGTAAATATTTCAGTGTTTTACTTTATATAAAGTTTTACATCATATAAAAAGTTAACATGGTTTGTGAAGTAGAAAAAGAGTGAACTTAAGTGTTATCTAAAAGAATGTCAAGTAGAAAATCAGGTAGAGGAATCAAGATACAATTTGGAAAACTCAGGGAACCTGAAAATGAACACCACCACAACAATGGTCTTAACATTAAATTTTGAAGTAGAAATACACTGACTCAAAAATAATTCATCTACTTTAAAGTAAGAACACTGCATCACAGGAGTACAGTGTGATAGGATCAAGTCAGACAGAAAGTGACAGTCACATTCATGTTTCCCCCCTACCCCCTCAGGTGTAGTCCCGATAGAGTCTAACAGCCAGGAGTCAGGCTCAGGACCACGCCAAGTTCTCACCACCAGAATTGGCCTGCAGTACCTGTATCATTGGGAAAATTCCTCTTGAGTCTCCCATAATATTTGGGGTTTCTGGCTGTTAGGAGCTCTCAGTCTGAGGGTTCCTGTATGAAGGTCTGGCAAAGCAAGATTAAAACTCTGCATAAAAATTTCTGTTCCTGATGAATTCATGCAAACTGACAGTGGCAGTGTAGTGTCTGGGTGAGGCTGGGGGCTGATAACCAGTACTGGACGCTGAACATAATGGATACCAGGAGCACCAGCTGTGACGGGCTGTTCTGATGGTTGTTTGCTGTGACTGTCTGTGTGTGACTGATTATAACGAGGCCAGCTGGAGATGAGATGGGGAAACAGGCCCTTCAGGGTGTGATGCCCCCCATTTTCTCAGATCAATGCCCTGTAATCTGAGAAGTGAAAGTGTTACAGGGCAGCCCCGAAATAAAACGGGTTACCTGACTGTGGGTCCTCACCCACATGCTTAAAAGGGACTTATTAATACTCCACTGCAGGCACACACAAAGGTTAATAAAATGTTTATTTACAAGGGAAGGGGAAATGAGGAAATGTACAACTCGGGAGAAAAGAGGGAGATAAAGTCTTAAATGTGTCCTACCTGTGTTTGCTGACCTGAATCCCAATGGCACACTGAGACCTGACCCTGAGCCAAGAGCCATGAAGACAAGGTACCTGACCACCCACCGTCACGGCCCATGTGTCTGGTTTTATACCAAACCTGGATGCTTAACTCCACCCTCAGGTCCCATCAACCCTCCCTTGGGTGATGGTGGGATTTGTAGTTCCCAGTGTCTTCATGGCTTTGACTGGAGTGGGGGTGGAGTCCACAAAGCCTGTATGGAATTAGCTCAGGACATCTTTTCTACCTAGCAATTCCCCCCTATAACTTTGTGCCACCATTTCCATGGTGATGAGGATCAAATATATGGATGCTGGGATACAGTCTCAGATGAAAATTTTTCAGGTTTCCAGTGTGAAAGAAAACCAGTCTTTCCAGGTATTGTTCATTGTGGAAAGCAAATGTCCTCCATTCCTGGAAAAAGAGTTCATCAGTGCAAGCCAAAAAAAAAACAAAAAAAAAAAACAAAAACAAAAAAATCTGGAGGCATTAGCCAAAACAAGACAGCAAATACTTCAAAATCACAAGAAAAAAATCTTAAAATTGGTTCAATTTATGTAAAAACCATGTTCTCTCAACCTTGAGCCCAAATTCTTTTGACGGCATAGCAAAAGTTTGTTCTCTCAACCTTGAGCCCAAATTCTTTTGACGGCATAGCAAAAGTTTGCAAACTAAATCTACTTGTAAGCCATATTACCTATTTTTGCATAAAATCGTAGGGCAAAATAACTAAACAGCAATTTTAGCTGGCTTTTGGAATAGTCCGTATAGGATCAGAGTGAACTCTTGACATTTGGTCCATGTAGGCTTCAGGAACAAAGTTGGGTTCATCAGACTCCACCTGGGCTTTCCTCTTCTTGAGGGTACCAGGACTTTTTCATTTGTCAGGTTGTCCAGTCCCGCCAATGGAGGCAACCTTCCTCACCTTCTTTGGAGGTCTCTGGAACACTACGAACAAAGCAACAGGTTCTCCTCTTTTTGGTTCAGCTCTGCTTCAACTTCCTGGAAGAACACCACTCAAAGCCACACAATGAAACTCATGTCCATTTTTTTTTTTTAGTTTAAGCAGACAAAATCCCTACAGAAGTTATGCAAAAACAGTCTCTGAGATAAGTAGTAAAAAAAAAAATTACTACCACTATTTTTATGCTGTGTTGGTATGAAGGGAAAAGAAAATGTGAACACAAGTTAGCTCTGCTGAAAAAAGAAAAAAATTCAACATCGCTGCACGTCCTGGTCAGTCAAAACAAGAAAATTTTTGTGGATTCAGAATGAAAGGCAAAAAAAAAAATAAATAAATAAAAATCACCAGTATTATGTCAAAACTTAGTAAAACTCAGGTGAATCTCCAGATCTATTCAGTCCTTTGTAGGCAATTTTTACTCTCAACAATTCCATCAATAGGAATCCATTGAGGCCTTTTATCCCTATTTTCTCCAGAAAACATTTCTGTCGATAAACAACTGAATTATACAATATTACAAGGCGACAATCACCATTAACAATTTACATACATAATCAGGTCAAGATGTTACCCGTTTTCCCAAGTGACAATGCTTCCCTTCTAGTTTTCTCTACTAGGTAAGCCAAATAGGACAAATTCATCTAATACCATTCCCAAGAGGAAAGGGAGGAAATGTGGAGTGTCTCAGGAGCTCTTCTGAGGTTCCACAAAATTTCCTTGCATCGGCCAAATGACAGGCTACCAAATTTGTACTTGAATTTAGATTTCTGGGAAGCTTTGCCATAAATATCAGAAAACAGCAGAAATAACAATATTCAGTCTCTATGAAGGCACCGGCTTAGTTAAGTATTACAATGTTGACAATCAAACCATAACCTTTAGCATTTCCTCATAACTGGAGACATTTTTTTCAATGTCTATAGGCACTATGCATACCAATTTGTCAACCACTAGAGGCCAAGACAAGGACACAAGGAAAGGACATACAGACATACAACATACAGACACAAAGAGCTCTTCAGTAACGATTTATCATGTGTGGGGTATCTTATACAACTGCAGTTTCACTCATATGCCAAAGTAACAAAAACAAGCAGAAAATAAACTTTGAAGTTAAAAAAAATGCAAAAAGTTAAACGACAATACCAAAATCAAGATTGAAAGCCTTTCTGTGTAAAAAAAAAAAAAAAAAAAAAAAATGGCTGCCAGCATATGCGTGATTCTAGATGTTATTTCACATCTCCGAAACTTTGAAAGGAAGATTGGTTTGAGCATGTTAGTCATCTTCGGGTTTCATCAGAAAAGTGAATCCAGGCCTCCCCTGGTGGCACAGCGGTTGAGCGCTGGACTGTGGGGCTGCCCGCAGCCTCTACAGCACCGGTTCAATGCCTGGCCACTGGCAAGTGTCCCAAATGGCACAACAGACCTCTCCTGCCACACCCGCTGCTCCGCTCAGCAGTGTATTTTTTCAGACTGCCTGTTCTTTTCCCCACTCTGGCTCTGGTGAATTCTCTCACCCTCCCGCGCTTCTGACTGTACCCAGTGCTTGTATAAATAAATAAAGAAATCTTAAAAAAAAAAATCCAGAAAAGTGAATCTTTGGACATCCTGCAACAATAACTGGAAAAGAAGTCAGTAACAATCAAGTTTTTGTGTTTTTCTTAAATAAACATCTCAAGTCCTCAGTGGGTTCACAAGTTCTGCCGACCTGGAAACCCAATGATACTCTGAGATCTGGCCGAGAGCCAAGAGCCGTGAAGCCAAGAAGGGGCCCCCAAGACCCATGTGTCTGGTTTTATAGCAAATCTGGCTGATTAACTCCACCCTCAGGTCCCAGCAACCCTCTTTTGGTGGTGATGCGATTTGTCTTTCCCACTGTCCTGATGGCTTTGGTCTGGCGTGGGGGTGGAGTACACAAAGCCTGTATGGAATTAGCTCAGGACTTCCTTTCCCCCTAACAATTTGATGGGCACATGTTTTAATATTTGGTAAGTAAGCATATGGCTTTGACAGGGAATTAGCAATAAAACATAAAGCAACCCTATTCACCCCTTTTGCTGCTTTTGATTTCACCATAACTTACAATTTAATTGTCAGAAATTCTCTCTTAAGAAAGTGTAGAATTGCTTTCGTGTTTAGCCTTTGGGGATTTGGGCTTCTCTTTTTGGTAATTTATTTGACACTTTTTGATATAAGAGTGTTAAGTCATAAAGTGCATGCTTTGAATTGTTTCTGTCACAAGATACTTCCGAATTTAATGGATGCATACAGGTGAAGACCAGGAAGAGGGAATGTAAATCACATATAGGAAAGTATCCACTGTGGTAGGAAAACAGAAACCAAATGGTATCTGGTGGGGTAGCCTTAAATAAGGTTAAAATTAAACCCCACCCATTGCCCAGCAGGAAGGTTTGGGAGGCTTGAACAAAGAGAGAACTGATAAGGCTGCTCTGGGTCCCAAAACGTAAGATGGATCCCTTTGACCAGGAATGTGGAGGCAAGACCAGGACACATTCTGGGTCAAAGATTAACCCCCCAGGATCAGACACCCCTGCACTAACCAGCCCAAAACTTACTCCCCAAAGCAAAGCTGACAAAACCAGTTATAAAAGGGAGCCCCAAATCTGTCTTCACTTGCAGATCTTTCCTGTCTCCCCAGCTGCTTCTCTTAGCAGTGTATTTGAACAAATGTGCCTTTTCTGTTCTCCAGTCTGCCTCTGGTGAAATTTTTCACCCCTGCACCTCTGGCCTGTCAAAGTATCATTAAGAATTTGAAAACCAAGCCCCCACTCCTTACCCAGCAGGCAAGTATGGGAGGCTGGAATGACAAAGGGAGTGGATGGAACTGCCATGGAAACATGGACCTTAAGCTGGTGAAGCCCAGAACTGATGACCCTCTTTGCTGATTCAGATCATCAGTCAGGACACAACCAAGACTAGTCACCCTAACCAGTCAATGGTGTCTAGAGTATAAATAGAGACTTGGGACCAAACTCTGAACAGTACACCCCTCCTGTTTCACCCTCTGCTTCATTTAGTAGTGTATTTCAATAAATTCACCTGTCTGTTCTCATCTGTCTCTGGTGAATTCTTTCACCCTTGCAACAGGGCCTCCACCTTGATTCTTTCCCAAAACATTATATATCAATAAATCTTTGTTAGATAGAGTGGTTTGACTTCTTATAAAAGAAGATGGAATCTAACCTCTTCAACTACACCAATCTTCTATTTACCCAAACTTCTACTCTTTGTTCTCTGAATTCAGCAAGTAAAAATAAAACTTAAAAAAAAAAAAGCAAATAGCAATTACATCTACCAAGTTGCTCAGGATAGAAGGTTTGGCAGCATCTTTAATTTCTGTCTTTCCCTCACTTTCTATACTAATCCAAATCAGCCATATTAGCTAACATCCTAAGCAATGTACCACTCTGACCCACTCCTCTCTCTTTGTCTACTGCAAGTTTCTCAGTTGTTTTCCCTGTTGCATTCTTGTTCTCCTACAATCTAGTTTCCCCAATGCAAAGAGATTTTTCTCAACACAAACTATTCAATTCACACCACTCTCCAACACCTCTCTCCATTTTCACATTTAGCATGAAGTTCTGAGTGACTAGTTTCTGTGAATATCTTTGACCTTATCTCACAATTCCTTTTCCTTTGTCCACATGAAACACTGACCTCCTTTTTCTTACTGCAGGATGATTCAGTCATTTCTGCCTGTCCGTGCTCCCCTCTGCAATTGTGCTTTCTCCCAAACTTTGCTGCATGCATCCTGGTCTGTAAATAGAGTTTATATTGTCATTTATTGAAGTCTTATAATTTCCATTAAAGAATAATGTTTTCATAGCTTTACAGATACATACATTTTATTAAAAATATTCTGAAGGGTTTCATATTTTGATGTTATCCTAAATGGTAGTGAAAATTCAATTGGTTTGTTTCGATCCTTTGTACAGATTCTATCACCATTTGTTTTTTCTCTGTTGGATTATTTTAAAAATTACTTATATTGCTTTTTTTTCCCTGTCATTGAAAAGTCAGTTTTATCACAACATTCTCTCTATATCTTGATCACTAGAACACTATAAATTCTACAAAAGTACAGTGTAGTTTCTCAATGATTAGTCATTGTTTCTTTTGAGTGAATATCATATATAGGTAACCTTGGAAAAAATGATTAACCTCTCTTCTCAAAATCTCCTTCTTCAGATACTTATTAATGCATTTGTATGTGTACATACTGATATATGTAATATATATAGAATTAAAACAATGATACTTATATTTCCTGATATTTATCACTATTAAATCAATTTTGGCTGAAGTGTTAAAAGCAAGCTAAAAAACGAAGTATTCTGAATTACCTAATATTTTTGTTTAGTTTTTAAGCACATTGGTATTGTTATGACCTATTGTATTTGTAGTTTGTTCCTTCTCAAAGGAACTATTGTGTATATAGTATTATTATTTACTGTTATTTTTCTACTAAACTAGAGTCCATGACACAATTATAGCTCCAAAAAAGAAAGACAGGATGAAAAAGAATCCTGAAATTACCTCTTGAAAATTTTAGAATTTAAACCTTACTAGTTCATTCCAACACAAGTAACTGTGCCTCCTTTTTTTATATATTTTTTAAAGATTTATTTTATTTATACAAGCACCGGGGTGCAGGCCAGATGCACAGGAGGGTGAGAGGATTCCCCAGAGACAGAGCCGGGAACAGAACAGGCAGACTGACTGAAATCCACTGCTGAGGGGAGCAGCGGGCGCGGCAGGAGAGGTCTGTGCGCCACGTGGGCCCCTCGCGGGCGCGGCAGAGGCTGTGGACAGCTCCCTAGCGGGCACCCAACCGCCTGCACCCCCTGTTTGCTGTTCTCTCCACAGTGTGAGCGCAACAGTAAAGCATCTGCACAAGGCAAGGCCAGGATGGGGACGCCTGGAAAAGCCAAAACCCAGGACGGGATTGCTCAGGACAAATGATAGGGCCTCTCGGGCATTCCAAGGGTTGCTGTTAAGCGGCAGCTTTTTCGTTAAGGCTGAGAAACCGCTGGGGGTTCCCTCTGCCAATGGCTGTGGCCTCTGGCTCTGACGTCACAAAGAGCCATTGTGATGGCACCGGCACCGCCTACATCAGGCCCTCGGGACTGCGCCTGTGTCCTCAGGAGCCGGGAAGCTTTGGACAGTGACCTGTGCACTCTGGATGCCGACAGAGAGTGAGAGCGAGTTTTGCGGTATTTGGTTTTATTTTGGTTTATTTATTGCTTTACTTATTCAGTTGTTTGTTTAGGCTATTTTAGTTATTTTATTTTTCTTTCTTTTTTTTTTTTCCTTATTTTCCTTGATTTTTTTGTATTTGCTTATGGTTTTTTCTACTTTTTCTGTTTCCTTTTATTTCTTTTTTTTTATGTTCCTTTAGTTTTTTTATTATTGACTTTTATTTTTATCTTTATTCTTTTCTTTATTTTTTGACTTCAGTTTTTAGTTTTATTTATTTTTATTTTCTAGAGATCTACCCCATTTCCCTTCTTTTCTTGTTTCGTTGTTTGTTTTTTCTTCCCCTTTGTCGTTTCTCTGGGTTTTTTATTTTGATTTGTTTGTTTGTTTTTTCATGTTTTAGTTTCTAATTGTTGTTTGTTCTGTTGTTTGTTCTATTGGTCTTTGTTATTGTTCTGTTTTATTCTTAAATTTAGTAGTTAGTTTGTAATTGGTTTGTTGTTATCATATTTTGCATTTAAATCTCATTTGTCATTTTTTGTTTGTGTAGTTTCATTTATTTGTAGTGCAGTTAGTATTGCTAGTAAGGTGAGTGAAGTTAGTATTGTTGGTAGAGTTAAGTTAGCATTGTTAGTATTTAGTGAGGTTAGTGGATACTTTTTGAGTACTATTAATACTAGATTAATAGTCCATTTGTTAATATCTTAGGAGAGTCAGCTGTCAGCGGAGGTAGCACAAGGGCTGGGAGCACAGTCAGGGCTGGTGAGTGTAGTCAGCGTAGTCAAGTGCATAGGTGCTATGCATAGGGCACCTCCCTGCTAACCTCCGCAGCATTCAGAGGGAAGCAAGCTGCTCCTGGGGGTCGGGAGGGGACCCCAACCCCGGAGACCCTGAGCTGGTCCTCAGCCCACCCCTGCCTACTGCCCCCAGGGGCACCCAGGTGCCCCAGGTACGTGCACCTGTCAGGTGTGTTCACTCTGCAGCGGGTGCCTGGTGTACACTCTGTGTCCCAGAGCATGGCTCCCACCTGGAGCCATGCACCACCCTCCCGCCACTGCGGCCACCCCCACTCTGCTGTCAGGTGCCTGTCCCTCACCCCAGCAGTGAGGCGACACCTGTTTGACCTCAAGAGCAGCTCCCTTGCTCTTTTAAGTGATTCAATGATTCAAGACTGTCTCCTGTGCACATTTTATTCAGAGGCCTCTCTGGCCGTGGTGCTGCCAGGGCCAGCAGGGCTTCAGGGGACAGCACTGCAGGCCGTGTCCTGAGGGACATCCCGTGTCCCCGCGGACTGTGGGGCCAGCCCCACCTGGGTATTGGATACCAGCCAGCGCTGCCCAGACACCAAACCCTGCCTGCCCGCAGGCCCTGCCCTACGTCCCACTTTCTCCCTGTGGAGACCACACTCGGGCCATCAGGGCACAGCCCCTACTCACCTCAGTGAGCCCCGAGAATGGGAACCCCGGGTCCTCCTGGACACAGCAGGCGAGCATGGGGGTGCAGAGAGAAGCCATCCCCACTGCAGGACATAAAGCGAGAGTGACCGGTCAGCTGGTGCGGAGGTGGTGACCTAAAAAGAGGGTTTTCCAAGAGGCAAATCAGCATGAGGCAAAGCAATGAAAAAATGTACAAGTTTAGGGCCTCCCCGGTGGCGCAGCGGTTGAGCGCTGGGTTGCAAAGCTGCCCACGGCCTCTGCAGCACTGGTTCGATCCCCGGCTGCTTCCTGGCCACCTTAGGAGGGTCCCACATGGTGCACAGACCTCTCCTGCCGCCCGCTGCTCCCCTCAGCAGTGTACTTCGGCCCTTCTGCCTGCTCTGCTCCCCGCTCTGGCTCTGGTGAATTATCTCGCCCTCTCACGCTTCTAATTGTACCCAGTGCTTGTATAAATAAATAAAGATAAATCTGAAAAAAAAAGTACAAGTTTATCTTCAGTTATTTTGCTTAGAAATAAGCACATTTTCAAAGTTTGTAAGAAGTAATGTGATCAGAGCTGGACTCTTAAAAAGCAAAATCAAAAATATGTTTTTGGAAATTGAAGGTGAAATCCTAACCATTACAGGTGTGGGGCGCATGGCCCTGCTCTGACTTTCTTTCCAGGCGAGGCCAGGGCTGTGGCTGCTGCCAGGGGCTTTTGGGTGGGGAGGTGCCCATGGGCAGTCACTGGGCATACCCGGGCTCGCAGGCCTCTGTGGGGGCTGGGGACGTGACTTGTTGGGCTGCTGGGTGGGGCTCCCGGCTTCCCTGCCGTGGGAACCAAATGTCCTGGTAGTTTCACGCTTTTCCTGGGGAGACCATGATGAATGGAAAGCAGCTCCCCTAGGTGGACGTGGGGCCGAAACAGGGTGCACCCCACCCATGAGCAGGCTGCTAGGCCTGCAGCTCAGCTGACAGGCTCCGACCTGCCCTACCCATGTGCAGCGACATTTATGTGTGCAGTTCCTTGGTGGCACTGTGAGCGGGACCCTGCTATTGCCCTGCGGTTGTCCCGAAAGCCTGCATGATGGTGAAGGACCTGGAGGCAAGACCTCCCTTCTGACCTTGGTCTAGCGCCCCCTCTGCTCCCTAGCACCCCCTCTGTGCCCTAGCAACCCCTCTGTGCCCTGGCACCCCCTCTGTGTCCTGACACACCCCCCTCTGTGCCCTGGCGAACTCCCTCCGTGCCCTGGCACCCCCTCTGCCCCGGGAGCCTCCACTCTCTCTGCTGCAGCTGGTGGGCCCTGGGCCTTGGGCTGGCCTGGGTGGTATGGCGGGGTCTGGCATCTGACCTGCATTGAATAAACGCAAACCCGTCACCCCCGCACACACTGTGCCCCAGAGGAAGGAAGGAAGGAAGGCGGTACCCTGGGACTTGCCTGCCAGGGCTAATTGTTCTGAGCTGACTCCTCCTGCTGGGTGCTCAGCCTGGGGAGGAGGGAGGCCCCAGCCTGGGGAGGAGGGAGATTCTCCTCTTAATAACTTGGTGGGGGGCTGGTGAAGATGCTACCCCCATGGCAGCCTTGGAAGTCGTGCCCACACTTCACTTGCATAATTCCAGAAGGGGTTTGAATGATAAAAGAAGTCTCTCTCCCTGGGCCTCAAAGGGCCCAAACTGCAGAATCCCCCAGGGAGAGGGAGCAGAGAGGCCCCTGGCTCCCCTGAGGCCCACCCCCAGGGCCCTCAGCTCTCTGGGGAAGCCACATCTGAGGTAACCAGCAGGCCTGGGTGCTAGACCCTCCCCGGTGCCAAGCCCAAGCCCAGGGCCTGTGGGTCTGGGAGTGGTTCTGAGAGCAGGTCTAGACAGACCATCGGGGCACCCCCTCACCCTGTTCAGAGGCGGGGTTTGCACTGCTGGAGCTGGATCCAGACTTTGTCCACACTGTGCTCTGATGAATAACTGTCATCTATGAAACTTCTGAAGAAACGCAGGAGTTTTATAATCATTCCCTTTTCTATACCGAACCCAGTGATGTTCCATGCGGGGCTTCAAGTGTGAGTCTTAGAATTTCCTTCCATGGACCAGGAAGACCTCCTCCTGAAGGCCCGTCTGGACCGGCGCCTCTACCCTTACGGGTAGAGATTCCACCCCTCCTGCAACTGCTGAGTCCCTGGAGTACCCCCACGAGAAAGCCCCTGGCCCGGCTTCCTCTGCTGACTGTCCCGTCCCCAGTGAGCACAGCACGCCTCGGCCCCCAGACCCTGGCCTGGGCCCGCGGGGTGACTGCCCCACCCAGCTCGCCAGGGCTCCCCCCGGACTCCTGCTTCCCCTTCCCTGCCTCACAGACCTGCCCCTGCCTGGGCAGCCCTCCCACCGTTGGGCCTGGTGCACCCTACATGCCCCAATCCCTGGGCTCCTGCCACTTGCTCTGGGGCCCGCCATGGGATGAGCAAAGCCCCAACTCAGCCGCCCCAGGAAATGGCCGGCCAGGACCACGCACCGCCGCACCAAGGGGGCAGGTCACTTTGCCTAGACTGAGGTGACTTCAGCACATCTGGTCAGTGTGAGAGTGACCACCGATGGCAGTTTCTGGCACCCCTGCCAGGCTCCTGTGCGGGATGGAGGGGCTGGCCACGTGGGCGTGAGGGAGTGTCCCAGCAACTGCGTGGGAAAAAGGAAGGAGGGATTCTGAAAGATACTTCTGGGTGAGGATTTGAACATCTCAAAGTTTCTATGAGCTTGTCTTGGTGGAGACGGATACACAGATGCCGACTTGTAGCCGACGGTGTACCCACACCCAGGGGCGCCCGCCTGAGTTAGAGCAGGCCATTGCGCTGGGGACGAGGGTGCGTGTCAGGGTGAGGACGCATGCCGGAGTGTTCCTGCAGGGATGGCACGGGCGCCTGGGGCTGGCGCTGGTCAGGCAGTGGAGGCTGGGGCCTGGGGAGTGGGGAGGACAGCCTGGGGTGCAGAGAGGTCTTGAGGCCAGTCCTGTGCCTGCATGTGCTCCCAGGGCCGGGACTGGAAGCCTGGGGAAGTCTGCTCTGGTCAGCTGGCTCAGGACGCAGCCAGCGCGCATCTTCCATGGCCCTGCTGCCTCTTGGAGGTGACGTTTTCCCACCTCTCCTCCGTTGCACATCTGCCGGGGTGAGGGGCCCCTCGGATGTCAGCACACCTGAGCCCGGCGCCCCCACCGGCTCCTCAGGCCAAGCCTCAGGCTGGTCGCCTGCTGGCACGTGAATCCTGGGGTGACCTTGTGGGGCTTGCGTGCCAGTGCCCTTTGCCGGCCACCATTATGTGGCGGCGCTGATGGGGTGGGTGGCCTGGGTGTCCCCAGGTCCTGCTGTACCCTGTGCTCTCACCTGCTGGAACCCGCCCACCCGCCTGCTCGCCTGCTCCCTGGGTGCCTGCACTGCTCTCCTCCCCTGGCCGCAGTGTGCCAGGCAAAGAGTGGGGGCCCAGTGTGAAGACCGCCTGGAAGAAGCCTGCCCACAGGCCGGGGTGCAGCTTGTTTTCTTCCCCACCTCTAGCAGTGAGAAAGACTGTGATGGAGAGGGGCTAAGGCCAGCCAAGGCCACAGCGGCAGGGCGCGCACTGCCCACGAGGAACAGGAGAGCTGGGGGGTGGGCCATCAGGGGGCCAACTCAGGAGGAGCGTAATGGGCCCCACCCTGCCCAGTACCCTGCCCGGGACCTGGACACTTCCCTGCAGCCTCGCCCCCATGAACTTGGGCTTCCTGGCGCCACAGGCACCTCAAGACCCGGTGGTGCCAGCTAGAGCTTGCAGCGGCTCCTCACCCAGTGCCCCAAAATGCACCTGTGCATGTGCAGCCGTCCGTGCCCCTGAGCATGTTCACAGTGGGCACGCGTGCACGCACTTCACCCTGGCCGTCTTCTGTCTCCAAGTTTTCTGAAAAATATACACACGGATCACATTATTTTGGAAAATAAGTTATTAATGAAGTCAAGCACAAGTGCGTCACGGGGAAGTGCACCACCATGCAGGGGCCTCTGGTCCTGCTGGTAAGAGGGGGGCGGGGGCAGGTGGAGGGCTCTGCTCAGGCCTTTCCCTGCTCAGATGCTGCATTTTCCTTGTGGAGTTGGGAGACACCCTCGGCACAGGTGCTCTGGTCGCTGGAAGTTGGCCTGGGTGGGGGGTCTCACTGCGTGGGTACTTGGATGTGCTCTCGTGGGTGCACCTGAAACTACAGTGTGAAGTGGAAGGCCACTGGCACCCATCTGTCCTCAGGATGGGCCCCTGGGTACCTGCTCCCTAGATTTTCAAGAAACACCCATTTGTTTGAGTCAGTCCAGTTCAGCATCTCCGGGGCCATCCTAAACTACATTTTTAAAAAGTTTTCCAAAGAACTGCTTGGGTCCCAGGGGGTGCCACCCTGCCTGAGCCCCCTGGGCAGTGGGGAGTCTCAAAAGTTTGCTTTTGTTGCTTATTAACTCGGTTGGCAAATCGTGGAAGAATACCTGGGAGGAGGAATCCCCGAAGGCCAGGCCCCAGGAGACCTGGGTTGTTGAAAGGTGGAGCGTGTTCCAGCCGCGTCACCCGCAGAAGATGGCCAGTTGCAGCCCACAGGAGGGAGCCAGGGCCGGCGTGTGGGGCGGAGGGCAGCAGGGCCGAGCCAGCAGCAGGGAGGACCGTGGGCGCCGTGTGCTGGGGAGGCGGACAGGTAGGCCCAGGGCTCAGAAGGCCACCAGGAGAGGTGTGTTTGGAGCCAGAGACCATGCCTGTGGGTGAGGGGCTGTGAGCCTGAGGCTGCAGGCCCTGCAGATGCTCTCTCCAGGTGGGATTGCCTGTGCCTGTGGTGCCTGGGGAGCAGCAGGGAGGCCCTAGCCCAGAGGTGCCTGGTGGCCCTGGGACATGTTATATTCCATAAAGGCTCCAGGGAAGCTGGTACCTGGGAGGTTCTGCCTCGGGGCGGGTCTTGTTGACTGAGCTCATTGTGAATCAGGTGATCCAGTCCCTGGAATAGCCAGGACTTGATGTCAGCCCCTAGCAGGTCACCCCACCACCTGCTCGCACCCCCACCCCTGCCACCCCCACCCCGCCAACCCCCACCCTGTCACCCCATCACCCTGTCCTGCTGCAAAGGGCTAGGCCCAGCAGATCCTTTTTCCCTTGTGTCATTGACTGCATTTGTGGGGGACACTAGGTGACTCAGAAATGGGGACAAATGCCCTGTGACCCAACCACGTTGCCCATGCTGACCCCGTCAACCAGGCCTTGGTGGTCTCGGCATTTAAATTCTGCCTTTTCCCGGTCACTGCTCATGTCATGGAAGTGGGAGCAATGGCAGGAAAGGACCATGTTCCAAAGTGAATTGCATCACTCGCTGCCCTGTGGGGTCATGCTTCCCCTCAGCCTGGGCTCATGGACTGGCCTGGGGTCAGCCTGCCCGGGGCAGGGCCCAGGAACAGTAGTGAGCAGAGAAGGCCAGAGACTGCGGTCTGTGCTGTGCGCAGGAGCAGAGATGGGGTCAGAACAGAGACCCAGAGGTCTGGTGCCTCTGAGGAGGAGGGGGACTGGCTGGGAGGGAGCAGGGCAGGCCGGCCCTAGGCACAGAGAGCAGACACCATGTAGCAGGGCCAGCTCCTGGGCGCAGCCAGCAGGTGGAGCCAGGGGCATTTTTCACTGCAGAGCTCCAGGGACCATGGCTCTGGAGCCCTGAACTGGCCATTCTCTGCAGCCTCATGCCCAAGCCCCTCGCCAAAGCATCTGCTTTATGCTCTGGTTTCCAGCCTAGCAGAGGCCTCTGCTGTGGCAGCTGCTCTGTCCACTTTCCCAGGAGGAAGGACGGGTGTGCCTGGGGTGCAGGGAGACTGGAGCAGTCGGGTGGGAGGGGCGACACTCCTTGGGGGGATGCGGCATTTCCAGGGGGTGTTGGTTAATTTGGGCAAGAGACTAAATAAAGCCACAGCCGGCTCAGGTGCAGCCTCTGCGGGAGAGGCGGGTGGACGGGGGTGATGCACCGCCCATCGGGCTCCTGGGGAGACAGAGGGGGGCGCTGAAGGAGGGCCTCCGGGTACTTCAGCTTCATCACTTTCCTACACAAAAAGACTTGGAAGGTTTTGGAGAAGTGCCTGAAATAGTCACTAGGGGAGAGGGAGGGAGGCGGAAGGGCCTGCGGCTGGAGCCCTGGGCCTGGGCATTACAAAGTTGACGTCACGCTCAGTCCTTGATGAGGGAAGCCCCTGATGGCGGGCGGATGCTGGCTTTGTCCAGAACTAGGCTAGACCTCGTAAAAAAGGGAGGGGTGACTTGTTGACTGGACACAAAGTCCGATGACTAAGCTGGTGTCCACCTGGGTGAGAAGTTACCAGTGCAGATGCAGGCTGGCTCAGCCCTGGCCACACAGACACACACAGACACACTCAGATGCTCAAGTGCCCGGAGGAGGTGTCCATAAACACGGAGGGCAGAACACAGTCTCCGGGGCTGGGAGACGGGCCAGGTGTGACCTGTTTCCAGATGAGGGTCACCTGTGGGAGGAAAGGGCCTGGGCTCAGGCCCTTTCCAGGAAAAACATAGCAATTACTTTTTTAAAGGTTTATTTATTTATACATACAAGAACTGGGGTACAAGCCAAAGGTTGGGGGGGTGGGTGAGAGGATTTACCAGATACCAGAGGCAGAGTGGGGAGCAGAACAGGCGGATCTACTGAAACACACTGCTGAGGGGAGCAGCAGGGAGACAGGAGAGCTCTGCCTAGCCCAGTGGGTCACTCCCTGGCCGGGAATTGAACTCATGCCTTAGTGGCTGGCGACAGCTTCACAGTGCTGAGACTTAACCCTTGCACCACCAGGGAGGCCCAGCTATTAATTGTATTTCCTGAGTTTGGCTCAGTGAGCCCCTTCTTACCTATGGTGTTGAACCTGGAACTTCTATATCTCAGAGAGCCTGGTGAGTGGAGCTTGCTGAGGCCCTCCCCCAACTCTTGCACCCCCTTCGCCTAGTGAGTTGGAGCTACAGTGGTCTAAATGCCAGGTGGAGCCTCACAAGTTCTTCCAGAAAGTTGTCGTGGAGACGGGAGTGCTTGTAGACAGTCTCTCACGTTCCAGACAGCACGAAGGAATTTCATGCCTTGTCCGCAGTGCTTTCCACAGTCTCTTCCCCTCCGCAGGAGATGGAGCCCCCAAATGTGTCTGCTGTCACTGAGTTTCAGCTGCTGGGGTTCCAGAACCTTCTCGAGTGGTAGTCCTGCTGTTTGCCATCTTTCTGTTCATCTACGTGCTCACGGTGGCGGGGAACATCATCATCATCGCCGTGGTGAGCCATGACCAGTGGCTGCACACGCCCATGTACACGTTCCTCAAGCACCTGTCCTTCCTGGAGGTCTGGTACACCACCGTCGTGCCACCATTGCTCGCCGGCCTGCTGGCCCGGGGCCGCGCCATCTCCTTCCCCGCCTGCATGGCCCAGCTCTACTTCTTTGTGTTCTTCGGGGCCACCAAGTGCTTCCTCCTGGCCATGTTGGCCTATGACCGCTACCTGGCCATCTTCAGCCCCCTGCACTATCCCTCCTGATGCGCCCCGAGACCTGCGCCAAGCTGGTGGCCGTCTCCTGGGTGGCCGGGGTGGGCACTGGGGCTCTGTCCTGCGTGATGATCTCCAGGCTGGACTTCCGTGGCCCCAACCTGATCGACCACTTCTTCTGCGACCTGCCCACCCTGATGCGGCTCTCCTGCTCCAGCTTCTACGTCACCGGGATGGTCATCTCCGCCCTGTCCGGCACGGTGCTGTGCGTGTGCTTCCTCCTCACCCTCGTGTCCTACGTCTTCATCGTGGCCGCCATCCTCAGGATCCCCTCCGCCTCCGGCCGTGCCAAGACCTTCTCCACGTGCGGCTCCCACCTGGCCGTGGTCACCATCTACTACGGGACCATGATCTCCATGTACGTGCACCCCAATGCCCACCTTTCCCCCGAGACAAAAAAATCATTTCCGTCATCTACACAGTGGTCACCCCGCTGCTGAACCCCGCCATCTACAGTCTGAGGAACAAAGACTTCAAAGAGGCCGTCAGGACAGCTATGACGAGGAGGGGCCGCGTCTGCGGGCTCAGAGCGAAGGGCGGCTTCTTGCTCAGGTGAGGCCATACCGTGGGGCTGGGCGAGGCTCCGGCTGCCCGCAGGAGGGGCTGCTTCCCGCCCTCCAGCGCAGACCGCCTGCTGCGCCCCTGTCCGCCCTGCTTGCCCGCCCGCCCGCCCGCCCTCGAGGGTCCCTGCACATGGCCAGCCCAGCCCATGCGGCTGGTGGATAGAGGCCGCCTTCAGCCCGCGGGGGGCGTCCACGGCGTCGCCCCTGCCCGCGGGGGGGCATCCGGCGGCAGCGGGAGGAGGCGCGTCCAGGCCGGCCCGCGGCAGGCAGGCTGGGGCTTCCGAATGCTGGACTGGTCAGCAGAGACGGAGATCCGGGCGTTTGTGGAATGAAATTTTAGGAAAAGTGTCGCGGCAGGAGGGAGGGGCGGGCGGGGAAGGGGGCAGGGGCGAGGGGGCAAGAGACACAGGAGGGCAGAGGAGAGCGCCACGGGAAGGACTGGGGGGCCATGGGCGGGGCGAGGGGCGGGGGGGCGGGACCAGCCACAGTGGTCTGAGTGGCGCCCTGAGGCTGCTGTACCTGCGGGCCCCTGGACCTGACCGCAAGCAGCACTGCGGACCGCCGCCCTGCTGTCCTCCAGACGCACCTCCCCGGGGTGCCGTCCCCGCGGTGGGCCCCGGGCGGCTGGAGGTGTCGCTGCCTCGGTGGCGTGTCTGGCTTGCGGGGGAGGCAGGCTGTGCCGCGGCGCCCCCCCCCCGTCCCCCTGCCCCCCTTGCTCCCCCCCAGTCCCCTGACACCTCCCCCCACCCCGCGTGTCTGAGTGTCGCCCCCTGCAGGCAGCCGCCCAGGCTGCTGCCCCTGCGGCTGGAGGCTGGTCTCCCACCCCGTGGACAGCTGGGAGACACGAGTGCAGAAAGCGCGCTGGGGCGCCCATGGCTCCAGCACGCTGCCCCGATGATGCCGGGCGGGGCCTGGCCAGGCCTGGTGGGCAGCGGGAGGGGTGACCCGCCTCGCCCAGGGGGGATGCCAGCGGGGGTCAGTGGCCTGCCAGGCAGACGCTGTGGCCTGTGCCCACCCCTACCCTGGTGGGGGACGTGTGGAGCAGGCAGGGCTCCCTGCGGGCCAAGGAGAGAGCCTTGGGCTGAGGCGGGGCTCCCCCAGGGCATCGGGTGGTGCTGGGGCTCAGAAATCTGCCGGGGTCCCTGGGAATAGGACGCGCCCCTGAGCTAAGCTGGGGCCCAGCCTGGCGTCCCTGGCTTGACTGAGTGCGGGCCAGGACAGGAGGCTGCTTGGACCCGCTGGGCGGGAGCAGGCAGACTGGCTGAGGCGCCTCTGGGGGGCGGCCAGGCCGAGCATCAGCTGCCCCGGGGTCAGCGCCTGCCCAAACCTCTGCCAGCGCACCCTCGGCTCGCTGCAGCGGAGCCGGACTTGGGGATTCAGGTGCGTTACTGAACACCCGCCTGGGCGCCGCTTCTGCTGGTTTTCAATGCAGCCCCCACCCCTTGCGCAGAGGGGACCCCGCCCCGCCCACCCCGCCTGCGTCCAGTCCAGTCCCCTGGGCGCGTGGGGGGGGCGGGAGGGCGCGAGGAGCCCAGAGCCCTGGGAGCAGGGCCTGGGCCTGGGAACTGAAACAGCTGGCAGAGGACACGAGTCTCAGGGGCGTCCTGTTCACCCCTCACGTCGGGTCGTCACCCAACACACCCTCTTCTAATCGCTGGTTCCCCTCACTGCCCCCCCCCGCTCCTGGCGGGACCGTCCCCGTGGGGACAGACAGAGGCTGCGGGGGAGCCGTGGGGCCCCTCTGGTGTCCGCAGCGCACGCCAGGTCCTCCTCTGGGGCTCCCCACCCAGACGCCCTAGCGGGGTGAGCAATGAGCCCGCAACGATGCCCGCCCCATCACCCCCTCCCTAGCGTGCCCTGCTCTGGGGTTCCCCTGCGGGGCACGGCCATAGTTTCACAGTTGAGGGTGGCTCCACGATGGGTCTCAGGCTCCCAGGGCCCCCCCTGCATCACGGGTGCCCCCAGGCGCCCCGAGGAGCCCAAGAAGACCTGGGGCGCGCAGCGGGCGCTGAGGAGGCGCCCTGTTCGCCTGATGAGCCCCCAGCCTCACAAGGGCAGCTTGGAAGGGGGGGTTCCTCGCCCCGCTGCCCGCAGTGTGCCGCCCCTGCGCTCCCTCCACGCGACTGGGGTGGCTGTGCCCCGGGATGGAGGGCAACCCCTGGGACCCCAGGGGCGCCCACAGACACCAGGAGGGCTCCGGGGGCACCTGGAAAGCCACCTGTGCCATCCCCCACTCGAGCTGCTGTCTCGGGTCCCCTGGGGTCTCCAGCAGGGCGCGGGGTCCCCAGCCTGGACCCTGGCCTGGTGGGCTGCAGCGCCCCCCAGCCCTCGACCCCCACCCGCGCAGGGCACGAGCGAGGCCGCCTGACCTGGCGCAGGGAGCCAGGCAGAGGAGCAAGCCTGGGGCGACTGGCCGCGGACCCTGGGGTTCGGTCCCTGGGGGCCTCCGCTGCTGCCCGGGCTTGGGCCCCGCCTCGCGGTCAGCACCGAGCTCCCCGGCCATGGTCTCTCTGTCCCCCCAAGACCGTAGTCACCTCCCGCCCCGGGAATCCCTTGCATCCACCATGCCCCCCACTGGCAGGACAGGGGTCGCTGCCCCCCCAACCCTGACCCGGGGCCCTGACCCGGGGAGGCAGTGTCTACGTGGACCCGACTCCCGCGGGGGACCCGGCCTGGCAGGCGCAGAGGCCTAAGGCTCCTCCCCCGTCTCCAGTGTGACCCCGGGCCCCCACCGCGCGGCCCCAGACGGCACTGGGTCGGCACCTGAGCCTGGGCCATTGGCTCCCTGAGAGGGCGGGGTGGGGGCCTGGGGAGCCCTGGAGAGGCCTAGAGCGCGGCGGGCCCAGAGCCCAGGGATGGCTGGTCCGTGCCCGCCGGGCACCACATCTGCCGGACGCACAGCTGGCCTCTCTGGGGCCTGGGCCCGGGATTGGGGCAGAGCAGAGTGTGCGGGGTGTGGGCCTTTCCTAAACCGGGTGCAGCAGGGTCAGCCCAGGACGCCGGCGGGCGGAGCTGGTGGCGGGTGGCAGCGCTGCCGGGCATGGAACCGTGGCGGGGGTGGTCTGGCATTCCAGGGAATTCCAGCCTGTCTCCGCAGTGACCAGCGCCCCTGCGCACGAGGAAATCAGAGGCGTGTTCTGCTTCCCGCGTTCCAGCTTCTCCTGGTCAATAATTATCTTCCTTCCCTTTTGGCCTTTGATGCATTCTGGTGAATTTAAGTTCGTAATATATTTCTTGCATGACTTCTGGCACATTGAGGATTTATAAAACTGTTACTTTGAATCCCCACAACTGTGCTACCAGCAGGTTACCATGGTAAAAAGAAACAGTGATGTGCTTCCCCTGTGGCGCAGCGGTTGAGCGCTGGGTTGCAAAGATGCCCGCGGCCTCTGCAGCACCAGTTCGATCCCCGGCCGCTCCCTGGCCACCGGAGGAGATTCCCACATGGTGCGCAGACCTCTCATGCCGCCCGCTGCTCCCCTCAGCAGTGTACTTCGGTCCTTCTGCCTGCTCTGCACCCCACTCTGGCTCTGGTGAATTCTCTCTCCCTCCCACGCTTCTCATTGTACCCAGTGCTTGTGTAAACAAAACAAACAAACAAATCAATCAATCAACAAATAAATGAAACATGCCTATATTAAAAAAAAAACAGTGATATAAATCATTTAGTAATGCCCAGTAAGAAAAAAATCAGAAATCAACGGTTTTAATTGTGATTAAATGTTTGAATTCATACAACTTAGAGCAGTTAATGTTTTATTAACTTATATATTCTAATTATGTTGCACAAGGTTGGTAAAAATGTTGGCAGTGAAGCGCATGCATTTAGAATGGTCTGATCCAGTTTCTTGTTCAAGGCACACACTGGAGTCTCATCATATTCCATAATGTTTACTGGCCAGTGTAACAGCATCATTAATTAATATTAACAGAGTCACTTGTTGGCACTAAAAATAAAAAGGCCAATCATTTAACAGAGCAGTAGGCTGTTGTCAGCCCAGCAGTTCACAGGTCAGGATTCTGCCACCTCTTCTACCGCCACTGGCTGGTCTCCAGATTTGCCTGGTTCAACCTGGAGCCCCCATGGGCTGGACGCAAGGTCAGCCTGACTCAGCCCCTCCCAGGTGAGTGTTTGAGAGTGACCAAATGTCGGATATCCGATTGGAAATGCATTTCATCATGAAATATTTGGTCTGAAATTTTCAAATATGGAATGTCACAGACGGGAAAACAAAGGACAATGCAGTCAGCGGAGAGGAGCTGAGGCCAGACAGCAGCCTCACCCACGGGGCGCTTCACTTCCCAAATGAGATCTTCTTCAAATCCTTTGCACATCTATGAACACACCAAATGATAGTGTTACCTTTTTGCACATAAATCCGACGACTTTTTCAATTCAACCTGTTCATAAAAATGCAGACACTCTGTGTGAGATTCCTCTTGATGACCTGCCCAGCCAGGGCATTGTCCTGTCATTCCCACCTGCCCACTCTAGGGGTTGAAATAAATGGGGACAACACTCCTGTGAGGTGTGGGGTGAAGTCATGGATGGCATCCCTAACACATTTCTGGAAATACTAGATATGCGGCAGGCTACCTGCTATCATTTTGTTTTGAACAGATTGTTTCTCAGAACTTCCCACCCAATATTTTTTTGTATTTTTTTAGTAATTATACTGCACAGGAACTTAACTTTCTTATTTCTGCTGTCCACCAAGCACTGATTGTGTTTATAATAAATGCGGCGGCACCCACACCAGAGCTTCCAGAAGGGTCTCTGCCACATCAGGTGTGTGGGTCCTTCTCTACAGTGGATTGTGACTGCTCAGATTCTAACTTGGACCCTATGGCCTTGTTTATGCTGTGATGGCCTCACTCACTAAGTACAGGGGCCTCTGTCCTACCGTGACCACTGATCCAACACGTAACCGTGAGGGTCAGTGACATTAGAGGGGAAGCCACCTAGAGACTGGAGATGCTGCCCAAGGGACAACTGAGATGACAACAGATGAAACTGCTGCTGACAACTGCTGACAACTGAGAAGAAATCCATCCATCTCCTTTCTTGTCTGGAAGCTACAGAAATGGAGAATAGCAGAGAGTGGCTGGAAGTTCAGTTACCCCAGTATACACGGAATATCACACGGCACCTAAGAGGTAAAAAGAGCAACAACTAAAACTAAGGGTATATGAAGTTATCTTAATATATATTTATCATTTATTTTATTTAATATTTATTTTATTATTTATTATATTATTAATATGTATTTTATAATTATAAGAATATAGAGTAGTATAATGTGAAAATTTAAAATAATTGTGTTGTAAAGAGTATTTAACTCATCTTCCCTATTATAACTTGGTGAATCTCCCCTTCAAGAGTCTCCCCACAGCCGACTTCATGGCTTGGTTCCTCAGACTGTATATGACAGGATTAAATGTGGGGGGCACCACCGTGTAGAACATAGAAATGACGTCTCTAAAGTCAGCTTCAAATAAGCAAAAAATGCAGTAGAGACAAACTGCAACACAACCAGCAGGTGGGCAGGCAGGTGGAGTAGGCCTTGGCCTTACCTTCTGTGGATGGGATCTTCCTGACAGCAGAGAAGATGTGGACATAGGAAATGATGATGAAAATAAAACAGCAGATACACAACACTGAAGTAATGAGCATGGGGACAAGTTCATTCATTAAATTTCCAGAGCGGGAAATAGCCAATAACTGGGGGATGTCACAGAAGAACTGGTGGACCACATTGGACCCACATTAGGACAAGGAGAAGGTTCCAGCTGTGTTCATCACAGCATAGAGACCACCACCCATCCAGGACACAGCTGTCAGCTGCACACACCTGTCCCTGCTCATGATGACCTCATAGTGCAGGGGTGGCAGATGGCAGCATAGCGGTCAATGCTCATCACGCTGAATAGGTGAAGCTCTGTAACTCCTGAAATAACAACCATGAAGACCTGGAGGACACAGCCCGGGAAGGAGATGGAGCTGCTGTGCCTCAGAGAGTTGGCAATGGACTTGGGGACCGTGGCTCAGATGAGGGAGAGGTCCGAGAAGGAAAGATTCCTCAGGAAGAAGTACATGGGGGTGTGGAGGTGCCGGTCCAGGGTGTTGATGAGGATGAGGAGCCCGTTCCCCAGCAGGGTGCACAGGTAGACCAGGGAGAAGAGCAGCGGGTGCAGTAAATCCATGGTCCCCTGGTTGGGGAAACCCAGGAGGACAAATTCTGTCATGGACATGAGATTGGTCACTCCTGGAGCTGTCATCTGTGTAAATGTGGGGAGGAAAAAATCACTACCACACTGTCTCCCCAAGTGAACATTACTGGGAGCCTTAAGTCAATCTCAGCAGCTCCTCAGCACCCACACCCCTGGTCCTCCCGAGTCTCATCCCAGTCATTCTACGAGCAGTGGCGTCCTGTCAAACCACTGTATTTTCTGCTCTTCTGAAGCAAACTGTCACGTTGGCCAAACAATTCATGTGAGGGACACTAAGGATGGCCACTTCTTCTCCCCTCAGATCTCCCCAAACTGTCCTCCCCTGTCTGTCACTGACCCGCCCAGCACAGTGGACTGAGCTGTCCTGCTACCCCAACACCCCAGCCCCTTGGGGTCCTGGGTCAAGCCCATCACAGCCACAGACACTTCTGAGCAGGAAACTCACTGATCCTTTCCCTGCCCCTAGAAACCTGTAACCCATACCCTGCCCTCGAGACACTCACTGTGGAAAGTGCTAATGCCATGCGTGTCGAGGCTCAGTGGACTATCAGCAGCTGCATTCCCAGCACAGCCCCCACACGCTCCTGCCAGAGCCGCTCAGGCCCATGTCCTGCACTGCTTCTCTGCTCACTGTGCCCACATTCCTCCTCCGTGCATGCAGGCTGGGGTGCCGGCCACCTGCTCGTCACGTTGTGATGTCCCATTAAAGGACCTTCCTCCATCTCTAGTGTTTCCCTTAGAGTCTCCTCCTGGGTCACACCCACACTTCCCTCCTGCAGGATGGGCTCGTCCACCCCCAGGTCCCTCCCGGCCCCTCTGTCCCCCTCAGACTCAGGCACGTCTGTGCAGGGAGGAGGCTGCTCCGGAGCTAAGTCAGATGGTCTGTGCTTGTGGCTGTCCCTGCCGGTCCCAGGGCCCCGGGTCCCCAGGGTGCGTGTTTGTTCCTCCCCCCAGGCCCATGCATGAGTGGGGACGCCTGGACATGGGGCAGCCCTGCCCTCTCTCCTCCCCCAATCTCACCCTCTCCCCCTTCAGTGGGGAGGATAGAGGGGCAGGCCCTGAGGAGGCAGGACTTTTAGGAGAATGTGCTGATATGAAATAACTGAAAGATTCGTGGATATGACCCAGATGTTTTAACTGAAAAGGGAATACTTGAGCACAGGTTGTGGTCAAGGGCCTGGGATTCTTCTGAGTGATGTAAAACTCAAATGTCTCATGACAGATACAAAAGCCCCGTCTCTGCCCGGGCCCTGATCAGCTACGGGGACCCCTTCCCATCACAGTGTGAGACAGTGTCCTGCTCTCGGAGGGTAATGGGTCAGATACCCCCGAAGCGCGTGTCCAGTAATGGACACAGTCACGGCCACGGAATGTGTTGAGAGAAAGATCCATCTCCCCAGATGCTGCCTCGAGCCCCTTGACAGTCGCTCCCCTGACACCACGGCCTGCTGGCAATGGACAGGCCCGGCACCCCTGTCTTCAGAGCAGACCCCGCCCCGGTGCAGGGGTGGCTCCCCATGAGAGGGGCCCCATGTCTGCTCCTGGTCTCCACTCCCTGACCCCATCCCCTACCCCAGCCCTCCTGTCCCCCCAGGTAGGAAAGGAACTGGCTCCTCTGTGTCTGGAGGGTACTGGTTCCTCTGAGCGCAGGACCCGCTGTGGCCCGGAGCCAGGCCGGGCTCTTCGCTGCCCCATCCCTGCCAGCAGCATCCCTGGACTCTCCCGTGAGTCCCCCCATGGCTGCATGTCACTGACTGTTGTGGCTCTTTCACGTTCTGGTTCCTCCCTGTGCTCCATGCCCACGTCACAGGCGAGAGCGGCAATGGTCACACACACGGTTGTCGGGCCCACTCCCTTGTTCTTGTCTGTTGCCTGGAGCCCAGAAGGTTCTGCTGATTATTCAGCTAATGTGGGTCAGGCAGGAGCCTCTGGTCAGTACAAAGTCTTGGTTTGAGCCCACCTGCTGGGAACACAGGCAGACCTGGCGCCAGAGCAGCTTTGCCAGCGACCACCGTGACAGGAAGGAAGTGTTGACAGGGCTAGACACGGGCTGTCCTGAGGCAGCTGCTGGAGCCCCTGCAGCAGCTCCCGTGCCCTCCCCCAACTCCTGCCAGACATTTAGCATCCCCATCCCCACTCACCATGCACCCCACACCTTCCTCCATGTACTGTCATCCTTGCCTGTGTGTGACCACAAATACAAGTGAGACCTGCCGTGGGGGGCAGTCACGTGCAGACACATCCAGACACCAGCTCCAGAGCTCAAATAGCCCAGCCCTGAGGCCCTGTGCTGCCCATGAGATGGGAGCAGGATTGGGTGGCCGTCTAGGAGTCTCTCTGCTTGCACTTGGAGTGATTTTTACGCTGCCCCGTGCCGCCCCCAAGGCTGCCACCCATGTGAGGCGACACTGTACATGAAATGCCTCTAATATCACAAATGAGTTCAAGGAAAAATCTTCTAAATGCCTTAAGTTAGAGGAAAACGTATTTTCTCACATTGCAAGTCATCTCTGCACAATACGGCATTGAGAAGTTGAGCACATTGTGTAATGTTAGCACTAGTTCTCGCTATTTATAAAATGAATAGTTTATGATACTTTCTCAAGTCTGAAATAAAGCATGAGCACTAAAGTCATTCAGGTCTGAGTGGATTTTCCCCTGCAAGCGGCTGGGGGCAGATACCTGCAGTCTGGGGGACAGTTCCTGCTGCCGTTGGCCTGTCACTCCTGAGGTTGTCCCCATGGCAGGACAGAGGGTGTCCCGGCCTTTCACTCCATGGTCAGGGCTCGTGGAGAGCCTCTGAGCACTCACAGGATGTTCCACCCTATCCTGTGTCACCTCATGGACAGTGCAGGACCTCAGGGCTGGGCTATTTGAGCACTGGAGCTGGTGTCTGCATGTTGGACACTGTCCAGTTTCCAGCCCTCAGGGACCTTCCTCCATAGGTACAAGTGCATTTTTCAGGTCACTGTTTTAATTGGCGTCATCCTGTCTCACATCCCAGTAAGCAATTAAAGCCCTGAGTGTGTCAGAGGCTATTTTGTGTGTCTTGTGACCCTGTAGGAAAGGCTTGTAATTAATGTTCCTCAAAGGTCCCTTTCATCATCACTGTCCGTCCTCAGGGGACCCGGGTGTGGCCCTGTCATCAAAGCCATAATGAGCCACATCCAAGGGGTGCTGGAAAGTCACCATCACCCACAAGTGCCCTTCATGGGGGGACCTGGGAGGTGGGTGGGGATGAGGGTGAGGAAGGGAAAGGAAGGTTGGAAGGGAAAAGGCAGGTCGGGAGAGACGACGGGGAGGGGAAGAGGGGTGGGGGAAATTCACCAGAATGAATGACAGAGGGAAGTGAACTGGACCCTCTGAGGGGAAATTTCATGTCCTCACGCATTGCTGCGTGTGTGTTTGGTCACGTGCGCGTGGCTGCTCCGCCTCACGCCTGCCCGTCTGTGGGGTGTGATGGCTGCTGCTCACCGGAGGTTCTCTGTGGTCTTCACTCAGGGAGGGGCCGTGGGGGGGCCATGGTCATGGGCGGTTGTGTGCGGCGTGCGGCTCTTGGGTGGGTGTCACGCCCGCTGTGTCCTCTGCCCCGCGGGAAGAGGCCTTTTGTGTGTGGCCTGGACTGTGAGGGGCCTGGGAACGGGCCGCACCTCAGCAAGCAGATCCTGCCTCGTGCTGAACAGCACGGGTGCGTGTGGCATGTGCGTGGGACGGTCTCCGAGTCCTGCCATGCCCAGAAGCCTCTGTCACCACCTCCATGCGACTGTCCCATGGTGGGGCGTGTGGCGGCGGGGGAAAGGCTGGGCGAAGACTCTTCCTGCAGGACGTCCTCTGCTGTTTCCAGGCCGTTTAAATCAATCTCTCGTCAACGTTGTGGGGATGGAGGCATCACTGCAGCTCTTTCCTGTAGCTGGGCATGGCATGAAAACGGCTTCTCCAGGGAGGTGAGAAATGCCCGCGTTACCATCCATCCTGAATGGCTAATTTACCTTCCAATACAGGCTCCTGGAGCCTGGTTTGGGCCCGTTGTGCAGCCATTGCAGGCTGCACGGTTCATGGTCGGTTCTCACAAATGAAGATGCTTTTGCAGCCTTGGTCGAGTTTTCAGGCCTGTAACGCTGACCCGGGGGCTTACTGGCTCTCCCGCAGCTTTTCTCTGGCCTTTCCCGCCCTCTGGGTCTCAGACGACGCTGCCCTCATCCCCTGTGTCCCTTGGCACACTTTCCCCGTCACACAGGCGCCTGCCTGTGTTCTGGCTGCAGAGCCACATCACAGACACACACGCAATACCCAGCACAGGGGCCTGTTTCAGGGATGGCGTCTCTGAGGCTCAAACACTCCCTGGGGTGTGGGGCCACTTGTCCATGCGTCCTCGGCACCCTTCTCCTTGGAGTGTGTCCTCACAGCACTCCGCTGTGGGAGTCGTGGTAGGCCACGTGCTCCTGTGATCACAGCCGCACCGTCCACCATGGCCGGTCCTGCCCCCCCCAAGTGCCGGACATAGGGCAGTGAATAAAGAATGTGGGTCCACGCTCAGTGGGTACCACCCAGCGGTGAAAGGATGAAATAGTGTCATTTTCGACAGCATAGCTGGATCCTGAGTTGGTTTTCTGAAGTGAAATGAGACATAGAGTGAGAGACAGATGCGGATGGTCTCACTCGTCTGTGGAACAGAAATACAGAGAAGCTCCCTCACCAAATGCAGCAAAAGCAGATGTCAGGCTTAGTGAAAAAATGTGTTGTTACCTGAGGGAACAGAGAGAAGCAAGGGGACGGCCATGGAAGAAGAGGAGGCACTAATGGGATGTTGTGTGGACTGCGGGGGCTACTGTTCCTGCAGAGTGAGAAATTAACCCCCAAATTAAAGCAATGAACCCCGTGAATAAAGCATTTCTTGGATGGTGGCAAGTTGTAAACTCACATAACCTCATGTGACATCACTGATGACATTAACTCTCCGGCTCAACAGAGATGTAGAAGTTTGGTCCAAAGGAAAATAGAAAATTTTAAAGAGATCTGACCAGGGCCTCTTCTGGTGGCACAGGCGGTTGAGTGAAGCTTGTGAAGCTGCCCGCAGCCTCTGAGCACCAGTTGGATTACGGCCTGCCAGCGAGGGTCCCACATGGCGCCACAGACCTCTCCTGTCTGGCCCGCTGCTCCCCTCAGCAGTGGATTTCGTCAGTCTACCTGTTCTGTTCCCTGTTCTGGCTCTGGTGAATCTTCTCACCCTCCCACACATCTGGCCTGTACCCCGGTTCTTGTATAAAATAAATAAATAAATAAATATTTTTAAAAAAAAAGAAAAGAAAAAAAACAGAAAAAATGACATATAGTGTTATGCTGACCATTACATAGCGTGTCAGGTGCCCAGGAGGCTCCACAGGCAGGACCTAGTCCCCCCTCAGCCCCATCACTCCCCTGACCTTGCAGGGACAGTGGGCCCCGGTGTCACGCCAGGACAAGCCCTGTCCACAGGGAGTGGGAAAGTCGTCGCCACCCCTGTGGGCCCTCTGGGCCTGGCAGGGGGTTTGGGGTGTGGTGGGAGGGGAGGCAACCGAGAAATCCCCCAGGAGCGAGCTGGGGAAGCACCTGGGTCTTCTGACACGGGTTTGTTTGTGTCTCTCAGAATTATTTTATTCAAAAAGGCCATTTACCTCAGCGCCTGGAAATGGAACAACACGTGAATGGGCGTGTCTGACTGAGGCGTGTGGTGACCTTACAATGGGGGGTCAGGCCTGCTGCAGCGCCATCCAGCGTGTCCTCACAGTGGGTTGCCTCAGCTCTGACACCGCAGAGTTGGGGGACCTCTCCCGGGTGTGGTCTCCACGAGTCCTCACAGAACCCCCGGGTCAGGGTCACAGAGAACAAACAAGCTCATGGCGAGCAGGCTGGGACCCTCCCCTGTACACGCAGAAGGGAAGGCGGAGGCCTGAGCCAGCGTGAGGGACCCGCCTTCACTAGCAGTCCCAGAAGCTGCAGCCCCAGAAACTGATGGTGATTCTGGAGTTTCTTGCAAATACACCCCACGGTCTCCTTTCATCCATGATAAAGAAAACTTCTTCCATTTTGTCTCATGTGTTGTTTGTGTGACAGAGGAACGATCCACCGGCTGCTCTGAGGAGACAGGGGCTGGGATGAGGCCACCTGGGTCTGCGCAGGCCGTGCTGCGGGGCTGCGGGTGGGCCCCTCGCTTCCCTGACATGCGTGGGTGCCGCGGAGCTTGGTGTGGGTGGGGATCTGGGGTCAGGGCAAACAGCAAAATGAAATTTTGGACTGAGTGCAAAAATTTGCTCATGACCAGACAGAGCAGGAGCGGAGATAGGAGTGTGGACAGAGGGGCCGGGCACTGCAGGGCATTTAGTAGATTCTGAGTGGACACTGGTGTATGTGGGGGACTGAAGAGTGACCCACGGTGAAAACAGTAAAAAGTCTAAATGAGACTTCTCCTTTGATAAAACAAATAACAAAATTAATGTGATGTTGGGGTGAAACACTCATGGTAAACATCCCTTCTTAACAGACACTCACTGGATTTATTAAAGGAAAAACAGAAAATACATCCACAGGAATCTGACCAGGGAATGATATCATATCCCAAGGGCGTGGGGACTGTGCTCTCATGCTGTCACTGAAACGAATATTACTGTGAATGATTTTCTAACTCAGGTTTCATTCTGAAATTTGAATGGACAAGTCATGTCTTGTGATTAACTAAATTTTATTGTCATAAATAGTTTTGTGGACAAAATGTGCCCATCAGTCAAGAGAGCTTGGAGACCCAGTGACCTGCTCTAGACAGGAGGAACGTCACCCAGCTCACGGTCTCAGTGTTAGGATAACAGCAGTGATATCTTCCGACATGCAGTGCAGATGTGTAGAATTATAAAAAAAAATGCAAATACACCATGCTTTAGTTTACATAACAAAATAATAATATTGTTCCCAAGTAGAAAAAAAGTGAACTTTAGATTATTCTACAAGAAGGTGGAGGTGAATACCTTGTACAGAATCAAGATAGAATCTGGAAAACTAAGGAAGCTGAAAATGAACACAGCAAATAAAAAATGATAAATTTTTAAGTAGAAACATAGTTCTTCAAAGATAATTAATGTAACTTTACTTCTGAAAACACCACATCAAGTTGTGCAGTCACGTTGGCATCCAAACAGGCATCACAGAAATAAACATTCCATCCATTCCAGGTTTCACTCATAGATTCCTACTAACCAAGGAAGCGTCCATCCTTCCACCTCTGGCAGAGTCAGATGTGGTTTCCTTTTGTCCTTTGAGCAGCAACAGGAACTTCTCCCAGAGGAAGACGCCCCATGAGGAATCGTGAGGGATGGGGGGCCTCACTGTCTCCCCTGCCATCAACGAGGACAAGGCCCTCAGTGGAGACACACGCAGGCTGTGGGAACCGAGCTCCAGGACTGGGGTCCCCTGACCATGTGGTCCTGAGGACAGACCCCTTTACCAATGCTTTGTGTTATGTAAATGTTGGTGAATGTGAGTTTTAGAACATTCTTTCTACAGCAAATACAAGTTTTTAACCACGAGCTGGATTCACTTTATGAACATCACACAGGGAGGGCTTAGGGGAAGTATTGCAGCCATTTAGGAAACAGGAGTATAGTGAGGATTATGAGAATATGAATTTGTGACAAGGAAATAATCCTAATGCAATAAATCTATGCTTATAAATGATGACATGCAAGAGTTAGAGGGGAAAAGCTGAATTAATGAGGGTTTATAATTGTAGACTGTGATATCTCACATCTTAGAGTATTGGCCCTTCATCAGTCTCCCCACAGCCATCTTCAAGGCGTGGTTCCTCAGACTGTAGATGACGGGATTAAAGGTGGGGGGCACCACCGTGTAGAACATAGAAATGACCAGGTCAGACATGGATGGGGTCCCTGAGGTCGGCTTCAGATAAGCAAAGAATGCAGTGGAGACAAACAGCACTACAACCAGCAGGTGGGGAAGGCAGGTGAAGTAGACTTTGGCCTTCCCTTCTGTGGATGGGATCTTCCTGACAGCAGAGAAGATGTGGACATAGGAAATGACGATGAAATTAAAACAGCAGATACCCCAGATCACACTAATGAGAATGGGGACAAGTTCACTCATTAAATTTTCTAAACAGGAAGTAGCCAATAACTGGGGGATGTTACAGAAGAACTGGTGGACCACGCTGGACCCACAGTAGGACAAGGAGAAGGTTCCAGCTGTGTGCATCAAGCATAGAGACCCCCACCCAGCCAGGACACAGCTGTCAGCTGCACACACCTGTCCCTGCTCATGAAGACCTCATAGTGCAGGGGTGGCAGATGGCAGCATAGTGGTCAAGGCTCATCACCGTGGGGAGGCTCATCTCTGTAGATGTTGAAATAACCATCATGAAGACCTAGATGATACAGCCCGGGAAGGAGATGGACCTGCTGTGTCTCAGAGAGTTGGCGATGGACTTGGGGACTGTGGCTGAGATGAGGCAGAGGTCCGTGAGGGACAGACTCCGCAGGAAAAAGTACATGGGGGTGTGGAGTTGCCGGTCCAGGGTGGTGATGAGGATGATGAGCCCGTTCCCCAGCAGGGCGCACAGGTAGATGAGGGAGAAGAGCTGCGGGTGCAAGAAGCCCATGGTCCCCTGGGTGGGGAATCCCAGGAGGACGAATTCTGTCACAGCCGTGAGATTGGTCAACCCTGGAGCCATCATCTGTATAAAAAATAGAGAGGAAGAAAACATTTCATATCCTACAATGTTGAACACAAAATGGGTTATCAACATAAAACAATTGTGCAATCTATGCTTTATCATTATCTGAGCAAATTTATATTTTTACTCATGTGAATGTGCTATTGAAATATTGTCCAAACATGTGTAATTTTTTTTGAAGAAATGAAATTTTAAACGACCTTGATAAAACCTGAATATCAGTTCTCTCAGTGAACTGAATTGACAGACCACCCGTGCCCAGTCATTCCCAGGCCTGTGGCTCCCCCTCATGCCCAGGCCCCAGCGTCTCCGCCCAGCACACCTCCCAGAGGTTGTCCAGGGCACAGCCCCAGAGAACACATGGCCATGCCCAGCCCTTTCCCACCCTAGAGAGCCCGTCCCTGCTCGCCCCGCACAGCCCTGGTCTGGGGAGGCCCCACAGTGACGGGTCTGCAGGGAGATGGGGTGTGCGGGTCCCCGTTTTCCTGCTCCACAGGTCCTGACACTGTCCTGGAACTGAATGATATGTGCTCGGGGTCCCCGTGTGGCGTGTCCTGACACCTCCTCTGTCAGATTCCTGCCCCTGTAGCCTCACTGCTGCCTCCTGGTCCATTTCCTCATCTCCTCGTCTCCCTGCCCCTGACTCCCCCACATCTGAGGACCAGAGACCAGGTTTCCCTCAGAGTCTCCTCCTGGGTCACACCCACACGTCCCTCCTGCAGGATAGGCTCGTCCACCAATGTGTCCCCCCAGGCCCCTCTGTCCCCCTCATACTCATGCACGTCTGTGCAGGGAGGAGGCCACTCCAGGGCTGAGCTGGACGGTCTGTGCATGTGGCTGTCCCTGCGGGTCCCAGGGCCCCGGGTTCCCCGGGTGCATGTTTCTTCATCCCCCCAGGCCTGTGCACGAGTGGGACTTCTGGACACGGGGCAGCCCTGCCCACTCTCCTCCCCCACCCCAATCTCACCCTCTCCTCCTTCTGTGGGGTGATGGAGGGGCAGGCCCTGGGGAGGCTGGATTTTTAAGGTCACATAATAACATAAAATAATTACAATGCATTGGTGGAATCTTCCTAATAATTTAATAAAAAACAGGAAAATAAATCAGAATATGAGGTGGTCCAATATGTAGACACCTTGTGACTGATAAGAAACATCTCTGTCATGATGACAGAAGATCTGACATATTCTCTTCCTGTGCAGTATCAGTCATGACCCCTGAGTGGTGGAGTTGGGAAAAACCCCAAGTCCATGTCTGTGAAGACAGGAGTCCATACCCATCTTCTCCCTAGTGCCAGAGCCTGAAACAGGGAACAATGTTGTGTAGATGTGACATAATTTATTTAACTCTTAGGTCTATCATAATATGTAGGCAAAAGGCACAACATTCTGACAATAAGTATTACATTAACTCTCTCCTGGAATTTCTTCATCACAATGTAATTCCATTAATTGTTGTGCTTTTACATAGTGCACAAAACAACTCAGGGTGCTGAATGTTCAAATGCCAGTTATGAAACATTAATTGTCACACATAAGATGCATCACAATCCTTTGAACACTTGAAGTTCCAGGAGAGAATATTTCCTCTGGTTGAGACTCATCCAGCATGATAAGTCAGTGTGGCACTGAGAAACTTGTGCATCTTCAGAATTTATTCCTTTTCATGATTTGTAAAACAAATATTTTATTTACTGTGCTTTCTCAGATGTAAAATGAAGCTTGAAATCTAAAAAGAGTCAAGTCTGAATGATTTCCATTCTGAAAACTGTCTAAGAACAGAATACCTGCAGTCTGGGGGGAAGTTCCCACTGCCGTGTCGAGTCTCTCTCCTAAGGTTGTCCCCATGGTGGGACCAAGGGCGTCCCGGCCTCTCACTCCAAGGCCGTGGCTTGTGGGGAGCCTCTGAGTACTAACAGGATGTTGCACCCCATCATGCACCACCTCATGGACAGAGCAGGGGCTCAGGGCTGCGCTATTTGAGCTCTGGAGCTGGTGTCCGCGTGTTGGACACTGTCTAGATTCCAGCCCACGGGGACTGTCCTCCCGAGGAAAAGTGTGTGTTTACTTGACTGCGTTATTGGAGCATCCTGCAGTGCGTCTCAGCGTGTAATTATCACACTCCGTGTGTAGATGTGATTTTGTGTCTGGCTCACGCCTCTATGGACGTGAATAGACAAATCCTCATGTCCAGGTTCCATTCCCCACCTGCCGTGTCCACCATGGTGGGCACCATCATCATAACAGTTCCCTGAGTCCCTGTCTAGACAGCTGGACAGTCGCCTGTCAACCCCCGTGTGCCCTTCAAAGAGAGGCCCTGGGATGGGTGAGGGGGATCTGGAAAGGCCGGAGGTGGGATGGAAGGGACATGGAGAGAGGCAGGAGGGAGCCAAGGGAGGGGGAGTGGGGCAGAAAGACAATGGACATCCAGCAGAAGTGAGTGACCACAGGAGTCACCAGCCCTTCGGGAAGAGAAACTTTACTCATCTTTGAAATTGTGTATCCTGCGGTTCTTTTCCACCCCAGCACCTGTCCCCACACTTACATTAGAACTGTTATTATATTTGAATGATTTTACTTTTACCCTTAACAAAATGGAGTAGAAAATTAGGGTTTCTGCTCATGGTGTCATATCCTTAGGTTTGCTGCATGATGATGGTGATGTCACACATGGAAACAGGTGTTTATCTGCTTGAGTTTACTCTTCTGTAGGGGGTGGGGCAGGACATGCTTCACTCTGCTGTTTGTGTCTATCTGCTTCTCCCAGCACCATCTGCCCACTTTCCTGCTCCAGTGCCTGCTCTGGCTCCTCTGCCGTAGAGTCACTGTCCATCCTGATGAGGGTGGGTTCCTGGCCCTCATTATATTCCAGTGGCCGGTCTGTCTGTTTTTGTCCCAGTGCCATGCTGCTTTAAGTATTAGAGCTTTATTGTATGGACTGGAGTCTGGTAGTGTGCTGCCTCCACCATGCTTCCTCATTTTTGTCAGGGATGTTTTGGCTCTTTGGGGTCTTTGTGGTTCCTTATACATTTGAGCATTTTTTTTTTTATATCTTTGGAAAATGCCGTTGAACTTCTTATTGGGGTTACACTGAATCTGTAAATTGCTTTGGGTCAGATGCACATTTGGTAATGTTGATTCTTCCAAGCCATGGGCAGGAACTATCTTTACATTTTTGTGTTTTCTATTTCTGTTAACAATATATTACTCTTTTATTTGTATCTTTACCTCCTTTGTTATGTTTACTCCATGGTACTTCATGTTGTGATTATAAGTAGGGTTGTTTTTTAACTTCTTTTCTGGTTAATTTGGTGCATATAGAAGGCAATTGATTTTTGTGTGTGTGTTTTTATTTTTTTAAGGTTGGTTTATTTATTTAGTTAGCACAAGTTGACAACATTGTGTTTATGTAAGTATGTATGTATGTATTTATTTATACAAGCATTGGGTAGAGTCAGAAGTGCAGGAGGGTGAAAGAACTCACCAGAGCCAGAGCGGGGAGAAGAACAGGCAGACTGACGAAGTACACTGCTGAGGGGAGCTGCGGGCAGCAGGAGAGGTCTGTGCACCATGTGGGACCCTCATCGGTGGCTGGGGATTGAACTGGCGCTGCAGAGACTGCAGGCAGCTTCGCAGCCCAGTGCTCAACAGCTGTGCCACCAGGGAAGTCCTGTGTGTTTTTTTTTTAAGCTTTCAACTACACTGAAGTGGCTTATTATTTTAATTTGTTCTTTCAGTGGAATCTTTTGTTTTCTTAGTGTATATTACATTGTCCACAACAGTTTTCATTGTGTTGTATGTTTAAATCCATACAACCTAGAGGCAGTTAATGTTTTATTATTTAAAAAAATTAATTATGTTACACAAAACTGACAAATTGTCGGCAATGAATAGTCTCAGGATATGTTTATAATAGCCTGATTCAGCTTCTTCATTTAATACGTGCATTGAATTCTCATTATATTCCATGACTGTCTTCTCTTGATAGCCCATAACTTTTATTGACCTATAAACTATGACAGTAACTAGAATTAATATTAAGAATGTTATCTATCATCAGAAAAAAAAATGCCAATGATTTAAAAGAACAGCAGCAAGTTGTCAACCCAGAAGTTCAAAGATGGAGATGTTGCCATCTTTTAACCATTCCTGGCTGCCTCCAATCTGACATTGTGCCCACAAGGGACTCACCTGGGCTGAAGGCAAGATCAGCCTGATTAGCACCCTCAGAGCGTGAATGTCTGAGAATGAGTTAAATGTCTGATAGCCAGTTGGAACTGCATATTTTTTTTTAATTTTTTTTTATAGAGGCATGTTTTTTTTTTATTTATTTATTATTTATTTGTTTGTTTTTGTTTTTGTTTATACATGCACTGGGTACAGTCAGAAGCACGGGAGGGTGAGAGAATTCACCAGAGCCAGAGCGGGGAGCAGAGCAGGCAGAAGGACCGAAGTACACTGCTGAGGGGAGCAGCGGGCGGCAGGAGAGTTCTGCGCGCCATGTGGGACCCTCCTCCGGTGGCCGGGGAGCAGCCGGGGATCGAACCGGCGCCGCAGAGGCCGCGGGCAGCTTCGCAACCCAGAGCTCAACCGCTGCGCCACCGGGGAGGCCCTGGAACTGCATATTAACATGAAATATTTTGGTGTGAAATTTTCAAACATTGGATGTCACAGATGGGCAAGCAGGGGTCGATGCAGTCAGCAGAAAGGAGCTGACGCCACACAGCAGCCACACACTTGGGCATTTCACTTCCCAAATTAAATCTTCTTCAAATTATTTGCCTTTGCATCTACACTAAATGATAGTGTTATTTATGATATGTAAATCCGATGAGGTTTCTAGTTTGAACTACTCCACATGGAAACACAAACACTCTGAGATCCCATAATAATGTGGCCAAAAGGACATTGTCCTCAAATTCCCAGAAATTCTAGGAAATTAAATATATGGGGATAAACACATGAGGAAAGTGTGGTGTGATTTTGTGAGTGCCCTTCCTCAAATATCTCTGGAAATATTAGAATATTGCATAGTCCACTAGCTAGCATTTTTTTTTTTTACCATTATAGCATCCAAAGTTCCTTTATTGTTTCTTGAAAAACCTACTCACTATTTTAGTAAATTTTTAGAAATTATAATGCACATGAAATTAACGGCTTTCACAGCCACTGTCTTATTTCTGGTGTCCACTGTGCGCTGAGTGTGTTTATGGTAAAGGCCGGTGGCACACACACCAGAGCCTCTAGGAGGGTCTCTACCCCATCATGTGTGGGTCCTTGTCCACAGAAGGTCGTGACCACTTAGCTTCCAACTTGGGCCCTCAGGCCTTCTTTATGCGAAGAAGGCCTCACTCACCAAGTACAGGGGCCTCCGCCCAACCCGTAGCCCCTAATCCCACACACGTGACTGCGAGAGTCAGTAACATGAAAGGGGAAGCACCTTAGAGACTGGAGATGTTGCCCCAGTGAGAGAACTTATGCTGATGACTAAGATGAAATCTAACCATCGCCCCTCGGCCGAGAGCACAAAAATGGAGACCAGCAGACAGATGCTGAAGTTCGGTGACCTTCATTGTGCAGAGAATATCAAAGTGCAACTAAGTGTTAAAAAGAAGAACAATCAATGCTAATCAAGTGAATGAGCTGAGGAATATATGAAGTCATTGTAAATAGATCTTAAAAATGAACATATAGGGCCTCCCCGGTGGCACAGCGGTTGAGCGCTGGGTTGCAAAGCTGCTGGTGACCTCTGTGGCGCCAGTTAGATCCCTGGCTGCTCCCCGGCCACCGGGAGAGGGTCCCACATGGCGCACAGACCTCTCCTGCCGCCCGCTGCTACCCTCAGCAGTGTACTTCAGTCCTTCTGCCTGCTCTGCTCCCTGCACTGGCTCTGGTGAATTCTCTCACCCTCCTGCGCTTCTGACTGTACCCAGTGCATGTATAAACAAAACAAACAAATAAATAAATAAATAAATAAAACATGCCTCTATAATATATATATATATAAATATTAAAAATGAGCATATATATATATATATATAAATTATACAATGGAATTATATGAAATTAAAAGAATATGAAGGGGACAATAATGTAAAAATTTAAAATAAATGTATAATAAAAAAGTCGTGAAGTAATCTTCTTTATTACATTTTGGTGAGACTCCCCTTCATCAGTCTCCCTATGGATGACTTCATGGCTTGGTTCCTCAGACTGTATATGATGGGATTAAAGGTGGGGGGCACCACAGTGTAGAACATAGAAATGACCCGGTCAGACATGGATGGGATCTCTGAGGTTGGCTTCAGATAATCAAAGCATCCAGCAGAGACAAACAGTACCACAACCAGCAGGTGGGGAAGGCAGGTGGAGTAGACTTTGGCTTTCCGTTCTGTGGATGGGATCTTCCTGACAGCAGAGAAGATGTGCACATAGGATATGATGATGAAAATGAAACAAAAGGAATCCGTCACTACACTAGTGAGAATAGGGACAAGTTCGTTGATTAAATTTCCTGAGCAGGAAGTAACCAATAACTGGGGAACATCACAGAAGAACTGGTGGACCACGTTGGACCCACAGTAGGACAAGGAGAAGGTTCCAGCTGTGTTCATCACAGCATGGAGACCCCCACCCAGCCATGAAACAGCTGTCGCTGCACACACCTGTCCCTGCTCATGATCACCTCATAGTGCAGGGGGTGGCAGATGGCAGCATAGCAGTCAAAGCTCATTGCTGTGAGCAGGTGAAACTCTGTAACTATGGAAATAATCACCATGAAGACCTGGAGGACACAGCCCGGGAAAGAGATGGAGCTGCTGTGCCTCAGAGAGTTGGCAATGGACTTGGGGACCGTGGCTGAGATGAGGCAGATTTCTGAGAAGGACAGACCCCTCAGGAAGAAGTACATGGGGGTGTGGAGGTGCCAGTCCAGGGTGGTGATGAGGACGATGAGCCCTTTCCCCAGCAGGGCGCACAGGTAGACCAGGGATAAGATCAGTGGGTGCAGGAAGCCCATGGTCCCCTGGGTGGGGAACCCCAGGAGGACGAATTCTGTCACGGCCGTGAGATTGGTCACCCTGGAGCCGTCATCTGTATAAAAAATAAAGAGGAAGGAAACATTGTCAAATCTTCCAATATTGAACATAAGTGCATTATCAGCAGCATAGGATGATGATTCAATTTATTTAGTGGGTAATCACTCCTTCTACATCCCACGGACTCTAATACCCTCATCTGTGTGTGCTGCTGTGTTCAAACTTTCATTTCCACCTACTGTGTGGAGACATGATCACACTGTCCAATCATGTCCTGAAAATAGGTGAAGGCTTGAAGATTTCTATTGACCCTATAGAACTTTAAGAATTACAATCTCAAAACTCTCAACAAACCTGACTGACTGTCCCTCCCAACTGCCCCATTCCCGTGGCTCCCCCTCCTGCACAGGCCCCAGTGTCTCTGCCCAGCACACATTCCAGAGGTTTTCCAGGGCACAGCCCCAGAGGACACGTGACCATGCCCAGCCCCTCCCCACCCTGGAGAGCCTGTCCCTGCTCCTCCAGCACAGCCCTGGTCTGGCGAGGCCCCACAGTGATGGGTGTAAAAGGAGATATGGTGTGCGGGTCCCCGTTTTCCTGCTCCCCAGGACCCAACACTGTCCTGGAACTGAATTATCTGGGCTCAGCATCCCCGTGTGGCATGTCCTGACGCCTCTTCTGTCAGATGCCTGCCCCTGTGGCCTCACTGCTGCCTCCTGGTCCATCCCCTCATCTCCTCATCTCCCTGCCCCTGACTCCCCACATCTGCGGACCCAGAGACCACGTTTCCCGCAGAGTCTCCTCCTGGGTCACACCCACAAGTACCTCCTGCAGGATGGTCTCGTCCACCCCGGGTCCATCCCGGCCCCACTGTCCCCCTCGGACTCATGCACGTCTGTGCAGGGAGGAGGCCACTTCAGAGCTGAGCCAGACGGTCTGTGTGTGTGTCTGTCCCTGCCAGTCCCAGGGCCACGGTTCCCCTGGGTGCAGGTTTGTTCCTCCTCCCCAGGCCTGTGCATGAGTGGGGACGCCTGGACATGGGGCAGCCCTGCCCATTCCCCTCCTCCCTGTCCCCAATCTCATCCTCGACTCCCTCTGTGGGGTGACGGAGGGTCAGGCCCAGAGGAGGGCAGGATTTTTAGCAGGATATAGCAATATAAAATATTTGCAACACATTGATGGGATTATTTCCAAAAATTTAATAAAATCAAGAAAATAAATCAGGGAATGTGGTGGTAAAAAATGTTGAAATCTGTTGAGTGAATTTAAATGCATGTTTAAAATGTATAAAATAACTTGACATATCTCCTCCAGGCCACGTTTAAATACCATGACTTATTTTCCTATTACACTGACAATCCCTGCCTATGGAGTTGGGGAAAAATCCCAAGTTCATGTCCACAAATAGACAGATGTCGGCGTCACCATCATGTTTAGTGCCAGAGCCATGAAGGGGTCAACAGAGTTGCTGACAAGTTACTTTATTACTTCCTGACTCATATATGTCATCATGTTCAGGAGAAAAGGTATAACATTCTGAATTGTACAATAAGTATAATTTTTAATTCCCTCTGGAATGTCTTCCTCAACATTCAATTCTATTAATTGCTGTGATTTTATTCAGCACCCAGAACCCACTGAGTGTGCTGATGCTCATCCCAGGTGTGCAGCAGAAATCATCACATCTCCCACAAGTCACAAACTTCTAATATGCTCAATGCATTAAAAGTCAGTATCTTTGACCATTGTAAATTACAAGAGAATATGTTTTCTCTCACCAAGTCTCACCCAGGCTGACAGGGTAGCGGGATGTGACTACTTGGGCCCCATCAGCATTAGTTGTCACGATTTACAAAGTGAATAGTTTAACTACGGAACATTCTAAAGTCTAAAATGAAGCTTGATCTGAAAACTCCCAATTGTGAGTGGATTCTCCCCTGCAAATGGCAGGGGACAGATAACTGCGGTCTGGGGGGGGAAGTTCCCACTGCCGTGTCGAGTCTCTGTCCTGAGGTTGTCCCCATGGCAGGACAGAGGGCGTCCCGGCCTCTCACTCCATGGTCGGGGCTTGTGGGGAGCCTCTGAGCACTCACAGGATGTTCCACCCCGTCCTGCGGCACCTCATGGACAGAGCAGGGCCTCAGGGCTGGGCTATTTGAGCTCTGGAGCTGGTTTCCACAGGATGGACACTGTCCAAGATCCATCCATCAAGTGACTTTACTCCAGTGGGACAAGCACCCTTTCTCAGGTCACTGTCTAAATTGGCATCTTCCTGTGGCACATCCCAGTGATAACTGGTGTCTGAGTGTGTCAGGGGCAATTTTGCTGGTGGATTCCTCTGTGGGAAGGAATGTAACTTATCCTGTTCTCCAGGTATCATCCCCTCCCCTGACCACCACGGGGACCAGGATGGCCCTGTCATCAGAGCCAGGACTAGCCGCATCCATAGGGAGTAGGAAAGTCGCTGCCACCCCAGTGGGCCCTCCTGGTCCTGGCAGGTGGTGGGAGGCACTGGCAGGGTGGGAGGGCAGAGTGGGGGACAGGGCGAGCATGACAACTGCAGACACCCCAGACTTGGACAACACAGGGCAGAACCTGGACCCCGAAGTGCGAGTTGTTGGCGCAGCAACAAGATCCCTGTCCTGTCGCTCCTGCCGGCCCCTCCAGTGCCTGAGAGTCTGATTTGCTGCTGATGTTGCCTGGACATCGCCATCACGTGGACAATCCAGGCCCGGGTGAGGGCAGGGTCGACATGGCGGGGCTGGGGTCCCCTGGGGTTCTGAGGGGATCTGTGGCCAGCTGTGGCGGGAAGGACAGGGCTCAGGGGACACTGAGGAACCTGCATGTGAGGAGACTCCTTCAAACAGTGACTGGAGGGTATCACTCTCTGGCGTGGGAGCCAACCAGACAGTGGTCAGCGCAGAGCTGGCTGTGCCTGGGTAGCTGCATGGACCATGAGGCGGTCGCAGGATGGATATGAAGTGAATCAAGTCTCTTTCCTCCCCTGATGGGATTTGACCCTTTCATATGCGGGCCCCGGGGCACCCACGGGACAGGAGGACACACATGACAAGTCCCAGAACGTCCCAGATGCTTGTTCGTCTTTCACTGAAATGCAGATATTTGTGCCCACAGGGCTCTGTGAGGTGGACACGGTCCCGAGGGTATTGCAGGGCGGGGGGATGTCCTGTGGCTTCCGCTCAGGGCCCAGGGCTGGCCAAGGCCAGGGTGAGGGACGTGCGCTGCCCAACGGTGTCCGGCCATGGCCGCAGACGTGATGGCGCCTGACGCTTCTCCCAACTCCAGTGATCCCCGCAGGCGCCTTTAGGGGGACAGACACTGTGGCCCCGTCCACCCACCAGTGCTCCCTCATGACCCACCCTCGTCCTCATGGTCGACATATGACCGCCCATGGGGTATCCTGCCTCTGGGAACCCTGAGCTCTGGACCCCGCACCGCCCGGGAGACAACTCTGCTTTTCCCCTGCTCTCCTGCATGATAGGGACAGGCGGGGTCAGCGCCAGACATGGTGTCTTTTTTGGCCTCAGGGAGAAGGTCATGGGCTTGGGGCTGGGTGCTGCTCACACGGGTTGTGGGGCATCCTGTTTCCTCACTTAAACTCTTCTGGTTGAAACACCTCATACAATGAAGAGAATCATTAATCCTTCCTGCTCACCCTGGCTGAGAAAAGCTCCTCAGCCCAGGAACACATTCCCCACATTTAATCTCTCTTGTCTCAGAATCGAGTATGTCCACCGTGTGGACCCCGGTGTCCAGCACACGCTGACGTGATGGAAAGTGTGAGCTCAGTGTGAGGAGCTGAAATGTCATCATCGGCAGCTCTCAGAGGGCCCAGGAAGCAGCAGTACAGAGTCCTCCCAGCTTATTAGACGTTAATGATGAAGAATGACATGATCATGCCCTGGACTCCGCTGGCCCCACAGATGAGCCCATCTGGGGACGTGAACAAACACATTCGTAAGGGGGTCAGGACATGCCAGCGAACTCGGAGCAGGGTCTGGAGCCTGAATACACCTGCCCGCGACTCTGAAGGCACCGGGCGACCTCCTTAGAGACTGTCCGCCTAGGCCTTGGCCCGTGTCTCGACTGGGGTGCTTCTCAATCTTGTGGTGGAGGCACATGTTTAGATGGACACTCGCCCTTGTTCAGGGTGTGGGGTGCACATGGCTTAACCCCGTGCAGTGCCTGTGCTCACAGTGGTTTCTGAGGCCGAGAAGCGCTCTAGTGTGGTGGGGCCACCTGTTTATTACCCTTGGGTTTCCCTGTCCTTGAATTGTGGAGGCAGGAGGGTGTTCACGTGGGTGTTCCGTGCAGTGTGAGGGGGGCACCGCACACACAGAGGACAGAAATTGAACCCCAAAACAAGACAGCAAAGACATGACAAATGGCAATTATTAACATGAGCCCACGTCACCCCACTTGTGGGGTCAAATCCTCTTCTCAACAGAGTCAAGAGGCTTCACTCAAAGCCAAGAAAGAAAGTGTGTAAAGGCCGTGGCCTGAGAGTGATGGAGGCCCAGGGGGGGAGACACCTGCCATCAGGGTCTTTTATGGAAGGATGAGCAACTTGTGAGACTTCCCCACACAGATTTTATTCTGAAATCTCGATGGTCTCGGTCTGGCAGTTAACATGCATTTTAAAGATTGTTTACAAAAAAAAAAAACATTTCATAAGGGAAATATTGTCTAACTGAGTCTGTTATGATCCATCAGGCGTGTTTGGAGACACTGTGTCCTGCTGCAGAGAGGACACGTGAGGGAGGAGCCTCCCCCTAGCTCATGTTCTCAGGGTGGGTGAGCAGCCGTGAGGCCCCGGCGTTTACAGCACAGAAGCTGCCAGGGAATAAAATATACAGATATTGCCGTGCTTCACTTTACATGATGTAGAAAGTGACATAATCCCTGACGTACCAGAAAGTGGAGAAGACCTGGCGCAGGATATCCACAAACAACCTACAAAACTACGGGAACCCCTAAAAATAAACACAACAACAATGAATGTCTAAAATATTTAAAATTTAAAGGTGAAACATAGTTCTCACAAAATAATTTGCATTTAAAAAAAACATACCCTGAAGGTGCTGTAACCAGATCAGACACCGTGTAAATGAACATCAAGTACAGGTTCAATCATATATTAAGATTTTTTCGGAAACTTCCATCTGTCTCCAGAGATTCATGTTAAGTGTAATTTCTACTTGACCTTTGAGTAGAAACATGAATGTCTCTCAGAGGAGGTTGCCCCATCAGGAATCTGGGGAGTGGGGACCATCAGCTGTCTCCCTCCCTCCACAGGGACTGGCCTCAGGGGAGACACACACAGGCTGTGGGAACCAAGCCCCAGGACTGAGATCCTGTGACCATGTGCTCCTGAGGATAGACCCCTTACCACTGCTGGATTTCATGAAAATGTTGGGGATGTGTGAGTTCTAGAAAATGCTTTCAAATGCCAGCCGTAACATTTAAAGACAGAATTCATATCATATATGTCACATGGATGGGTGTTTTGGAAATGGCTGCATTGGTTTAGGAAATAGAGATTTGAAGACTAGAACAATGTTAAATATTGCAAAGGGTATCTGTAATGAAAGATCGTATTTTACTTTAACATGCTGACTGGTAATAGTTAGAGGGAAAATCTAAATAACTGAGGGGCGCATAAATGTAGATTGGGTAATTAGTTAATGAAAAATGATACCTCAAATGCTGGTGTACTGGCCATTCATCAGTCTCCCCACAGCCGACTTCAAGGCCTGGTTCCTCAGACTGTAGATGACGGGATTAAAGGTGGGGGGCACCACCGTGTAGAACATAGAAATGACCAGGTCAGACATGGACGGAGTCACTGAGGTCAGCTTCAGATAAGCAAAACATCCAGTAAAGAAAAACAGCACCACAACCAGCAGGTGGGGAAGGCAGGTGGAGTAGACTTTGGCCTTTCCTTGTGTGGATGGGATCTTCCTGACAGCAGAGAAGATGTGGACATAGGAAATGATGATGAATATGAAACAGCAGATACCCCAGACCACACTGATGAAAATGGGGACAAGTTCGCTCATTAAATTTTCTGAGCAGGAAATAGCCAATAACTGGGGGATGTCACAGAAGAACTGGTGGACCACGTTGGACCCACAGTAGGACAAGGAGAAGGTTCCTGCTGTGAACATCACAGCATAGAGACCCCCACCCAGCCAGGACACAGCTGTCAGCTGCACACACCTGTCCCTGCTCATGATGACATCATAGTGCAGGGGGTGGCAGATGGCAGCATAGTGGTCAAGGCTCATCACCGTGAGCAGGTAAAGCTCTGTAACTACTGAAATAATCACCATGAAGCCCTGGAGGACACAGCCCGGGAAGGAGATGGAGCTGCTGTGCCTCAGAGAGTTGGCAATGGACTTAGGGACCATGGCTGAGATGAGGCAGAGGTCCGTGAGGGACAGACCCCTCAGGAAGAAGTACATGGGGGTGTGCAGTTGCCGGTCCAGGGTGGTGATGAGGACAATGCGCCGTTCCCCAGCAGGGTGCACAGGTAGACCAGGGAGAAGAGCAGCAGGTGCAAGAAGCCCATGGTCCCCTGGGTGGGGAATGCCAGGAGCACGAATTCTGTCACTGCCGTGAGATTCATCACCCCTGGAGCCATCATCTGTATAAAAAAATAAAGAGGAAGAAAATATTGTCTAAATCTTGCATAATTGAACATAAGTGTGTTATCAGCATAGGATAATGATTCTATCAATTTAGCTGGTAATTACTCCTTCTACATCCCAAGGAGTCTAGTACCCTCATCTGCGTGTGTTGCTGTGTTCAAACTTTCATTTCCATCTCCTCTGAGGTGACATTATCACACTGTCTAAGTATGTCCTGAAAATTGGTGTAGGCTTGAAGATTTCAATTGACCCTACAGAACTTTAAGAATTACAATCTCAAACCTCGCATCAAACTCAACTGACGGTCCCTCCTGACTGCCCCAGGCCCGCGGTTCTCCCTCCTGCACAGGCCCCAGTGACTCTGCCCAGCACACCTCCCAGAGGTTGTCCAGGGCACAGCCCCAGAGGACACGTGACCATGCCCAGCCACTCCCCACCCTGGAGAGCCTGTCCCTGCTCCTCCAGCACAGCCCTGGTCTGGGGAGGCCCAAAAGTGACGGGTGTACAGGGAGATGGGGTGTGCGGGTCCCTGTTTTCCTGCTCCCCAGGACCCGACACTGTCCTGGAACTGAATGAATGATCTGGGCTCTGCGTCCCGATGTGGCGTGTCCTGACGCCTCCTCTGTCAGATTCCTGCCCCTGTGGCCTCACTGCTGCCTCCTGGTCCGTCCCCTCATCCCCTCATCTCCCTGTCCCTGACTCCCCACATCTGAGGACCCAGAGACCACGTTTCCCGCAGAGTCTCCTCCTGGGTCACAACCACACGTTCCTCCTGCAGGATGGGCTCGTCCACCCCAGGTCTCTCTCAGCCCCTCTGTCCCCCTCAGACTCAGGCACATCTGTGCAGGGAGGAGGCCGCTCAGGGGCTGAGCCGAACGTTCTGTGCATGTGGCTGTCCCTGCCGGTCCCAGGGCCCTGGGTCCCCCGCGTGCAGGTTTGTTCCTCCCCCCCGGCCCGTGTGTGAGTGGGGACTCCTGGACACAGGGCAGACCTGCCCTCTCTCCTTACCCCAATCTCCCCCTGTCCCCCTCTGTGGGGTGATGGAGGGGCAGGCCCCGGGGAGGCAGGATTTTTAGGAGAATATGGTAATATAAAATAATTACAACACATTGGTGGGAATAATTCCTGAAATTTAATAAAAACAAGGAAATAAATTAAGGTAACTATTTGTTAATAATGTTGACATCTGTTGAGTGATTTATATACAAATTTAAAATGATAAAATAACATTTGACATCTATCTCCTCCAGGCCCTGTTTAAATATTGTGACTTTATTTTACAATATTACCAACAATCCCTGAGTATGGAGTTGGGGAAAATCCCAAGTTCTAGTCCATAAATAGTCACACGTCCCTGGCAGCCTCACATCCGTTCAAGAGCCATGAAGTGGTCAACATGTTGCTGCAAATGTTATTGAGTATCTACTTACTCTTTTCTGTCATGATGTTTAGGACAGAAATGCTTATTCTGAATTTAACAATAAGTATTTTTTTTAATTTCCTTTAGCATTACTTCATTACACTCTAATTCCGTTAATTGTTGTGTTTTTGTTTAGTATCCAAAACACACTGATTGTGCTGATGCTAAAATCCTAGGTATTAACATTACTCGTCACATCTCCCATAAATCAAATTATTTTAATATGATCAATGTGTTAAGTCAATATTGTTGACCATCCTAAATTAAAAAAGAATGTTTTCTCTCATTGAGTCTCGCCCAGTGGGACATTGAGCAACGTGGGCACCTTCAGCATTAGTTGTCATGATTTAGAATATGAATAGTTTACCTAGGCGCATTCTCAAGTCTAGAATTAAGCTTGAATTTGAAAACTTTCAAGTGTGAGTGGATTCTCCCTTGCGAACGGCTGGGGGCAGATACCTGCATTCTTGGGGGAAAGATCCAGCTGCAGTGTCGAGTCTCTGTCCTGTGGTTGTCCCCATGGTGCGGACAGAGGGCGTCCCGGCCTCTCACTCCATGGTCAGGGCTCGTGGGGAGGCTCTGAGCACTCATAGGATGTTCCACCCTGTCCTGTGCTGCCTCATGGACAGAGCAGGGCCTCAGGGTTGGGCTATTTGAGCTCTGGAGCTGGTGTCCGCGGGTTGGACACTGTCCACATTCCAGCTTTTAGGGACCTTCCTTCCGAGGGAAAGTGTATGTTTACTTGACTGTGTTAATTGGAGCATCCTGCAGTGCTTCTCAGGGAGTAATTATCACACTCGGTGTGTAGATGTGATTTTGTATCTGCCTCATGACTCAATGGACGTGAATAGACCAATCCTCATGTCCAAGTTCCATTCTGACCTGTCGGGTCCACCGTGGTGGGCACCATAAGCCATAACAGTGTCCTGAGTCCCTGTCTAGACAGCTGGACAGTTGCCCGTCACCCTCCATGTGCCCTTCACGGAGAGGCCCTGGGGATGGGTGTGAGGGCGGATGTGGAAAGGCCTGAGGCGGGAGGGAAGGGACATGGAGAGAGGCAGGAGGGAGCCCAGGGAGGGGGAGTGGGGTGGAAAGAAAATGGACGTCCATCAGAAGTGAGTGACCACGGGGCTCACCAGCCCTGTGGGAAGAGAAACTTTACTGGTCTCTGAAATCATGTATCCTGCGGTTCTTTTCCACCACAGCACCTGTCCCTGAACTTACATTTGAATATTCCTTTTGTTGGGATAATTTGATTTTACCCTTAACAAAATGGAGTAGAATATTAGGGTTTCTGCACACGGTGTCATATCCTTAGGTTTGCTGCATGACGATGGTGCCATCACACATGGAAACAGGCATATATCTGCTTGAGTTTACTCTTCTGTAGGGGGTGGGGCAGGACCTGCTTCACTCTGCTGCGTGTGTCTGTCTGCTTCTCCCAGCACCATCTCACCACTTTCCTGCTCCAGTGCCTGCTCTGGCTCCTTTGTCGGAGGGTCACTGTCCATCCTGATGAGGGTGGGTTCTTGGGCCCTCGTTTTTTTCCAGGGGTCTGTGTCTGCTTTTGTCCCAGTGCCATGCTGCTTTAACTATTAGAGCTTTATTGTATAGACTTGTGTCTGGAATGTGCTGCCTCCATTCTTCCTCATTTTTGTCAGGATTATTTTTTTTTTCTTTTGTGGTTCTATATATATTTAAATATTATTTGTTTCATATCTATGATGATACCATCAAAATGTTCATTTGGATTGCATTGAATGTGTAAATTGCTTTGGGTCTGATGGATATTTTGTAATGCTGATTCTTAAATCCATGAGGAGGGGTTATCTTTCCATTTTTTGGTTGTTTCCTATTTATTTTAAGAATGTTTTACAATTATCCATCTTTTAGGTTTACTCCTAGATACTTAATTTTGTGATTACATATAGGATTGCTTTATCAACTTCTCATCTTCATATTTTAATTTAATTTTTGAGTCTCTAGAGTTCTCAATGTATAATAACATGTTGTCCAACAATTTTAAATGTCTAAATTCAAACAAACTTGAGGTATTTAATGTTTTGTTAACTTACATATTTTAATCATGCTATACAATGACTAGAATAGTATCAGTGAATGTTTATAATGCTCTGGGTCAGGTTCTTAATTCAATACATATATTGGATTCTTACTGTATCCCAAAACTTTATACGTGTAAAACATAACAGTACCAAAAAATAATATGAAGAAAGTCATTTATTGGCAGAAAAGTTAAAATTGCCTGTCACTTAAAGGAGAGTATGAAGTTGTCATCCTAGTCTTTCAAAGGTGGAGATGTTGGCATTTTCTAACTGTTCCTGGCTGCCTCCTTATTTACTTTGTGCCCACATGGGTCTCCCCTGGGCTGGAGGCAAGGTAGGCCTGACTAGCGGCCTCGCAAGGTGAACTCTGTGAGAATGACTTAAATGTCTGACATCCAATTTGAACTAAATTTTCATCATAAAATATTTTGGTGTGAAATTTTCAAATGTGGGACGTCACAGACGGGAAAGCAAAGGTGGATGCAGTCAGCGGAGAGGAGCTGAGGCCAGACAGCAAGTGACAATCATGGGGGCATTTCACTTCCCAAATTGAAATCTCCTTCAAATTATTTATTGCATTTATGTGTACACTGAATGATTATATTATTTTATTGTACGTCAATTGATGAGTTTTTTCATTTCAACATGTTCGTAAAAAATACAGACATTCTAGGTATGATTCCTCTTGATAACCTGCCCGGCCAGGGCATTGTACTATCATCCCACCCACTCTAGTGATGAAATAAATGGGGACAACACTCCTGTAAAGTGTGATTGAGGTCATGGATGGCATCCCTAACACATTTCTGGAAATATTAGATATGAGGTTGGCTACTAGCTATTAAATTGTTTAGAGAATCATAACTTGCTAAGTTCTCTTATTGCTTCACAAAAATTCCCACCCAATGCATTTTTGTAATTTTTTTTTTTTTAGTAATTACAGTGCACATGAGCTTAACTTTCTTATTTCTGGTGTCCATCATGTGCTGAGTGTGTTTATGGTAAATGCCAACAGTACCCACCCACACCAGAGCTTCCAGGAGTATCTCCACCACCTCACATGTGTGGGGCTTTGTCCACAGAAGGTCGTGACTACTCAGATCCCAACTTGGACCAAAGGCCTTATTTATGCTGTGAAGGCCCCACCACCAAGTAAAGGGGCCTCTATCCTCCCCGAGGTCCCTGACCATGTGACCAAGAATGTCAGTGACATGAAAGGGGAAGCCACCTTAGAAACTGGAGATGCTGCCCAGTGAGAGAACTTCTGCTGACCCCTGAAATGAAACCCAACCATTGCCTCTCTCAGCCAGGAGCACAGAAATGGAGACCAGCAAAGAGTATCTGGAAGTTCCCTCCAGTACACACAGAATCTCACAGTGTACCTAAGTGTTAAAAAGAGGAACAATCAATGCTAATAGAGTTTATGAGCAGCAGACTGTATGAAATCATCATAAATATAATTTAAAATGAGCATATATTTTTAAATTTTACAAAGAAATTATATGAACTTAGAAAAACATACAGGCCAGCATTATGTGAAATTTTAAAATATGTCTCTCATAATGGAGTCATGAAGTCATCTTCTCTATCACATTTTGGTGAGTCTCCCCTTCATCAGTCTCCCCACAGCCATATTCATGGCTTCGTTACTCAGACTGTAGATGACAGGATTAAAGGTGGGGGGCACCACCGTGTAGAACATAGAAATGACCAGGTCAGACATGGATGGGTTCCCTGATGACGGCTTCAGATAAGCAAAGCATCCAGTGGAGAGAAACAGAACCACAACCAGCAGGTGGGGAAGCCAGGTGGAGTAGGCCTTGGCCTTCCCTTCTGTGGATGGGATCTTCCTGACAGCAAGGATAATGTGGGCATAGGAAATGACGTTGAAAATGAAACTACAGAAATCCAAAATCACACCTATGGCAATATAGACAAGTTCATTCAAATATTAACTTCCCTGAGCTGGAAATAGCCAATAACTGGGGGATGTCACAGAAGAACTGGTGGACCACGTTGGACCCACAGTAGGACAAGGAGAAGGTTCCACCTTTGTGCATCACATTGTAGAGACCCCCTCACAGCCAGGACACAGCTGTCAGCTGATCACACCTGTCCCTGCTCATGAGGACCTCATAGTGCAGGGGGTGGCAGATGGCAGCATAGCTGTCAAGGCTTATAATTGTGAGTAGACACAACTCTGTACCTGCTGACATAACCATCATGGAGACCTAGAGGACACAGCTCGGGAAGGAGATGGAGCTGCTGTGCCTCAGAGAGCTGGCAATGGGTTTGCGGACCATGGCTGAGATGAGTCAGGGGTCTGAGAATGACAGACTCCTCAGGAAGAAGTACTTGGGGGTGTGGAGGTGCTGGTCCAGGGTGGTGATGAGTAAGATGAGCCCGTTCCCCAGCAGAGTGCACAGGTAGACCAGGGAGAAGAGCAGTGGGTGCAGGAAGCCCGTGGTCCCCTGAGTGGGGAACCCTAGGAGCATGAATTCTGTCACAGCTGTGAGATTGGTCATCCCGGAGCCATGACTGCATGAAAGTCTGGAGGAATAAAACTCTGTGATTGTCAGCCAGTGCTGGACCCGCAGTGTCTCTCTGCAGGTGACCAGTGCTGACCTTCCCCACTGACCTCTTTCCATGCTCTGTCCAACATCCCCCCACAGAGATCTCAGCTCCTGCTCTGCTCGGCCTCTCCAGCTTGTGAACGGCAGGTGGCGCCACCGTCCACGCCGCCTGTGGGAGATGCTGAAGGGCAGAGTGTTCAATTGACCTCAGCGCCCTGAGCAGTGTCCTCCCATCTCACTATGTCCCGTGGATGGGCACCCCTGAAACCCTGAGCCTGGCCCCTCCTCTGCCGTCCCCAGGCCCCAGTCCATGCACCTTTCAGGAGCGGGACCCCCGAGAACTCTCAGGAACACAAACTGTCAAGGATGCCCCAAATCTAGCCTGTGGGGTCTCAGCCACAGTTTCTGCAAAACACTGGCCAGTCGCAGCTCCAGGCACACATTTTGGAGCAAGTGGACACTGATGGCCCCGAGTTGGTACCTGGTCGGTGCCCATGTCCTTCATCAGGGCAGTGGGTGGGGAGTCCCCACTCCGTGTCGCCATTTGACGACCCTCTGGCCCTCGCCCCTGCTCGTATGCGCTGAGAGGTTGACCTCCCATCCTGCCCTCCCGGTCATTGTTCTGCCCCTGTCTTCGTCAGAGGAGCTGAGGTGGTTTCTCCTGCAGCTGCTTCCACAGGGCTCAGGCGCAGCCGCGGTTAGGGCGGGAGGGACAGTCAACCCTGTGGCGACAGCTACATGCTCGGGTCTGCCAAGCCCGGGACTCTCTCCTCGTCCCTGCTGACGCCCCAACAGATAGACCCGCCACGGAGGAGTCTGCGACTTCCCCCTCCTGCATCCTGGCCTGACGTGTCCTTGTGCGCTGCAGGGAAAGCTGCCGCCACCCCGTGCGACCTCCTGGACCTGGCAGGTGGGGAAGGTCCGTGTGGATGCAGGAGTGGGAGGGAAGGAGGAAAACCAGGACAAAATCCCTCAAGAGCAAGCCGGAGAAGCACCTGGTCTTCTGACACAGGGATTATTTTATTCGAAAAAGCCATTTACCTCAGCATCTGGAAATGGAACAACATGTGAACGGGCGTGTCTGACCGAGGCGGGTGGTGACCTTACAATGGGGGTCAGGCTGCGGCGGCGCCTTCAGGCGTGTCCTTGTGGTGGGTGTGCCTCGGGCTCTGACACCGCAGAGCGGGGGACCCTCTCCCGGTGTGGTCTCCCCGAGTCCTCACAGGCCCCCCCAGGTCAGGGTAACAGACAACAACCGAGCTCATGGTGGGCATACTGGGGACCCTCCCCTGCACGCACAGGAGGGAAGGTGCAGGCCAGAGCAAGCATGAGGGACCCACACTGACGAGCAGTCCCAGAAGCTGCAGCCCCTGAAACTGACGGTGATTCTGGAGTTTCTTGCAGACAATGAGGGGAAGGCCTCGACCTCACATTCCTGTCAATGAAGCAGATGCCCACGCCCCTCTATTCTGGCTGGCACACGACCCCCCCAGGGAAGTGTGTCCACTGGCCCCGGTCCTGTTCAGGCCCTCGTGTCCTGCACCTCAGGGACACAGGGGACACCCCGTCTCATGGGCCCGAGGGCTGTGGCTGGCAACACCCAGGGTCCACGGGCATGGGCAGAGGACAGGGAGGGGTCAGCACGGGCGAACCCAGGGATCGAGATCAAATCCCCACATCCTGGGGAGGTAGCCCGTGTGGGCAGAACCCACAGCAATTGTCCGCAGATCAGGTTGGACAGCACCAGATGCCGGGCCAGACATGGCTGGGCCATCGAGAGTTCTCCAGGAGGCCAGACACAGGCGCCAGTCCCCAGGGAGCAGGCAGGTGAGCACCCGGCCCCGCGGGTGGTGCCAGCGACACCAGTGTTCCAGCTCTTGGGGTGTTGGCGCCCACCACCTGCAAACAGCAGGCAGAGACCAGGCTGAGGCCCAGGCACTCTTCGCAGGAGATGCTAGAGACAGGGCCTGACACATGTGAGCAGTGGGATCTCTGCGGAGGTGTCCAGGGGTCTTCAAGTCTATGGAGTTCCTGAAGCCATGACGACTTTGTCTGGGGAGGGTGTGCAGCCATCAGCTCATGCTTCTCTTCTGAGGCCGCCACATGCATCCTCTTCTGAAGCAAATTTATCAGTCCAGGCTTCGCCTTCGAGGCTTACATCCTTTCATGGTCCCATCTTCAAGCCTGATGGATGGTTTCCAGTGCTCACTGTTTGTTGTTGTTGGCGAAGCTTCCATCGGATGCTCCATGTTCAGTGCTCAGGGGTTCCAGCCTTGCGTGCAGCTGGTGAGAGCTCAGTCCTATCAGTTGTGGAGGGCCTGCCCATGTGGTTCATTTACGATCCTGGCGCCTTGTTCCCAAGTGAAACCCCGGCCTCTGCCCAGACCCAAACTGCCCTGCGCTAGGGGCAGACTCTTGGGCTGTTTGCTCAGGGGAGGCGCGGCCAGAGCTGGCTCCGGTGGACCTGGCGCTGCCTGCCCTGGGCACGTCAGGGTATCTGGGCCGGGATGCAGGTGCCTCACTGCCAAGCTGAGACGTGGGTCCAGCAGCTGCGTCTGGGCTTGGAGCCGCCATGATGACAGGGAGTGCCCTGGGCCTGCTCTCCTGTGGCTCATGCCAGGTTGGGTACACCTGGCACATCAACCAAGGGGTAGTGCTCAGCCAACCCGCTGTGTCCCAGGCTGTACCTGTGGGCAGGGCCCCTGGAACACCGAGACTGGGCAGAAGGACACTGAGGACTCACGGAAGCTGAGAAGACTCCAGTCACTCAAGGCCAGCCCTGAGGTCAGTTGGAGGCGTGACCTCGGGGATGCCCTACAGCAGCAGGAGGCCCAGAGCTATGCCCTTGGTCTTCTGCCAGATCTGATTCCTCCCGCTTCTGCCCATGGGGCTGACCTGAGGTGCAGGTCACGTCCTCCTGCCCATGTCCGGGAGTGCACCTGCCCCCGCCGAGGTGTCATCGCTTTCTCTTCCGCTGGCCCTCAGTGTGGAACGGGCAGTGCCCCCCTCTCTGGGACTCCCGGTGGGCACGGGTGCATCATTCTCCCTGCCTCCTCTGCAGAGGCCGCTTATTTTGAGTCTGTTTCCTGAGCTGGCCCCGCCAGGGACATGCACATGGACTCCTGATGCGGTGCCTGGATACATCCCTCCCCCTGGCGAGCAGCCTCAGGCTCAGGCACCAGAGACCTCATGCCGGGCTCAGTACAGCCGCCGCCTCAGGCCCAGGGCTAGGTCCGAGCCGGCAGATGTCCAGGGAGATCGTCCGGGCCCACGCGCTCGGGAGGAGGAGAATGTCAGCTTTGTCTGTGTGCGTGTGAGTGGGATTCTACTGATGGACACGGGGGTGAGGAAGATGCAGTTTAGGGTCCCACATGTTCTGCCTTTGATGTATTCTCCTGTGTCTTGTGAATACACCCCGCGGCCTCTTTTCATCCACGATGAAGAACACATATTCCATTTTGTCTCATGTATTGTTTGTGTGACAGAGGAACGATCCGAGGAGACAGGGGCCGGGACGAGGCCCACCTGGGTCAGCACAGGCCACGCTGAGGGGCTGCGGGTGGGGCCCCTCACTTCCCTGATACGCATGGGTGCCGTGAACTTGGTGTGGGGTGAGGCCCGGGGTCAGGGTTCAGGGGCAGCAGGGCGCACTGGGGAGTTGGCAGACGGGGTTGGCCCCCATAGGCCAGCAGTGGCGTCGCCTCCAAGCTCGGATCATGGGTGGGCAGGCTGCGGCCCCCAAGGCTCGCCTGTGTCTCCCAGGGGGATCGCAATTCTGAGCACTGTGTGGTCAGCGGTTCCTCAAGTCACCTTAGACCAGTGACCGTACACACTGATGATGGTGGCCCCAGACCCTCCCAGAGCCAAGCCCCCCAGGAGAGGACAACCCCTTCCCTCTTGCTCTGCAGGCAGTGGCAGCGCCAGGGCGGAGTATCCTTTTGGGGCTCAAGGAGAAGGTACAGGGTCAGGGGGCTGGGGTGCTGCTCGTGGGGTTAACTGGGAACCCACGTGTTCACCGAGAGACTGTTGCCGTGTCTCAGCCAACGAGGGAATGTCCGTCCTTCTGGCCATCCTGGCTGAGCAGCATCCAGCCCCGGGTGCCCACATGTGAGAATCAGAAAGCAGACTCAGGTGCTCTGTCTCCTGGGAGGCCTCTGAGGGGAGATAGCGGGACAGCGAGTGGGATGTATGGAGAGGATCAATTTGCAATAGTCAGACGCCGCAGGAAATCACCTGACAGAACTAATTCAGGAGACTCATATTCTATCCAATATTAAAATCTAAAGCAAGTATCAGGAATGCAGGAGAATTTATGCAGCACGGGCCTGCCCCTGTGACTATTGAGGCAAGTTCACGTCCTGCAGGTGTGAGGCAGGAGAACGTGCTCAGGAGCCGAAACGGTTTCAACCTGAATAAAAGGTGTGAGAGGCTGTGGGCTCCTGAACTCCCCCAGGAAAATGCTCTGGGGGTCTGAGGCCGTGTTGGATTGGGGTGTCTCTTTCTGTTGCTGGGTTTGTAGGTTTTGCGTATTTTGGACACTCGCCCTTGTCAGATGTGCGATGTGCACAATTTTCTCCCGGTGCAGGGGCCTATTTTGGGGATGGCATCTTCTGAGGCACAGAAGCTCTCCAGTGTGGCGGGGGCACTTGTTCCTATGTTCTCTTCTTTCCTGGTCCTTGGCATGTGTCCCCAAGTTCATCTGTGGGGTGAGTGTGCAGTGGGCAGCCCCTGTGTGTTCCTTCTGGTGTTTTAAGGGTTTGTCTAATGCAAATTTTTAACCCATTCCAAATTGTTCTAATAATAAGGAAAATAGAAATCCAAACTGTTGTCACCTTTGAGAAGGGACCACTCCAGAGACTGGTCAGAGCAAAAAGGTGAGGGAGGGAGAGAAAAGGCCTCTCACCTCTCCTGGGAATGGCGTGGAGACATCTTCAGACACTAACAACAGGACAACCACAGGATGGAGCAACCTCATCCGGGTATTTGTCCCAGATGCGCAGACTCTACAGTGCAGACCATGCACACCTGTGTTCCCATCAGCACCGTCCACTTTAGCTGGCCATGGCCCCAACCCAAGTGCTGGGGACAGAGGAGTGAATAAAGAATGTGGATCCACACTTCATGGAATACCACACGACTATTAAAGAGGTGAACTAGTGTCCTTAGGTACCAAAGTGGACGTTGAAGAGTGTATGCTAGTGAGATAAGACAAAAAGTGAAAGACATTGGCTGGTCTCACCCATCTGTGGATTATAATATAAAGCCAACAATTAAAAATTTATAGTGGCAAACAGCAAATGGAAACGTTGGACTAAGTGAAAAAAATTGCTCTTTACCCTACAGAACAGGGGAGGAGATAGGAGTGTAGATGGAGGGGCCGGGCACTGCAGGGCATTTAGTAGACTCTGAGTGGACACTGGTGCATGTGGGGGAGTGAAGAGTGACCCATGGTGAAAACAGTAAAAGTGAAAATGAGTGTCCTCCTTGACAAGAACAAATAACAAATTAGTGTGATGTTGTGATGAAACACTCATGGAAAGATCCCTTCTCACAGAAACTCACTGAATTTCTTTGAGGAAAAACAGAAAATGCATCAACAGGAATCTGACTAGGGAATGATGCCATATCCCAGGTGGATGGAGACTGTGCTCTCATGTTTATTTTTTAAAGATTTATTTATTTATACAAGAACTGGGGTACACACAGAGGCACGGGAGGGTGAGATAATTCATCTCAGACAGAATGGGGAGCAGAACAGGCAGACGGACTGAAGACACTGCTGAGGGGAGTAGCAGGCGAGACAGGAGAGGTCTGCTTCACCATGTGGGTAGCTCCCTGGCTGGCTGGGGATCAAACTTGTGCTGCAGAGGCTGTGCAGAGCTTCACAGAACAACACTCAACCCACGGCACCACCAGGGAGGCTGTGTGCTCTCATGCTATCACTGAAATGAGTATTACTGTGAGTGATTTTCTAGTGCAGATTTCATTCTGATTTAAATGGACAAGTCATGTCTGGTGATTAACTACATTTTATTATCACAAATAGTTTCATGGACAAAATGTGCCCATCAGTCAGGACAGTGACCTGCTCCCAGAGTGGAGCAACGTCACCCTCAGCTCACGTTCTCACTGTGAGGGAAACAAGGAGAACCTCTGTGACTGCAGTGCAGATGTTTGCAAAAAATATTTGCAAAAAATTGCAAATATCACCAAGCTTTAGTTTGCATAATGTTTTACATCATAAAAATAACAACACAGTTCCCAAGTGGAAGAAAAGTGAACTTAATTGTAATCTACAAGAAGGTGGAGAAGACCTGGTAGAGGATCAAGATACAATCTGGAAAAGTAAGGGAACCTAAAAATCAACACAGTGACAAGTTACAAATTATAAACTTTTAAGTAGAAACATAGTTCTTCAAAGGTAATTCATGTAAGTTTACTTCTGAAAACACCACATCGAGGGGGTGCTGTCACGTTGGCATCCAAACAGGCATCATAGAAATTAACATTCCATCCATTCCAGATTTCACTCATAGATTCCTTCAACCAAGGAAGCATCCATCCTTCCACGTCTGGCAGAGTCAGGTGGGGTTTCCTTTTGTCCTTTGAACAGGAACAGGAACTTCACCTAGAGGAAGACGCCCCATGAGGAATCGTGAGGGGCGGGGGGGCCTCACTCTCTGTCTCCCCTGCCATCAACGAGGACAAAGCCCTCGGTGGATACACATGCAGGCTGTGGGACCCAAGCCACAGGACTGGGGCCCCGTGGCCATGTGGTCCTGAGGACAAACCCCTTTACCACTGCTTCACATTTTGTAAATGTTGGTGAATGTGAGTTCTAGAACATTCTTTCTACACCAAATACAAGTTTTTAACCACGAGCTGGATTCAGTTTACAAACATCACACATGGAGGGCTTGGGTGAAGTATTGCAGCCATTTAGGAAACAGGAGTATAGTGAGGGTTATGAAAATATGAATTTGTGACAAGAGAATAATCCTAATGCAAGAAATCTATGCTTATAAATGATGACTTGTAAGAGTTGGGGGAAATAGCTGAATTAATGAGGGTTATAATTTTAGATTGTGATATCTCACATCTTGGAGTATTGGCCCTTCATCAATCTCCCCACAGCCAACTTCATCGCTTGGTTCCTCAGACTGTATATGAGGGGATTAAAGGAGGGGGGCACCACCGTGTAGAACATAGAAATGACCAGGTCAGACATGGACGGGGTCTATGAGGTCGGCTTCAGATAATCAAAGAATCCAGTGGAGAGAAACAGCACCACAACAAGCAGGTGAGGAAGGCAGATGGAGTAGACTTTGGCCTTCCCATCTGTGGATGGGATCTTCCTGACAGCACAGAAGATGTGGACATAGGAAATGATGATGAATATGAAAGAGCAGATACCCCAGACCACACTGATGAAAATGGGGACAAGTTCGCTCATTAAATTTTCTGAGCAAGAAATAGCCAATAATTGGGGGACATCACAGAAGAACTCGTGGACCATGTTGGACCCACAGTAGGGCAAGGAAAAGGGTCCAGCTGTGAACATCACGACATAGAGACCCCCACCCAGCCAGGCCACAACTGTCAGCTGCACACACCTGTCCCTGCTCATGATGACTCCATAGTGCAGGGGGTGGCAGATGGCAGCATAGCGGTCAAGGCTCATCACCGTGGGGAGGCTCATCTCTGTAGCTGCTGACATAACCAGCACAAAGACCTGGAGGACACAGCCCGGGGAGGATATGGAGCTGCTATGCCTCAGAGAGTTGGCAATGGACTTGGGGACCATGGCTGAGATGAGGCAGAGTTCCGAGAAGGACAGACTCCTCAGAAAGAAGTGCATGGGGGTGTGGATGTGCCGGTCCAGGGTGGTGATGAGGATGATGAGCCCGTTCCCCAGCAGGGCGCACGGGTAGACCAGGGAGAAGAGCAGTGGGTGCAAGAAGTCCATGGTCCCCTGGGTGGGGTAGCCCAGGAGGACGAATTCTGCCATGGCCATGAGATTGGTCACCCCTGGAGCCATCATCTGTATAAAAGAGGAAAGAACAACAAAATTTTAATTCTTCCAATATTGAAAATAAAATTGGTTATTAATACAAGATCACAACTGAATGTATTTTATACATAATTTTCCTTCTAGTTCTATGGACACTAATATCTAATTCTGCTGTTTCATTCAACCCATTTATTACCACCTCATGTGAATATGTCATTATTACACTCTCCACATAAGTCCTGAAAATTAGTGAAAACTGAAAATTTCAACTGTCCCCTATAACACTTGAATATTTAGAATCTCATATCTGTCAAAAAAGTCTATAGACAAAGCTTCCCCACAACCCCACAGGTCCGCGGCTCCCCCTCCTGCCCAGGCCCCAGTGTCTCCGCCCAGCACACTTCCCAGAGGTTGTCCAGAGCACAGCCCCAGAGGACACGTGACCATGCCCAGCCCTTCCCCACCCTGGAGAGCCTGTCCCTGCTCCTCCAGCACAGCCCTTGTCTGGGGAGGCCCCACAGGGACAGGTGTGCAGGGAGATGGTGTGTGCGGTTCCCAATTTTCTTGATCCCCAGGACCCGACACTGTCCTGGAACTGAATGATCTAGGCTCGGCGTCCCTATGCGGCATGTCCTGATGCCTCTTCTGTCAGATTACTGCCCCTGTGTCACTACTGCCTCCTGGTCCATCCCCTCGTCTCCTCATTTCCCAGCCCCTGACTCCCCACATCTGAGGACCCAGAGGCCACGTTTCCCGCTGAGTCTCCTCCTGGGTCACACACACACATCCCTCCTGCAGGATGGGCTTGTCCACCCCCGGGTCCCTCCCGGCCCCTGTGTTACCCCAAGACTCATGCATGACAGTGTAGGGAGGAGGCTGCTCCGGGGCTGAGCCTGACGGTCTGTTCATGTGGCTGTCACTGATGGTCCCAGGGTCCCAGGTCCTCAAGGTGCAGGTTTGTTCCTCACCCCAGGCCCGTGCGTGAGTGGGACGTCTGGACACGGGGCAGCCCTGCCCTCTCTCCTCCCCCCAATCTCACCTCTCCCCCTTCTCTGCAATGACGTGGGCCGGCCCTGGTGAGGACAGGAACTTTTGGAGAGTATAGTAATATAAAATAATTGCAGCACATTGGCGGAGATAACTCCTGAAATTTAATAAAAAAAAATAAATCAGAATTCATGGAGGTAAAGAAATGTATTACTTGGTTATTAATAATGTTGTCATCTGTTGTGTGACTTTATTTTTTTAATTAATAAATTTTATTTTTATATTCCCCATACAATTGCAATCCCCCCATTCTGACCCCAGTCCCTCCCCTCCAGCCCCCACCCCCCAAAAGTGTCTCTGGTTCATAGTTTTTGTTGATTTTGATTTTCACTTTCTTATAGTTATTCATTTTCCTGGTCCCTTATTTAAGTATTCTAGATTCCTGCTATGAGTGAGACCATCCGGTATTTTTCTTTTTCTTTTTGGCTTATTTCACTGAGCATGATCCCTTCCAACGCCATCCATGTTGCTGCAAATTGCATGTGTTTATCTTTTTTGAATGCTGAGTAATATTCCATGGTATATATGTACCACATCTTCTTGATCCAGTCATCTATTTTTGGGCATTTGGGCTGTTTCCAAAGCTTAGCTATTGTAAACAGTGCTGCTATAAACATAGGGGTGCAGGTGTTCTTTGGAATTGATGTTTCTGTGTTCTTTGGGTAAATACCTAGGAGTGGAATTGCTGGATCCTGTGGAAGCTCTATGTTTAGTAGGTCCAGAAATCTCCACACAGCTCTCCATAGTGGTTGGACCAGTTTGCACTCCCACCAACAGTGCAGAAGAGTTCCTTTTTCTCCACAACCTCACCAACATTTGTTGTTGCTAGTTTTTTTAATATGTGCCATTCTCACTGGTGTAAGATGGTATCTCATGGTAGTTTTGATTTGCATTTCCCTGATTGCAAGTGATGTTGAACATTTTTTTATATGCCTGTTGGCCATTCGCATTTCCTCTTCAGAGAAGTTTCTTTTTAGCTCCTCTGTCCATTTTTTGACTGGATTATTTTCTTTGTTGTTGTTGAGTCGCATCAGCTCTTTGCAGATTTTTGTGATCAGTCCTTCATCATTAGTGTTGGGTGCAAAAATGTTCTCCCAGTTGGTGGGGTTTCTCTTTGTTTTTGTTATTGTCTCTTTTGCTGTGCAGAAGCTCTTTAATTTGATGTAGTCCCAGCTGTTGATCTTTGCCTTCACTATCACTGCTTTGGGTGATGTGTCTCTAAAGATGTCTTTGATATGCAAATCACGTAGTGTTTCGCCTATATTTCCTTCTATGTATTTTATGGTTTCAGGTCTTATGTCTAGTTCTTTAATCCATTTTGAGTTGATTTTTGTATATGGTGTGAGGTAGTGGTCAAGCTTCATTCTTTTGCATGTAGCGACCCAGTTTTCCCAGCACCATTTATTGAACAAACTTTCTTTGCTCCAATGCATAGTCTTTGCTCCTTTGTCAAATATTAGTTGACCATAAATCTGTGGGTTTATTTCTGGATTTTCTATTCGATTCCATTGGTCTGTATGTCTGTTCTTGTTCCAATACCATGCAATTTTGATGATTATGGCTTTGTAGTAGAGTTTGAAGTCTGGGAGTGTGATGCCTCCATTCCCTTCTTTTTTTTTTTCAGGAGAGCTTTGGCTATTCGGGGTTTTTTTGTGATTCCATATGAATTTCATCAATAATTGTTCTATTTCTTTGAAGAATGACATTGAAATTTTGATTGGAATACCATTGAGTCTGTATATTGCTTTTGGTAGGATGGCCATTTTAATAATGTTTATTCTCCCAATCCATGAGCAGGCGATGTTTTTCCATTTCTTTGTGTCTTCTTCTATTTCTTTTAACAGTGTTTTATAGTTTTCTTTGTATAGGTCCTTTACCTCTTTTGTTAGATTTATTCCCAAATATTTGATTTTTTTTTGTTTCAATAATAAAAGGGATTTTTTTTTATTTTTTTCTTATTTAGATTTATTGTTTGTATATAGGAAGGCTACTGACTTTTGCGTGTTGATTTTGTATCCTGCCACTTTACTGAACTGATTGATGAGTTGAATTACTTTTTCTGTGGAGTTTTTGGGGTTCTCTATGTATATTATCATATCATCTGCAAAGAGTGATAGTTTGACTTCTTCTTTTCCTATTTGGATTCCTTGGATGTCTTTCTCTTGTCTTATTGCTCTGGCTAGGACTTCCAGTATTATATTGAAAAGCAGTGGTGAAAGTGGACATCCGTGTCTTGTTCCAGATCTTAATGGAATTGCTTTCAGCTTTTCACCATTGAGAATGATACTGGCTGTTGGCTTGTCATATATGGCCTTTATGATATTGAGGTACGTTCCTTGTATCCCAAGAATTTCAAGGGCTTTTATCATGAATGGGTGTTGCACTTTGTCGAAAGCTTTCTCAGCATCTATTGATATTATCATATGGTTTTTATATTTATTTTTGTTGATGTGTTGGATAACGTTGATTGATTTCCGGATGTTAAACCATCCTTGTGTCCCTGGAATGAATCCTACTTGGTCGTGGTGAATTACCTTATGGGTACACTGTTGGATTCTGATAGCTAAAATTTTATTGAGGATTTTTGCATCAGTGTTCATTAGGGAGATTGGCCTATAGTTTTCTTTTTTGTGTTGTCCTTGTTCGGTTTTGGTATTAGTGTAATGTTGGCTTCATAGAACGTGTTAGGTATTATACCTTCCTTCTCAATTTTTTGGAAGAGTTTGTGAAGGATAGGCACCAATTTGTCTCTGAATGTTTGGTAGAATTCATTTGTAAATCCATCAGGTCCTGGGCTTTTGTTTTTGGGGAGGTTTTTGATTACCATTTCAATTTCGCTAATTGTAATTGGTCTGTTTAGGTGTTCTATTTCTTCTTTATCTAGCTTTGGGTGATTGTAGAGTTGTAGGAATTTGTCCATCTCCTCTAGATTGTTGAACTTGTTTCCATATAACTGTTCATAGTAGTTATTAATTATTCTTTTGATTTCTGCTGTGTCCATTGTGATTTCTCCTCTTTCATTTATTATCCTATTTATTTGTGCTTTCTCCCTTTTTGCCCTTGTGAGCCTGGCTAGGGGTTTATCTATTTTATTTATTTTTTCAAAGAACCAGCTCTTGGTTTCATTGATCTTTTGGATTGTTTTTTTAGTTTCAATTTCATTTATTTCTGCTTTGGTTTTTATTATTTCTTTTCTTCTACTAGTTTTAGGGATTTTTTGTTGTTCTTTTTCTAGATCTTTGAGCTTCGAGATTAGGTTGTTTCTTTGAGTTCTTTCTTGTTTCTTGATGTGAGCGTCTATTGCTATATATTTTCCTCTTATTACTGCTTTTGCTGCATCCCATACATTTAGGAAATTGGTGTCCTCCTTGTCATTCAATTCAAAGAATTTTTTAATTTCTTCTTTTATCTCCTCGTTAGTCCAGTGGACTTCCAGTAGTGTGGGTTTCAATCTCCACGAGGTAGGAGAGTACCTTGCCTTCTTTTTATGGTTTATTTCTAGTTTTATGCCTTCATGGTCAGAAAAGATGGTTGGTATGATTTCAATCTTGGTGTATCTGTTGATGTTTGTCTTGTGCCACAGTATATGATCGATCCTAGAGAATGATCCTTGTGCGCTTGAGAAAAATGTATACTCAGATTTTTTTGGGTTTAGTGTTCTATATATATATCTGTTAAGCCCAAGCACTCTAGATCCTTATTTAGAGCTTTAGTGTCTTTACTTTTTTTTTTGTCTTGTTGATCTATCCATTGTTGATAGTGGTGTGTTGAAGTCTCCCACTATATATGTGTTTTCTCTGATGTCTGTTTTCAGAGATGCCAATAGTTGTCTGATATATTTTGGTGCTCCTTCGTTTGGTGAATATATGTTAATGAGTGTTATTTCTTCTTGAAGTATTGTCCCCTTGATCATAATGTAATGACCACTGGGGTCTCTTTTTATCTTTTTAAGTTTGAAATCTGTTTTATCTGATATGAGTATAGCTGTTCCTGCCTTCTGTTTTGGTCCATTTGCTTGTAGAATTGTTTTCCATCCTTTCACTTTGAGTCTATTTTTATCTTTTTCAGCTAAATGTCTTTCCTGGAGACAGCAAAAGGTTGGGTTTTGTTTCTTAATCCAGCCTGCAACTCTGTGTCTTTTTATTGGAGAGTTTAGTCCATTTACATTTAGAGTTAGTATTGATATGTTAGCATCTGTATTTGCCATTGTGTTTGTCTTTCCTTTGATTTTATTTATTTATTCTTTTAATAACTTTCTTTGGCCTTCTTTTGTTGTTATTCGTCCCTCTGAGGTTCTGGCTTTAGGACTCCTTGTAGTATTTTTTGGAGTGGGGGTTTAGTCGTAATAAAATTCCGGAGTTTCTGTTTGTCTGGGAAGGTCCATATTATTTCTTCTAAGAGGAAGGAGAGCTTTGCGGGATAGAGTATTCTTGGTTGGCATCTATTTTCTTGGAGTCTGTTGACTATGTCCCTCCACTCTCTCCTTGCCCGTAGTGTTTCTTCAGAGAAGTCTGATGTCAGTCTGATTGGTTTCCCTTTGAATGTCATCTGTTTCTTCCCTCTTGTTAGTTTCATTATTTTTTCCTTGTCTTGGATTCTTGGGAGCTTTACTATTATGTGTCTTGCTGTATTTTTCCTTTCGTCATGGAAGTTTGGTGTTCTTCTTGCTTCTTGTATATCAATTTTCAGATCCTTCTTCGCATTTGGTAAGTTCTCTTCAATTATATCCATGAATATTTCTCTGTTCCTACATCTCTCTCCTCTCCTTCTGGGATTCCTATAACTCTTATATTTCCTTTCCTCATGGAGTCAGATAGTTCCCAAAGTCTTTCTTCGGTCTTTTTCCTTCGTACTTCTCCTTCCTTTTCTGTTTTAGTTCTTTTTATTTCTGTGTCTTCAAGAGTACTTATTCGTTCTTCCATTTCATCTATTCTGCTTTCATTGCTTTTCCCAGAGTTCTTTAGCGTCTCCATTAATTCTTTGATCTCCTGCATTTCTTTTACTTCCCTCTTTAGGGACTCAATTTCATTCTTCTGGTCATTAATTATTTTCCCCATATCATTGTTTTCCTTTATGACTTCTGTCAGTTTTTTAATCACAGCAATTTTAAATTCTCTATCTGGAAGGCTCAGAAGTTCTTCCAAATTACTGTCGTTGCAATCTGGTAGATGGTTTTCTTTTTGCAGTGTGCTTTTTTGCTGAGGAGTTGCTGGGTTGCATGTGGTTTTTCTACTCCCTACTGCCTGTTTTCTAATTTGCCGCATTCCTTGTGACACTGTGTTGCTGGTACTGGCCGGCATCTTGGGTGACCTTCCCAGCGCACCACTGGCTCCTCTGGGGAACTTCTGCTGGGTTCACAAGTCTCCAGCAAAGAAAGGTCCCTGCTCTGTCTCCTCGGTGAGACTTCTGCTGGGTTCACACAGTCTCCAGCAAGAAAGGTCCCTGCTGCAAAATGCCGGTGCAGGGGACGCGCTCCCCTGCACTCCTGGTCTGCACCAGCGGTGGGTGCTGCTCTCCTCTGGGCTGGAACTGCAGGCTAGAAGGTGCCCGGCGTGGGCAAGCCTCCCAGCTTACCTCTGTCTTCTCGGTGAGACTTCTGCTGGGTTCACATAGTCTCCAGCAAGAAAGGTCCCTGCTGCAAAATGCCGGTGCTGGGGACGTGCTCCTCTGCACGCCAGGTCTGCCCCAGCGGTGGGTGCTGCTCCCTTCTGGGCTGGAACTGCAGGCTAGAAGGCACCCAGCATGGGCAAGCCTCCCAGCTTACCTCTGTCTCCTCGGTGAGCCTTCTGCTGGGTTCACACAGTCTCCAGCAAGAAAGGTCCCTGCTGCAAAATGCCGGTGCTGGCGACGTGCTCCCCTGCACGCCCGGTCTGCCCCAGCGGTGGGTGCTGCTCCCCTCTGGGCTTGAACTGCAGGCTAGAAGGCGCCCAGCATGGGCAAGCCTCCCAGCTTACCTCTGTCTCCTCGGTGAGCCTTCTGCTGGGTTCACACAGTCTCAAGCAAGAAATGTCCCTGCTGCAAAATGGTGATGTGGGAACGCGCTCCCCTGCATGCCCGGTCTGCCCCAGCGGTGGGTGCTGCTCCCCTCTGGGCTGGAACTGCAGGCTAGAAGGCGCCCAGCATGGGCAAGCCTCCCAGCTTACCTCTGTCTCCTCGGTGAGCCTTCTGCTGGGTTCACACAGTCTCCAGCAAGAAAGGTCCCTGCTGCAAAATGGCGATGCGGGAACGCGCTCCCCTGCACGCCCCGTCTGCCCCAGCGGTGGGTGCTGCTCCCCTCTGGGCTGGAACTGCAGGCTAGAAGGCGCCCAGCATGGGCAAGCCTCCCAGCTTACCTCTGTCTCCTCGGTGAGCCTTTTGCTGGGTTCACACAGTCTCCAGCAAGAAAGGTCCCTGCTGCAAAATGGCGATGCGGGAACGCACTCCCCTGCACGACAGGTCTCTGTTGTGTGACTTTAAATACCTATTTAAAATGGATAAAATAACTTGACATTATCTCCTTCAGGCCCTGTTTATACTGTGACTTTAATTTACAATATCGCTAACAGTCCCCGAGTGAGGGCGTTGGGGAAAAATCCCAAGTTCACGTCCGTAAATATTCAGATGTCCCTGCCAGCCTCATGTTCGTGTCAGAGCCATGAAGCGGTCAACATGTTGCTGTAAGAGTTACTGATTTTCTACTTGACTCATTTTTGTCATAATGTTTGGGACAAAAAGGCATAATGTTCCAAATTTAAACAACTAGTTTTATTTGTAACATTGCCTGGAATTTCTTCATTACAATATAATCCCATTGATTGTTGTGATTTTATTCAGTACCCAGACCCACTGAGTGTGCTGAAGCTACATCCCAGGTCTGAAGCAATTATTGTCCCATCTCCATAACCAAAGCCTATGGTCATTTTATTAAAAGTCAATATCTTTGAACATCTTAAATTACAAGAGAATATATTTTCTCTCCCTGAGTCTCACCCAGGCTCACAGGGCAATGGGACATGACGACTTGGGCCCAGTCAGCATTAGTTGTCGTGATTTACAAAATGAATAGTTTAACATGTTCTCAAGTCTAAAAATGAAGTGTGAAATCTAAAAGTTTTCAAGTGTGAGTGGATGCTCCCTTGCAAATACCTGCATTCTGGGGGGAAGTTCCCGTTCTCGTGTAGAGTCTGTGTCCTGAGGTTGTCCCCATGGCAGGGCAGAGGGTGTCCCGGCCTCTCACTCTATGGTCAGGGCTCATGGAGAGCCTCTGAGCACTCACAGGATGTTCCGCCCCATCCTGTGCCGCCTCATGGACAGAGCAGGGCCTCAGGGCTGGGTTGTTTGAGCTCTGGAGCTGGTGTCCATGGGTTGGACACTGTCCAAGATCCATCCATCAAGTGACTTTACTCCAGAGGGACAAGTGCCCTTATCCAGGTCACTGTCTTAATTGGCGTTGTGCTGCGGCACATTCAGTGATAATTGGTGTCTGAGTGTGTCAGGGGCGATTTTGTTGTTGGTTTCCCATGTGGGGAGGAATGTGATTCATCCTCTTCTCCCAGCCCCATCCCCTCCCCTGACCACTGTGGGGTTTGGGGGTGGCCCTGTCATCAGAGCCAGGACAAGCCCCATCCACAGGGAGCTGGCAAGTACTGCCTGACCCTGTGAGCCCTCCTGGGGCCTGGCAGTTGGTGGATGGGGTGTGAGGGCTGTGTGGAGCTGGAGTGGAAGGGAGGGAGGAAATGAAGAAAGAGAGAGGAGGGGTGAGGAGGGAGAAATTCCACAGAAGCCAATGCGAAGGTCCAGGGTCTCTGTCTCCTGGGATGTCAGTTTGTTTATGTCTTTGAGAAATGTGACTAATTTTCCCTTCTGAACCCATTTGTTTGCATTTTTATTTTGTTATTCTGCAACCTTGGTTTCGTAGACAGTGTGATATAGGGGTGCAGACTAACATCTCTCACGCAGTCGCCACAGCCCCCCTCTGTCCACATTGCGCGCACCCTGCTTTCCCCTCCCCGCTGGAAAAAAAAAAAATCTCTGACTGTGTAATCGAGGCTCCAGGAGCAGCTGGGAAGGAGGGAGCATCCTGCGTGGGAGGTTTGGCTGTGGCCGGAACAGCCTCCTCTTAACTGCTTTTTCACATATAAACTTTAAAACAGCATTTCCCGTAAAAGTCAAAACCACTGCTTTACCCATCAATAAGGAAAGGTGAATTTATATACCTTCAAGCACAGAGTCAGGGCATCTTTTGTTAGAGTTAAACTTTATTATTGTATATTGACATTTTAGCAAACATGGACAAAATTATCCTGATGTGGAAAAAAACTGAATCAGATATCTCCTGCGCCTGCGCATGCCAGCCGCTGCCTCCTGGCCCGGCACTCTCTCCATAGTAGGTTGAGGGGGAATAGTAATATGTGTGGGTTGTTACTGAGAATTAATTGAGAGTGCCTTTACTTTGGATAGAAGAATGCTAAAGAGAAAATGCAGTGACCGTGAAAAGCATCACGCAAAGATTTTTTCATGGGGAAGATGTAGTTGCCAGACTTCATCTGTAGTGTCTGCATTCTCCGTGGACAAGGCAGCACCTTCCTCTGGGCACGCTGCCAGTCTAAGGAGGAGGAAATCGAGAACCTTCCCCTCAAAGTCACTAAAGAAATTGACTTTGGGGATAAATGAATCTAGCAAAGAGGTGAAGGACTCAAACAGGAAAACTTCCAAACACTGAAAAGGAATATAGGAAGATAAAAAGAAGTGGAAGGACGTCCCCAGCAAACAGGTCAGTAGGGTCAGTATTATCCAAAAGCCTCCTACCGAACACAAGTTCCAGAGCCAGTGCCTTTCCAGTGGGAACCTCCATGGCATTCTTGAGAGAAATAGAACAAATATTGCTGAAATTCCTAGGGAGTCACGAGAAACTCTCAAATAGCCAAAGATCTCCTGACTAGAAGGGGGAGGAAGGGCTGCATTATTCTCCAGACATCACGTGCAGCCACAAGCCATCACAGGAAAGAACAGTGTGGTGCGATGGAGCCTGTGGGGAAAGCCTCCTTCCCGCACACTCGGCACATAGGTTCAAAGGGCAAATAGAAAACACACGATGGGGATCTGACCCGGGAAGGGCGTGATGACCAGGAGGTGGGGACTGTGGTCCTGTCACCCCTGTGGTGTGGTGACACTTGGGAGCAGCCCTGAGCGGCTGCTCAGGCCATGCTGGGGAGAAACTACATGCGAGCGAATCCCGGGCCGGGTGACCGGGACCTGGAATGGACTCGAGCTCGTGGCCACCGGGCCTTCTCCTTGCGAAGATCACTCAGGGGCTGATGACGTTAAGAGCCACCGGGAGAATGCGGGGCACAGCGACCTGCCCCCGGAGAAAGGGCATGAGGAGCAGAGCATCACTAGGTATGTCCTCAGGGTCGGGGAAACGTGCGAGAACCTCGGCCGTGCAGGGCAGATGCCGCGGAGAGACAGGAGTCGGCGACACCACACTGCTCTCCTCACAGGATGTTTAAATAAGGAACAATACAGTCCCCAGCACAGATGCACAGTGAGTGCCAGAGTTCTCTGCAGGACAGTCGGGAAGCAGACCTGACGCACATCGAGGGGCGACCTGGAAACTGAGGGGAGCTGCCCGTGAGCCCGAGGACAGCCCACGGCTTCAAAGTCATAAATGTGAAAACCAGAAAGGAAGTTCTTCACAGCGATGTATTCTCCTAAGAGCTATTTTATTTCAAATACTCCATCAAGGCAGTGGAGAGTCTCGATCGAAACAGGACGAATGGAAGTGCAAACATGTCCTTGTGCTCCCAAGGACCGAACCCCTTCACCACCGCTTGCTTTTGGTAAACGTTGGTGATGTGTGATTTCTAAAACTTTCTTTCTACACCAACTACATGTTTTTAACAGTGAGCTGGATTCAGTTTATGAACATCACACAGGGAGAGGATTGGCAAAGGATTGCATTAATTTAGGAAACAGGAGCACATTGACAATATGAGACTATGAATTTGCGACAAAAGAAAAATACTAATGGGATGCATCTTTACCTTGTGAATGATGAATGTAGAGTTAGTGGGAAACTGAATAAATGTGGATGAATAATTGATGATGATGACTTATTTGTTGGAGAATTGGCCCTTCATCAGTCTCCAAACAGCTGACTTCATGGCTTGGTTCCTCAGACTGTATATGATGGGATTAAAGGTGGGGGGCACCACCGTGTAGAACATAAAAATGACCAGGGCAGACATGGAGAGGGTCTCTGAGATCGGCTTCAGATAATCAAAGCATCCAGTGGAGACAAACAGCCCCACAGGCAGCAGGTGTGGAAGGCAGGTGGAGTAGACTTTGGCCTTCCCTTCAGTGGATGGGATCTTCCTGACCGCAGAGAAGATGTGCACATAGGAAATGACGATGAAAATAAAATAGCATATACTCAACACTACACTGATGAGAATGGGGACAAGTTCACTCATTAAATTTCCTGAACAAGAAATAGCCAATAACCGGGGAATGTCACAGAACTGGTGGACCACGTTAGACCCACAGTAGGACAAGAAGAAGGTTCCAGCTGTGTGTATCACAGCATAGAGACACCCAGCCAGCCAGGACACAGCTGTCAGCTGCACACACCTGTCCCTGCTCATGATGACCTCATAGTGCAGGGGGTGGCAGATGGCAGCAATGCGGTCAAGGCTTATCACTGTGAGCAGGTAAAGCTCTGTAGCTACTGAAATAACCACCATGAAGACCTGGAGGACACAGCCTGGGAAGGAGATAGAGCTGCTGTGCCTCAGAGACTTGGCAATGGACTTGGGGACCGTGGCTGAGAAGAGGCAGAGGTCCGAGAAGGACAGACTCCTCAGGAAGAAGTACATGGGGGTGTGGAGGTGCCGGTCCAGGGTGGCGATGAGGACGATGAGCCCGATCCCCAGCAGGTTGCAGAGATAGACCAGGGAGAAGAGCGGCAGGTGCAAGAAGCCCATGGTCCCCTGGGTGGGGAAACCCATGAGGACAAATTTTGTCACAGCCATTACATTGGTCACCCCTGTTGCCGTCATCTGTATTGAGAAAGGTGAAGGGGTGAAAATGTAAAAAACTTCCAAGATGTAATATAAGAGTTATCATAATGGTAATAAATCAATCTATTTTCTACATAATTACTCCTTCTACCTCCTATTGAGTCAAAAATCATCATTTGCATAGACTTCATTATTCAGCCCATATATTTCCACGCATGTGAATGTACCATTATGACATTTTCTAAGTAAGTCCTGAAAAGTGATGAAAACTGAAAAATTCCACCTCTCCCCTACAAAATTTGAAAAACTGAAAATGTCATATCTGTCAACAAACTCTGGTGACATTCAGCTGACAAACCCAGCCACGGGGCTCCCACCTCTTGCCGAGGCCCCAGCGTCTATGCCCAGCACATCTCCCAGAGTTTGTCCAGGGCACAGCCCCAGAGGACATGTGACCATGCCCAGCCCCTCCCCACCCTGGGGAGCCTGTCCCTGCTCCTCCAGCACAGCGCTGGTCTGGGGAGGCCCCACAGGGACGGGTATACATGGAGCTGGGGTGTGCGGGTACCCGTTTCCCTGCTCCCCAGGACCCAACACTGTCCTGGAACTGAATGATAAGGGCTCGGTGTCCCCGTGCGGCATTTCCTGACCCCTCCTCTGACAGATTGCTGCCCCTGTGGCCTCACTGCTGCCTACTGGTCCATCCAATTCGTCCCCTCATCTCCCTGCCCCTGACTCCCCACATTTGTGGACCCAGAGACCACTTTTCCCACAGACTCTCTTCCTGGGTCACATCCACACATCCCTCCTGCAGGATGGGCTCGTCCACCTGGATCCCTCCCAGCACCTCTGTCCCCCTCAGAATCATGCACGTCTGTGCATGGAGGAGGCCTCTCCGGGGCTGAGCCAGGTGGCCTGTGCATATGGCTGTCCCTGCCGGTCCCAGGGCCCTGGGTCCCCCGGGTGCGGGTTTGTTCCTCCCCCCTGGCCCGTGCATGAGTGGGGACGTCTGGACACAGGGCAGCCATGCCCATGCTCCCCCTCCCCAATGTCATCCTCTCCACCCTCTGTGGGTTGACGGAGGGGCAGGCCCAGGGGAGGGCAGGATTTTTAGGAGGATATAGTAATATAAAATAATTGCAACACATTGTTGGGAATATTTCCAAAAATTTAATAAAATCATGAAAATAAATCAGGGTTCGTGATGGTAAAAAATGTTGACATCTGTTGAGTGACTTTAAATACATGTTTAAAATGGATAAAATAACTTAACATAACACCCCATGCCCTTTTTAAATACTATGACTTATTTTCCAATTACACTGACAATCCCTGAGTGTGGAGTTGGGGAAAAATCCCAAGTTCCCATCCACAAATAGACAGATGTCAGCTCCACCATCATTTTAGTGCCAGAGCCATGAAGGGGTCAACAGTGTCACTGACAAGTTATTGAATTTCCACCTGACTCACATCTGTCATCATGTTCAGGAGAAAAGGCATAACATTCTGAAATGAACAATAAGTGTAATTTTTAATTCCCTCTGGAATGTCTTCATCACCATCCAATTCTATTAAATGCTGTGATTTTATTCAGTGCCCAGAAAACACTGAGTGTGCTGATGCCCATCCCAGGTGTTCAGCAGAAATCGTCACATCTCCGACAAATCACAGTCTTCTAATATGCTCAAGGTGTTAAAAGTCCGTATCTTTGACCATCGTAAATTACAAGAGAATGTGTTTTCTCTCACCGAGTCTCAACCAGGCTCACAGGGCAGTGGGACATGAGGAATTGGGCCCCGTCCTCATTAGTTGTCACGATTTACAAAGTGAATAGTTTAACTATGGAACATTCTCCTGTCTAAAATGAAGCTTGATCTGAAAACTCTCAATTGTGAGTGGATTCTCCCCTTCAAATGGCTGGGGACAGATAACTGAGGTCTGGGGGGAAGTTCCCACTGCCGTGTCGAGTCTCTGTCCTAAGGTTGTCCCCATGGCAGGACAGAGGGCACCCCGGCCTCTCACTCCATGGTCGGGGCTCGTGGGGAGCCTCTGAGCACTCACAGCATGTTGCACCCCGTCCTGCGCCACCACATGGACAGAGCAGGGCCTCAGGGCTGGGCTATTTGAGCTCTGGAGCTGGTGTCCACAGGTTGGACACTGTCCAAGATCCATCCATCAAGTGACTTTACTCCAAGGGACAAGCAACCATTTATAGGACAGGGTCTTAATTAGTGTCGTCCTGTGGCACATCCCAGTGATAATTGGTGTCTGAGTGTGTCAGGGGCAATTTTGCTGGTGGATTCCTCTGTGGAAAAGAATGTAACTTATTCTGTTTTCCAGGCCCCATCCCCTCCCTGATCACCACGGGGACCAGGATGGCCCCATCATCAGAGCCAGGACAAGCCACATCCACAGAGATCAGGAAAGTCACCCCCACCCCGGTGGTCCCTCCTGGTCCTGGCAGGTGGGGGGAGGCACTGGCAGGGTGGGAGGGGCAGAGAGGGGGACAGGGCAAGCAGGACAACTACAGACACCCCGGACCTGGAAGAGACAGGCAGAAGCTGGACCCTGAAGTGCTAGTTGTTGGCGCTTCAACAAGATCCCTGTCCTGTCTCTCCTGCTGGTCCCTCTAGTGCTTGAGAGTCTGACTTGCTTCTGACGTCGCCTGGACATCGCCTTCATGTGGACAATCTAGGCCCGTGTGCGGGCAGGGTGGACATGGCGGGGCTGGGGTCCCCTGGAGTTCAGTGGGGATCCGTGGGCAGCTGCGTCGGGGAGGACAGGGCTCAGGGGACACTGAGGAACCTGCAGGTGAGGAGCCTCCACTAGACAGTGACCGGCGGGAATCACTCTCTGGCTTGGGAGACAACCAGACAGAGCTGGCCACGCCCGGGGTAGCTGCACGGACCAAAAGTATGGATATGAAATGACTCAAATCCGTTTCCTCCCCTGATGGGAAGTGACCCCTTCATATGAGGTCCTGGGGATGCCCACGGGAAGGGAGGACACACATGACAAGTCCCCGGAATGTCCCAGATGCATGTTCGTCTTTGACTGAAATGCAGATATTTGTGCCCAAAGGGCTCTGTGAGCCAGACACAGTCCTGAGGGCAGTGCAGGGCGGGGTGATGTCCTCTGGCTACCGCTCAGGGCCAGGGGCTGGCCAAGGCCATGGTGAGGGACATGCACTGCCCAGTGGTGTCTGGCCATGGCCGCAGACATGATGGCGCCTGGCGCTTCTCCCAACTCCAGGGATCCCCGCGGGTGCCTTTAGGGGGACAGACACTGTGGCCCTTTCCGCCCACCAGTGCTCCCTCATGACCCCCCCTCGTCCTCATGGCCGACACATGACCGCCCCTGGGGGATCCTGCCTCTGGGAACTGTGAATGCCGATGCTCTGGACCCCCGCACTGCCCAGGAGACAACTCTGCCTTTCCCCGCTCTGCCTGCGTGGTAGGGGCAGGTGGGGTCAGCGCCAGACAGGGTGTCATTTTGGCCTCAGGGAGAAGGTCGTGGGGGGCTGGAGGGGCTGGGGTGCTGCTCATATGGGTTGTGGGGGATCCTGCATCCTCACTTAAACCCTTCTGGTTGAAACTCCTCAGCCCATGAAGAGAATGGTTAGTCTTTCCTGCTCACCCCGGCTGAGAAAAGCTTCTCAGCCCAGGAGCACATTCCCCACATTTAATCTCTCTGGACTCAGACTCGAGTCTGTCTACCGTGTGGACCCTGAGTCCACCACACGCTGAGGGAAGGGGACATGGTGGAAAGTGTGGGCTGAGTGTGAGTAGGACCTGAACAAGCACATCCACTGGGGGTACAGGATGGGCCACCGAGCTCGGAGCAGAGTCTGGAGCCTGACTCCAACTGCCTGTGACTCTGCAGTCACTGGGCATGCTCCTTAGAGACTGTCCGCCTAGGCCTTGGCCCGTGTCTGGACTTTGGTGCTGCTCCATGTTGTGGTGGGAACACATGTGTGTGGATGATCACTCGCCCTTGTCAGAGGCGTGGGTTGCACATGGCTTCTCCCCACGCAGGGCCTGTGCTCACAGCGGTTTCTGAGGCCCAGGAGCACTCTAGTGTGAGGGGGCACTTGTTTATTACCCTTGGGGTTCCCTGTCCTTGAATTGTGGAGGCAGGAGGGTGTTCACATGGGTGTTCTGTTGAGTGTGAGGGGGGCAGCACACACAAAGAGGGGCAGCAATGGAGCCCCAAAACAAGACAGCAAAGACGTGACAAATGGCAATTATTACCATGACCCCACGTCACCCCACTCGGGAGGTCAAATCCTCTTCTCAACAGAGTCTAGAGGCTTCGCTCAAAGCCAAGACAGAAAGTGTGTAAAGGCCGTGGCTGGAGAGTGATGGAAACCCAGGGGGAAGACACCTGTCATCAGGGTCTTTCATGGAAAGATGAGTAACTTGGGGGACTTCCCCACACAAATTTTATTCTGAAATCTCAATGGATTTGGTCTGGTCATTAACATGCACATTATAAGATAATATTGTCTGACTGAGTCTGTTCTGATCCGTCAGGCATGTTTGGAGACACTCTTTCTCGCTGCAGAAATCTCAACCGACTCGGTCTGCGGTTAACATGCCTTTTAAAGAATGTTAAAAACCATTCTCAAATGTTAACAAACATATATTTTTTAAAAGAAATATTGTCTGCACTGACTCTGTTATGATCCCTCAGGCATGTTTGGAGACACCGTGTCCCGCTGCAGAGAGGACGTGTGAGGGAGTTGCCTCCCCCAGCTCATGTTCTCAGGGTGGGTGAGCAGCCGTGAGGCCCCGGCGTTTACAGCACAGAAGCTGCCAGAGAATAAAAATTTACATATATTGCCATACCTTACTTTACATGATGTAGAAAGTGACATAATCCCCGACGTACCAGAAAATGGAGAACAAGAACTGGTACAGGACATCCACAAACAACCTTGTGAACCCCTCAAATGGGAACACCTAAAAATTAACACAAGAGCAATAAATGTCTTAAAATTTTTAAACTCAACAGATGAAACATAGTTCTTCAAAAATAACTCACATTAAAAAAATCAGACACTCGAGGTGCTGTAACCAGATCAGACACCATATAAATGAACATCAAGTACAGGTTTAATCACAGATTCAGATTCTTTCAGAAACTTCCTTCCATCTCCCAGAGATTCATGTCAAGTGTAATTTCTACTTGACCTTTGAACAGAAACGTGAATGTCTCTCAGAGGAAATTGCCCCATCAGGAATCGGGGCAGTGGGGCCCATGCAGATGACTCCCCTCCCTCCACAGGGATGGGCCTCAGGGGAGACACACACAGGCTGTGGGAACCGAGCCCCAGAACTGGGGTCCTGTGACCGTGTGCTCCCGAGGATAGACCCCTTACCACTGCTGGATTTCATGAAATGTTGGGGATGTGTGAGTTCTAGAACATGCTTTCACATGCCAGCCGTAACATTTAAAAAACTACAATTCACATTATGTATGTCACATGGATGGTTGTTTTGTAAATTGCTGCCTTATTTTTGTAAATAGATATTTGAAGAATAGAACAATGTTAAAATTTGCAAAGGAAATCTGTAATGAAAAGTCTTACTTTACTATAAAGGTGACTGGGAATAGTTAGAGGGGAAATTTAAATAACTTCTGGGGTCATAAATGTAGGTTGCATAATTAATTTAGGAAAACAGTGATACCTCACATCCTGGTTACTAGGCCTTTATCAGTCTCCCCACAGCCAACTTCATTGCTTGGTTCCTCAGGCTGTATATGATGGGATTAAAGGTGGGGGGCACCATCGTGTAGAACATAGAAATGACCAGGTCAGATATGGACGGAGTCTCTGAGGTCGGCTTCAGATAATCAAAGCATCCAGTGGAGATAAACAGCACCACAACCAGCAGGTGGGGAAGGCAGGTGGAGTAGACTTTGTCCTTACCTTCTGTGGATGGGATCTTCCTAACAGCAGAGAAGATGTGGACATAGGAAACGATGATGAAAATGAAACAGCAGATACTCCAGATCACACTGATGAGAATGGGGACAAGTTTTTTCATTAGATTTCTTGAGCAGGAAATAGGCAATAACTGGGGGACATCACAGAAGAACTGGTGGACTACTCTGGACCCACCGTAGGACAAGGAGAAGGTAGCAGCTGTGAGCATCAAAGAGATGACACTCCCACCCAGCCAGGACACAGCTGTCAGCTGCAAACACCTGTCTCTGCTCATGATGACGTCATAGTGCAAGGGGTGGCAGGTGGCAGCATAGAGGTCAAGGCTCATCACCGTGAGCAGGTGAAGCTCTGTAGATGCTGACATAATCACCATGAAGACCTGGACGACACAGCCCGGGAAGGAGATGGAGCTGCTGTGCCTCAGAGAGCTGGCAATGGACTTGGGGACCGTGGTTGTGATGAGGCAGAGGTCCGAGAAGGACAGACTCCTCAGGAAGAAGTACATGGGGGTGTGGAGGTGCCGGTCCATGGTGGTGATGAGGACGATGAGCCAGTTCCCCAGCAGGGCGCATAGGTAGACCAGGGAGAAGAGCAGGGGGTGCAGGAAACCCATGGTCCCCTGGGTGGTGAACCCCAGAAGGATGAATTCTGTCACGATGGTCAGATTGGTCACCCCAGGAGCCGTCATCTGTACAAAAAAAAAAAAAAAAAAAGCGGAAGAAAACATTGTCATATCTTCCAATGTTGAACACAAAATGGGTTATCAACATATGACTATCACACAATCTATTTATGCTTATAGTTATCTGAGCAAATTTATATTTTATCTCATGTGAATGCACTATTGATGTATTGTCCAAGCATGTGTCCATAAATTTGTGAAGAAATGAATTTTTAAGTGACCATGTTAAAATCTGAATATCAGATCGCTCTGTAAACTGAATTGACAGACCATCAGTGCCCAGTCATTCCCTGGCCCGTGGATCCCCCGCCTACCAGGCCTCAGCATCTCTGCCCATCACACCTCCCAGAGGTTGTCCAGGGCACATACCCAGAGGACACATGGTCAAGCCCAGCCCCTCCCCACCCTGGAGAGCTTGTCCCTGCTCCTCCAGCACAGCCCTAGTCTGGGGAGGCCCCACAGTGACGGGTGTGCAGGGAGATGGGGTGAGCGCGTCCCCATTTTCTTGCTCCCCAGGGCCAGACACTGCCCTGGAACTGAATGATCTGGGCTCAGCGTCCCCATGTGGCTTGTCCTGACACTTCCTCTGTCAGATTCCTGTCCCTGTGGCTTCACTGATGCCTCCTGGTCCGTCCCCTCGTCTCCTCATCTCCCTGCCCCTGACTCCCCACATCTGAGGACCCAGAGACCACGTTTCCTGCAGTCTCCTCCTGGTCACACCCACATGTCCCTCCTGCAGGATGGGCTTGTCCACCCCGGGTCCCTCCCGGCCCCTCTGTCCCCTTCAGATGCATTATCGTCTGTGCAGGGAGGAGGCCGCTCCGGGGCTGATTTGGATGGTCTGTCCATGTGGCTGTCCCTGCCGGTCCCAGGGCCTAGGGTCTCCGGGGTGCGGGTTTGTTCCTCCCCCCAAGCCCACTCATGAGTGGGGACGCCTGGACACGAGGCAGCCCTGCCCTCTCTCCTCCCTTCCAATCTCACCCTCTATCCCCTCAGTGGGGTGACAAAGAGGCAGGCCCTGGGGAGGCAGGATTTTTTAGGAGTATATAGGAATATAAAATAATTGCAACACATTGGTGGGAATAAATCCATAAATTTCATGAAAATATGAAAATAAATCAGGGTTCATGGTGGTGAAAAATGTTGACATCTTTCGTGTGACCTTAAATACATATTTAAAATGGATAAAATAATGTGACATATCACCCCATGCCCTGATTAAATACTGTGACTCATTTTAAAATTACACTGACAATCCCTGAGTGTAGAGTTGGGGAAAAATCCCAAGTTCACGTCCACAAATAGACAGATGTCAGTGCCACAATCTTGTTAGTGCCAGAGCCATGAAGACGTCAACAGTGTCACTGACAAATTACTGAATTTGTTCCAGACTCATATCTGTTATCATGTTCAGGAGAAAAGGCATACCATTCTGAATCGAACAATATGTGTAATTTTTAATTCCCTCTGGAATGTCTTCATCACCATGTAATTCTATTGATTGCTGTGATTTCATTCAGCGCCCAGAACCCACTGAGTGTGCTGATGCTCATCCCAGGTGTGCAGCAGAAATCATCATATCTCCCATGTATCAAAACCTATGCTCAATGTATTAAAAGTCAATGTGTTTGACTGTCATAAATTACAAGAGAAAATGTTTTCTCTCACGGAGTCTCACCCAGGCTGACAGGGCAGTGGGACATGACTACTTGGGCCCCGTCAGCATTAGTTGTTGTGATTTACAAAGTGAATAGTTTAACTACGGCGCATTCTCCAGTCTAAAATGAAGCTTGAGGGCCTCCCCGGTGGCACATCGGTTGAGCGCTGGGTTGCGAAGCTGCCCACGGCCTCTGCAGTTCCAGTTCAATCCCTGGCTGCTCCCCGGCCACCGGAGGAGGGTCCCACATGGTGCGCCCGCTACTCCCCTCAGCAGCGTACTTCCGTCCTTCTGCCTGCTCTGCTCCCAGCTCTGACTCTGGTGAATTCTCTGACCCTCCCACGCTTCTGACTGTACCCAGTGCATGTATAAACAAAACAAACAAACAAACAAATAAATAAATAAAACACATGCCTCTATGAAAAAAAATAAAAAAAAATAAAATGAAGCTTGATCTGAAAACACTCAATTGTAAGTGGATTCTTCCCTGCAAACGGCTGGGGGCAGATACCTGCAGTCTGGGGGGGAAGTTCCCACTGTTGTGTCGAGTCTCTGTCCTGAGGTTGTCCCCATGGCAGGAGAGAGTATGTCCCGGCCTCTCACTCCATGGTCGGGGGCTCATGGGGAGCCTCTGAGCACTCACAGGATGTTCCACCCAGTCCTGCGCCGCCTCATGGACAGAGCAGGGCCTCAGGGCTGGGCTATTTGAGCTCTGGAGCTGGTGTCCACATGTTGGACATGGTCCAAGGTCCATCCATCAAGTGACTTTACCCCAGAGGGACAAGCGCCCTTTCTCAGGTCACTGCCTTAATTGGCGTCGTCTTGTGGCTCATCCCAGTGATCATTAGTGCCCTGAGTGTGTCAGAGGCCATTTCCTTAGTTTTTACCCCTGTGAGGACAGACCCTGGGCCCCCCTCAGGCCCATCACCCCCCTGATGTCTGGAGGTACCATGGTGGCCCCGGTGTCAGAGCCAGGAAGAGTCCGTCCACAGGGACAGGAAAGTCACTTCCACCCCCGTGTGCCCTCCTGGGCCTAGCAGGTGTTGGGTGATGTGATGGCGGGTCGGGAGTGGGGGACCGATTGGGGGACAGAGCGAGCAGGACAATGAGCAGACACCCCAGACTGGGTGGAGACGGGGCAGAGGCTGGACCCCCTGAAGTGTGAGCATTAGCGCCGCAGCTACTCTCCCTGTCCTGACGCTCCCGTCGGCCCCTCTAGTGGCTGAGAGTCTGAATTGCTGCTGACCTCGCATGAACATCGCCTTCACGTGGACAGTCCTGCCCGGGTGAGTGTGGGGTGGACACGGCTGGGCTGGGGTCCCCTGGGGGGTGGGGGTCTGGGTCTGCCTGTGCCTCCCAGGCCGCCGCCTCAGCCATCGGAGCCCGGCCAGCAGCTTGGGGATCGTGGTCAGCCGCTGGGAGGGGAGGGCAGGACTCAGGGGACGCTGAGGAACCTGCATGCCAGGAGCCTCCTCCACGCTAGGAGTCGGCAGCAGGTCACTCTCCGGCATCAGAGCCAACCTGACAGTGGTCAGTGGAGAGATATCTACGCCCAGGGGAGCTGTGTGGACCCTGAGGCCGGGGGAGGGACACAAAGTGGCCGAAGTCCGTTTCCTCCACTGACGCGAAGTGACCACTTCATGTGAGGTCCCAGCTGGGCCCGCGGGACGGGAGGACACACAGGACAGTCCCAGAACTCCCCAAAGGGCTCTGCGAGGTGGAGGCGGCCCCAAGGGCAGGAGGTGGGGGGTCAGGCAGTATCTGCTCGGAGCCCGGGACTGGCCGAGACCAGGGTTAGGGATCACATGATGCCCAGCAGGGACAGATAATGGCCGCAGACAGGAGGACGCCTGGTGCTTCACCCAAATCTGATGATCCCCATTGGTGCCGTTTAGGGGTACAGACTCTGCGCCCCGACTGCCCGCTCATGTGCCCACATGTCCCCCCAACCTCAGCCTTGCAGAGGACACATGCCTACCCCTGGGGGATCCTGCCTCTGGGCACTGTGACCACCGGTGCTCTGGATGCCCTAGACCGCCCGGGAGATGACACCCACTTCTTCCTGCTCTGCCTGCGTGGTAGGGGCAGGCGGTGTCAGCACCGGGTGGGGTGTCCTTTAGGCCTCAGAGAGAGGGTCATGGGTGGCTGGAGGGTCTGGGGTGCTGCTCACGTGGGTTGTGGGGGATCCCGCGTCCTCATTTAAACTCTTCTGGTAGAAACGTCTCAGCCAATGAAGGGAACGGTCAGTCCTTCCTGCTCACCCCGGCTGAGAAAGGCTTCTCAGTCCCAGGAGCAGATTCCCCACATTTAAATGCTCCAGACACAGACTCGACTCTGTCCACCATGTGGATCCCGGTGTCCAGCACCCACTGAGGGAAGGGGACATGTGGAAAGTGTGGGCTGGGTGTGAGGAGCTGAAGAGTCGTCATTGGCAGCTCTCAGAGATCCCAGGAAGCAGTAGAACAGAGTCCGCCCAGCTTATTAGACATTAATGCTGAATAATGACATGATCACACCCTGGACTCTGCTGGCCCCGCGGAATGAGCCCATCCCAGGACGGGAACAAACACATCCGTGCTGGGGTCATGACGCGCCAGCAGCTTAGAGCAGAGTCTAGAGCCTGAATCCACCTGCCCGTGACTCTGCAGGCACCAGCGTGTCCTCCTTAGAGATTGTCCGTGTCAACCTTGGCCCGTGTCTTGACTGGGGTGCTGCTCCCTGTTGTGGTGAGGACACACGTGTGTGGATGGAAACTCGCCCTTGTCAGGAGTATGGGGTACACATGGCTTTTCCCAGAGCATGGCCTGTGCTCTCAGTGGTTTCTGAGGCCCAGGAGAGCTCTAGTGTGGGTTGGCCGCTTGTTTATTACCCTTGGGGTTCCCTGTCCTTGAATTTTGGAGGCAGGAGGGTGTTCACATGGGTGTTCCGTGGAGTGTGAGGGTGGCACCGCACACACAGAGGGGCAGCAATGGAACCCAAAAACAGACAGCAAAGACATGACAAATGTCAATTATTACCAAGACCCCATGACACCGCTCTTGGGAGGTCAAATCCTCTTCTCAACAGAGTCAAGAAGCTTCGCTCAAAGCCAAGACAGAAAGTGTGTAAAGGCCGTGGCCTGACAATGATGGAGGCCCAGGGGGGAGACACCTGCCTTCAGGGTTGTTCATAGAAAGATGAGCAACTTGGGGGACTTCCCCACACAGATTTTATTCTGAAATCTCGATGGTCTCGGTCTAGTCATTAACATGCATGTTATCAGAGAAATATTGTCTGGACTTAGTCTGTTATGATCCTTCAGACGTGTTTGGAGACACTGTGTCCCACTGCAGAGAGGACGTGTGAGGGAGGAGCCTCCCCCCAGCTCATGTTCTCAGGATGGGTGAGCAGCCATGAGGGCCCGGTGTTTACAGCACAGAAGCTGCCAGAGAATAAAAATTTACAGATATTGCCGTGCTTCACTTTACATGATGTAGAAAGTGACATAAGCTCCAATGTACCAGAAAGTGGAGAAGAATACCTTGTGCAGGACATCAACAAACAACCTTGTGAACCCCTAAAATGTAGACTCCTAAAAATAAACACAGGAGCAACAAGTGTCTTAAAAATTATAAAACTTAATTGACGAAACATATTTCTTCAAAAATAGTTCACATTTTTAAAACAAACACGCTTTAATGGACTGCAATCAAATCAGAACACTGTATAAATGACCATGAAATAGAGGTTTCAATCATAGACTCCGATTCTTTTTTATTTTTAATATTTTTTATGTATTTTTACACAATTCTTCATTTTTTGCACAATATATGCTTTCTCATGTCAGATGTGGTCCCTGTGAGATCCCAGCACCCTCTCCCCCGCGAGCATCACTGATCACTGCCGTCCCCTGTGCCCATCCCACCTGTTCTGATCCTGCTCCCTCCTGCCTATTGTAGTGTGTCTGAATGATAGTCACCTGTTGGTATTGATTTTTACTTTATTATAATTACTTTATTTTTCCTTTTCTCTTATTTGAATCCTCTATGTTCCTGTTATGAGTGAGATCATCTGGTATTTCTCTTTTTCTTTCTGGCTTATTTCACTGAGCATGATCCATTCCAGCCCTATCCACGTGCTGTGAATGACACGAGTTTATCTTTTTGATTGCTGAGTAATATTCATTGTGTGCATAGACCACATCTTCTTGATCCAGTCATCGATGAGGGGGCATCCCATGTGGAGAAAAATGAACTCTCCTGCACTGCTGGTGGGAGTATGAACTGGTCCAACCACTATGGAGAGCTGTGTGGAGATTCCTCACACTGATAAAAATGGAGTTCCATATGATCCAGCAATCCCACTCCTAGGTACTTACCAAAAGGAAAAAAAAACACATTAGTTCAACAGGACGCCTTTACCGCTAGTTTATTGCAGCACTGTTTACAATAGGTAGGCTATGGAAACAACCCAGATTCAGATAGTTTAAGAAACTTCCACCCATCTGTGGGAGATTCATTTCAAGTGCAATTCCTACTTAACTTTTGAATAGAAGAATGAATTTCTCTTGGAGGACGTTGGCCCAATATGAATCCTGAGGGTTGGGAGGCCCCACATTCTGTCTCCCCTCCCCTCCGCTCCACAGGGTGGGGTCCTCAGTGGAGACACACACAGGGGCTATGGGTACCCAGTGCCCAGAACTGGGGTCCAGTGACCGTGTACTCCCAAGGACAGACCGCCTTTACAACTGCTTGATTTCATGTAAATGTTGGAGATGAATGAGTTCCAGAACATTGTTTCATATACCAGCCATAATATTTAAAAAAAAGAAAAAAAAAAACTAGGATTCATATATTGAATGTCACACAGATATGAGTTTTGAAAAATGGCTGCATTATTTTAGGAAATATATTTTTTAAATATTTATTTATTTATTTATTTATACAAGCACTGGGAACAGTCAGCAGTGCGGGAGGGTGAGAGAATTCACCAGAGCCAGTGTGGGGAGCAGACGAGGCCGACTGACGAAATACACTGCTGAGGGCAGCAGTGGGCGCAGCAGGAGAGGTCTGCGAACCATGTTGGAACTTCGTCAGTGACCAGAGATCGAACAAGCACTGCAGACTCTGCGGGCAGGTTCGCAACACAGTGCACAACCATTGTGCCACATGGGAGGCACAGGAAATATATTTTTGAAGAATAGAAAAATGTTAAAATTTGTCAAAGGTAATCTGTAATGAAATGTCTAATTTACTTTAAAATGGTGATGGTAATAGCTAGAGGGAAAATCTAAATAACTGCAGGATTCCTGAATGTAGATGGTGTAATTAATTAAGGAAAACAACAATATCTCACATGCTGGTGTACTGGCCCTTCATCAGTCTCCCCACAGCCGACTTCATGGCTTGGTTCCTCAGACTATATATGAGGGAATTAAAGTTGGGGGTCACCACCGTGTAGAACATAGAAATGACCAGGTCAGACACGGACAGGGTCTCTGAGGTCAGCTTCAGATAAGCAAAGCATCCAGTGGAGATAAACAGCACCACAACCAGCAGGTGGGGAAGGCAGGTGGAGTAGACTTTGGCCTTCCCTTCTGTGGATGGGATCTTCCTGACAGCAGAGAAGATGTGGACATAGGAAATGATGATGAAAATGAAACATTAGATACTTAAAACCACACAAATGAGAATGGAGACAAGTTTGTTCATCAAATTTCCTGAGCAGGTAATAGCCAATAAGTGGGGGATGTCACAGAAGAACTGGTGGACCACATTGGATCCACAGTAGGACAAGGAGAAGGTTCCAGCAGTGTTCATCATAGCATAGAGTCCCCCACCCAGCCAGGAAACAGCTGTCAGCTGCACACACCTGTCCCTGCTCATGAGGACATCATAGTGCAGGGGGTGACAGATGGCAGCATAGCAGTCAAGGCTCATCACTGTTAAGAGGGTCATCTCTGCACCTGCCGAAAAAGTCATCATGAAGAGCTGAATGACACATCCCGGGAATGAGATGGAGCTGCTGTGCCTCAGAGAGTTGACAATGGCCTTGGGGACCGTGGCTGAGAAGAGGCAGAGGTCCGAGAAGGACAGACTCCTCAGGAAGAAGTACATGGGGGTGTGGAGGTGCCGGTCCAGGGTGGTGATGGGGACAATGAGCCCGTTCCCCAGCAGGGCACACAGGTAGACCAGAGAGAAGAGAAGCGGGTGCAGGAAGCCCATGGTCCCCTGGGTGGGGAACCCCAGGAGGATGAATTCTTTCACGGCAGTGAGATTTGTCACACCTGGAGCCGTCATCTGTATAGAAGAGGAAAGAGGAGCAAGATCTTAATTCTTCCTATATTGAAAATAGAATGGATTATCAATACAAGATAATAACTGAATGTATTTTCTACATGATTATTCCTTCCAGTTTTATGAACACTAAAATCAGCTATGCCTGCTGTTTCATTCAACCCGTTTATTACCACCTCATGTGAATATGTCATTATTACACTCTCCACATAAGTACTGAAAATTGGTGAAAACTGAAAATTTCATCTGTCCCCTACAAAACTTGAACAAATTAGAATCTCGTATTTGTCAAGAAAATCAGCAGAGCTCCTACGCTATGCTCCTCGCCCAAGTTGTGCTGCTCCCCCTCCTGCCCAGGCTCCAGCGTCACTGCCCAGCACACCTCCCAGAAGTTTCCAGGGCACAGCCCCAGAGGATAGGTGACCATGCACAGACCGTCCCCACCCTGGAGAATCTGTTCCTGCTCCTCCAGCAAAGCCCTGTCTGGGGAGGCCCCAAAGTGACGGGTATGCAGGGAGATGTGGTGTGCAGGTCCCCATTTTCTTGCTCCCCAGGACCCGACAATGTCCTGGAACTGAATGATCTGGGCTCCGGGTCCCTGTGTGGCATGTCCTGATGCCTCCTCTTTCAGATTCCTGCCCCTGTGGCCTAACTGCTGACTCCTGGTCCGTCCCCTCCTCTCCTCATCTCCCTGCCCCTGACTCCCCACATCTGAGGACCCAGAGACCACGTTTCCCGCAGAGTCTCCTCCTGAGTCACACCCACATGTCCCTCCTGCAGGATGGGCTCGTCCATCCCGGGTCCCTCCCAGCCCTCTGTCCCCCTCAGACTCATGCATGTCTGTGCAGGGCAGAGGCCTCTCCAGTGCTGAGCCGGATTGTCTGTGCGTGTGGCTGTCCCTGCTGGTCCCAGGGCCCTGGGTCCCCCTGGTGTGGGTTTGTTCCTCCCCAGGCACATGCATGAGTGGTGATGCCTGGACATGGGGCAGCCTTGCCCACTCTCTTCCCCCCAATCTTATCCTCTCCCCCCTCTACTGGGTGATAGAGGGGCAGGCACTGGGGAGGCAGAATTTTTAGAAGAGTATAGTATTATAAAATAATTGAATCACATCGGTTTGAATATTCCAAAAAATTAATAAATACAAGATAAAAAATCAGGATTTTGGTTGTGAAAAATGTTGACATCTGCTGCGAGACCTTAACTAAATATTAAAATGGATAAAATAACTTGACACAGCTCCTCCAGGCCCTGTTTAAATACTGTGGCTCATTTTGCAATTATACGGACAATCCTGAGTACGGAGTTGGGTAAAAATCCCAAGTTCACGTCCATAAATAGTCACACGTCCCTGCCAGAGTCACGTTCATGTCAGAGCCATGAAGCCGTCAACATGTTGCTGCAAAAATTATTGATTTTCTACTTGACTCATTTTTGTCATAATGATTGGGACAAAAAGGCACAACATTCTGAATTTAACAACTAGTTTTATTTTTTTAATTTCTTCTGGAATTCTTTTGTTACAATCTAATCCCATTCATTGTTGTGATTTTATTCAGTGCCCAAGACACACTGAGTGTCCTAAAGCTAAATTCCCAGGTTTGAAGCAATAATCGTCACATCTCCCATATATCAAAACCTATGATCAATATATTAAAAGTCAGTAACTTTGAGCTTCATAATTACAAGAGAATGTGTTTTCTCTCACCGTGTCTCACCCAGGCTGACAGGGCAGTGGGACATGACGACTTGGGCCCCATCAGCATTAGTTGTTGTGATTTACAAAGTGAATAGTGTAACTGTGGCACATTCTCTAGTCTAAAATGAAGCTTGATCTGAAAACCCTGAAGTGTTAGTGGATTCTCCCCTGCAAACGGCTGGGGCCAGATACCTGCAGTCTGGGGGTGGAAGTTCCCACTGCCGTGTCGAGTCTCTCTCCTGAGGTTGTCCTCATGGCAGGACAGAGGGCGTTCTGGCCTCTCACTCCGTGGTTGGGGCACGTGGGGAGCCTCTGAGCATTCACAGGATGTTGCACCCCGTCCTGTGCTGCCTCATGGACCAAGCAGGACCTCAGGGCTGGGCAATTTGAGCTCTGGAGCTGGTGTCCGCATGTTGGACACTGTCCAGATTCCATCCCTCAGGTACCTTCCTCCCGAGGGAAAGTGTGTGTTTACTTGACTGTGTTAATTGGAGCGCTCTGCAGTGTGTCTCAGCTAGTAATTATCACACTCGGTGTGTAGATGTGATGTTGTGTCTGGCTCATGCGTCCCTGGACGTGAAGAGACAAATCCTCATGTCCTCGTTCCATTTCCCACCTGTCGTGTCCAATGTGGTGGGCACCATCAGTCATAACAGTGCCCTGAGTCCCTGTCTAGACAGCTGGACAGACACCCGTCACCCACCATGTGCCCTTCCCGAAGAGGCCCTCGGGATGTGTGTGAGGTGGATGCGGGAAGTCCAGAGGTGGGAGTGAAGGGACATGGAGAAAAGCAGGAGGGACACCAGGGAGGGGGAGTGGGCTGGAAAGTCAATGGATGTCCAGCAGAAGAGAGTGACCACGGGGTCACCAGCCCTTCGGGAATAGAAACTTTACTGGTCTCTGAAATTGTGTATCCTGTGGTTCTTCTCCACCCCAGCACCTGTCCCTGCACTTACATTCGAATTGTCCTTTTGATGGGATAATTTGCTTTTAATCTTTAGGAAACAGTATTTTATGGTTTCTGCTCATGGTGTCATATCCTTTGGTTTGCTGCATGACGATGGTGATGTCACACATGGAAACAGGTGTTTATCTGCTTGAGTTTACTCTTCTGTAGGGGGTGGGGCAGGACCTGCTTCACTCTGCTGCGTGTGTCTGTCTGCTTTTCCCAGCACCATTTCCCCACTTTCCTTGCTCCAGTGCCTGCTCTGGCTCCTCTGTCGTAGAGTCACAGTCCATCCTGATGAGGGTGCGTTCCTGGGCCCTTATTATATTCCAGTGGCCGGCCTGTCTGTTTTTGTCTCAGTGCCATGCTGCTTTAACTATTAGAGCTTTATTGTATAGACTTAGGTCTGGAACATGCTGCCTCCACCACGCTTCGTCATTTATGTTATGGTTGTTTTGGCTGTTTGGGGTTTTTGAGGTTCCATATACATTGAGCACTTTTTATTATAAATTTTATTTTTATATTCCCCATAAAATTGTGACCCTCTTATTTTTACTTACTTATAGTTATTCTTTTTCCTGGTCCCTTATTTAAGTTTTATAGTTTGCTGCTATGAGTGAGACCATCTGGTATTTTCTTTTTTTTTTTTTTTTTTTTCTGGCTCATTTAGCTGAGCATGATCCCTTCCAGTGCCATCCATGTTTCTTTAAATTGCATGTGTTTTTTCTTTTTTGAATGCTGACTAATATTCCATGGTGTATATGTACCACATCTTCTTGATCCAGTCATCTATTTTTGGGCATTTTTGTTGTTTCCAAAGCTTAGCTATTGTAAACAGTGCTGCTATAAACATAGGGGTGCAGGTGCTCTTTTGAATTGATGTTTCTGTATCCTTTGGGTAAATATCTAGGAGTGGAATTGCTGGATCATATGGAAGCTCTATGTTTAGTAGGTCAAGTAATCTCCATACAATCTCAATAGTGGTTGGACCAGTTTGCACTCCCACCGGAAGTGCAGGAGAGTTCCTTTTTCTCCACAACCTTGCCAATATTTGTTATTGCTAGTTTTTTTTTTTTTAATATGTGTCATTCTCACTGGTGTGAGATGGTATTTCACTATAGTTTTGATTTGCATTTACCTAATTACAAGTGATATTGAACATCTTTTCATATGCCTGTTGGCCATTTGTATTTCCTATTCAAAGAAGTTTATTTTTAGCTCTTCTGTCAATTTTTTAGCAGGATTATTTTCTTTGTTGTTGTTGAATCTCATCAGCTCTTTGTAGATTTTTTTGATCAATCCTATATCATTAGTGTTGTGTGCAAAAATGTTCTCCCAATCTGTGGGGTTTCTCTTTGTTTTCGTTGTTGTCTCTTTTGCTGTGCGAGAAGTTCTTTAATTTGTTGTAGTCCCAGCTGTTGAACTTTGCCTTCACTATCACTGCTTTGGGTGATGTGTCTGCAAAGATGTCTTTGATGTGCATATCACATAGTGTATCGCCTATATTTCCTTCTATGCTTTTTATGGTTTCAGGTTTTATGTCTAGTTCTTTTATCCATTTTGAATTGATTTTTGTGTATGTTGTGAGGTAGTAGTCAAGCTTCATTCTTTTGCATGTAGCGACCCAGTTTTCCCAGCACCATTTATTGAACAAACTTTCTTTGCTCCAGTGCATATTCTTTGCTCCTTTGTCAAAGATTAGTTGACCATACATCTGTGGGTTTATTTCTGGATTTTCTATTGGATTCCATTGGCCCGTGTGTCTGTGCTTGTTTCAATACCATGCAGTTTTGATGATTATGGCTTTGTAGTATAGTTTGGAATCTGGAGTGTGATGCCTCCATTCCCTTCTTTTTTTTTTTTTTTTTTCAGGAGAGCTTTGACTATTTGGGGGTTTTGGTGATTCCATATGAATTTCATTAAACATTGTTCTATTTCTTTTAAGAATGGCATTGAGATTTTTATTGGAATATCATTGAATCTGTATAATGCTTTTGGTAGGATGGCCATTTTAATAATGTTTATTCTTCCAATCCATGAGCAGGGGATGTCTTTCCATTTCTTTGTGTCTTCTTCTATTTCTTTTAACAGTGTTTTATAGTTTTCTTTGTATAGGTCTTTCTCTTGTCTTATTGCTCTGGCTAGGACTTCCAGTGCTATGTTGAAAAGCAGTGGTGAGAGTGGACATCCTTGTCTTGTTCCAGATATGAATGGAAATGCTCTCGGCTTTTCACCATTGATAATGATACTGACTGTTGGCTTGTCATATATAGCCTTTATGATGTTGAGGTATGTTCCTTGTATCCAAATAATTTCAAGGGCTTTTATGAATGGGTGTTGAACCATGTCAAAAGCTTTCTCAGCATTGATTGATATTATCATATGGTTTTTATATTTCTTTTTGTTGATGTGTTGGATAATGTTGATTGATTTTCCGATGTTGACCCATCCTTGTGTCCCTGGAATGAATCCTACTTGGTCGTGGTGAATTATCTTACAGATACATTGTTGGATTCTGATAGCTAAAATTTTATTGATGATTTTTGCACCAGTGTTCATTAGGGAGATTGGCCTGTTGTTTTCCTTTTTTGGTGTTGTCCTTGTTCAGTTTCGGTATTAGTGTAATGTTGGCTTCATAGAACGTGTTTGGTATTATTCCTTCCTTCTCAATTTTTTGGATGAGTTTGTGAAGGATAGGCACTAATTCACCTCTGAATGTGTGGTATAATTCATTCGTAAATCCATCAGGACCTGGGCTTTTGTTTTTGGGGAGGTTTTTGATTACCATTTCAATATTGCTGCTTGTAATTGGCCTGTTTAGGTGTTCTATTTTTTCTTTATCTAGTTTTGGGTGATTGTAGAGTTGTAGGAATTTGTCCATCTCCTCTGTATTGTTGAACTTGTTTCCATATAACTGTTCATAGTAGTTACTGATAATTCTTTTTATTTCTGTGGTGTCCATTGTGATTTCTCCTCTTACATTTATGATCCTGATTATTTGTGCTTTCTCCTTTTTTTTTTCCTTTGTGAGCCTGGCTAGGGGTTTGTCTGATTATTGATTTTTTCAAAGAACTAGCTCTTGGTTTCATTGATCTTTTGGATTTTTTTTGTTTCTATTTAATTTATTTCTACTTTGGTTTTTATTATTTCTTTTCTTCTAGTTTTTTTTTTTTTTTGTTCTTTTCTAGATCTTGGAGCTTTGAGATTAGGTTGTTTCTTTGAGTTCTTTCTTGTTTCTTGATGTGAGCCTCTATTGCTATATATTTTCCTCTTATTACTGCTTTTGCTGCATCCCATACATTTAGGAATTTGGTATCCTCCTTGTCATTCAATTCAAAGAATTTTTTTAATTTCTTCTTTGATCTCATTAGTCCAGTGGTCTTCATGTAGTGTGGTTTTAAATCTCCATGAGGCAGGAGAGTTCTTTGCCTTCTTTTTATGTTTTATTTCTAGTTTGATGCCTTCATGGTCAGCAAAGATGATTGGTATGATTTCAATCTTGGTGTATCTGTTGATATTTGTCTTGTGTCCCAGTATGTGATAGATCCTGGAGAACGATCCGTGTGCACTTGAGAAAAATGTGTACTCCGTTTTTTTGGGGTTTAGTGTTCTATAGATGTCTGTTAAGCGCAAGCGCTCTAGGTCCTTATTTAGAGCTTTAGTGTCATTACTTATTTTTTGACAGGTTGATCTATCCATTGTTAATAGTGGTGGGTTCAAGTCTCCCACTACGTATGTGTTTTCTCTGATGTCTGTTTTCAGAGATGACAATAGTTGTCTGATATATTTTGGTGCTCTTTTGTTTGGTGAATATATGTTTATGAGTGCTATTTCTTCTTGAAGTATTGTCCCCTTGATCATAATGTAGTGACCATTGGGTTCTCTTTTTATCTTTTTGAATTTGAAGTCTATATTATCTGATAAAAGTATAGCTGTTCCTGCTTTCTTTTTTTGTCCATTTGCTTGTAGGATTGTACTCCATCCTTTAACTTTGAGTCCATTTTTAACTTTTGTAGCTAAATGTGTTTCATGGAGACAGCAAAACATTGGATTTTGTTTCTTTTTCCAGACTGCTGCTCTGTGTCTTTTCATTGAAGAGTTTAGTCCATTTACACTTAGAGTTAATATTGATATGATAGCATCTGTATTTGCCATTGTGTTTGTCTTTCATTTGATTTTATTTAATTATTCTTTTAATAATTTTTTTGGCCTTATTTCTCTGTTATTTGTCCCTCTGAGGTTCTGGCTTTAGGACACCTTGTAATATTTTTTTGTAGTGGGGGTTTAGTCGTAATGAAATTCCAGAGTTTCTGTTTGTCTGGGAAGGTCCTTATTCTTTCTTCATAGAGGAAGGAGAGCTTTACGGGATAGAATATTCTTGGTTGGCATCTGTTTTCTTGGAGTCTGTTGACTTTGTCCCTTGACTCTCTCCTTGCCCGTAGTGTTTTTTTCAGAGAAGTCTGATGTCAGCCTGATTGGTTTTCCTTTGAATGTTATCTATCTGTTTCTTCCCTCTTGTCAGCTTCATTATTTTTTTCCTTGTCCTGGATTCTTGGGAGCTTTACTATTATGTGTCTTGCTGTATTTTTCCTCTCGTCGTGTAAGTTTGGTGTTCTTGCTTCTTGTATATCAATTTTCAGCTCCTTCTTCACATTTAGGAAGTTCTCTTCAATTATCTCCTTGAATATTTTCTCTGTTCCTACATATCTCGCCTCTCCTTCTGGTATTCCTATAACGCTTATATTTCCTTTCCTCATGGAGTCAGATAGTTCCCTAAGTCTTTCTTCTGTCTTTTTCCTTCATACTTCTCTTTCCTTTTCTGTTTTGGTTCTTTTTATTTCTGTGTCTTCAAGAGTACTTATTCGTTCTTCCATTTCATCTATTCTTCTTTCATTGCTTTCCCCAGAACTCTTTAGCTCGCCTGTTAATCCTTTGATCTCCTGCATTTCCTTCCTCTTTCATTGCTTTCCCCAGAATTCTTTAGCTCGTCTGTTAATCCTTTGATCTCCTGCATTTCCTTCATTTCCCTGTTTAGTAACTCAATTTCATTCTTCTTATAGTTGATTATTTTTCCCTTATAATTGTTTTACTTTATGAGTTCTGTCATTTTTTTTAATTATGGCAATTTTAAATTCTCTTTCTGGAAGTTTCAGAACTTCTTCTAATTTACTGTTGTTGCAACCTAGGGGGTGGTTTTCTTTTTGTGGTATGCTTTTTTCCTGAGGATTTGCTAGGTTACATGTGGTTCTTCTACTCCCCACAGTCTGTTTTCTAATTTTCCATATGCATTGGGACACTGTGTTGCTGGGACTGGCCGGCATCTTGGGTGAACTTCTCAACTCCCCTATGGCTCTTCCAGGAGCCATCTGTTGGTTTCAAGCAGTCTTTACTGAAGAAAGGTCCCTGTTCTAAAATGCCGATTCGAGGACAAACTCTCCTCCATGTCTGTTCTGCCCCATCGGTGAGTTCCAGCTCTCCCTCTGTGTTTGGACTGAAGGTCAGAAGGAGCCTGGCATGGGCAAATTTCCCCACTCACCTCTGGCTCGTGAGGGAGCCTTCTGCTTGTTTCAGGCAGTCTTTACTGAAGAAATGTTCCTGTTCTAAAATGCCAATGCGGGGACATACTCCTTGCGTGACCAGTCTGCCCCGGCAGTGGGTTCCCGCTCCCCCTCTGGGTTTGGACTGCAGGTCAGAAGGAGCCTGGCATGGGCAAACTTCCCTACTCACCTCTGGCTCCTAATGGAGCCTTCTGCTGGTTTCAGGCAGTCTTTACTGAAGAAATGTCCCTGATCTACAATGGCGATGTGTGACACACTCCCTGATTGCACAGTCTGCCCCGGCGGTGGGTTCCTGCTCCCGCTCTGGGCTTGGGAAAACCTCAATGGCTTTGGGGTGCTGTGTCTCCCTTGTGCCCCACCATCGTGGGGATCCCACATCAGGAATTTTGTGCCCAGGTCTCAGTTCCAAAGCTCTCAGGTCTAGGACGCAGGCTGTAGCCCAGTTCAGTGTCCGCAGAAATGGCGCCATTTTCTCCACGCTCCCGTGTCTGGGCGCCTGGTTTCGGATTACTCAGTGAGGGACATTAAACTCAGTAAGGGCCCCTGCACGTCTCACCACAAGCCTAGGTTGCAGGCATGGGGACCTGGGCAGCCGTGATCCATGTTTGCTTTTCAAGAGTGCTGCTTCTCCGAGCAAGCTTACCGGCTGGCCTGGGGCTGTGTGCTGGTCTCCAGGAGTCTCTGTTTTTCTCTAATGGTGCCTAGAGCTGTTCGCTCACTCTGCGGCAAATCCTGCAGTGTTCTCCACAGCTCCAGTTCCCGGGGTGTGGTGGCTGAAATAGTTCCTTTCCACTCAGAGTCCTGCTTGATGCATAGTTTCTTCTTGTTGGTTGGTTTAGTTTTTTGTTTTGTTTTGTTTTGTTTTGTTTTTTCCTCCTTTCTTTTGGTAGGAGAGTGCCGACTTTGTGGGTGGAGAGGGTAAGAATGCCAACAATATTTAACTCACATTTTTTAAAAAGGGGATTTTATTGTTTGCTAAAAAGGTACTCTTGAAATGAATTTTGTCCACTGTCAATGAAAGGAAGCCACTGACACAGAACAGAAAGGTATTGCCATGTCTATCTATGACCTTTATTGTTTGTGACAGTGTGATTTTCAAGGTAGCAACAATGGAAACAGATGTTCTAGTCTCAACCCATTTGAGCAATGTTGAAATGGAGTTGCACACATGCCCCACAAAATGGACATCCTCACCAACATTTCCACCCCAGACGTGAGGACACTCAGGCCTTCCCCATTCATCTTACAATTTTTACATATTCACCATCTTCAGAGGAAACCTGGGCTATTTACATGTAGCTCACTTTGAATTTCCACACCATCATGATGCAGTGGGACCATCGGGTGGGTGTCGCCACCGTGAGTCCCGTCCTGCCATGGCCAGGCTCCTGTAAGATTTGCAGTGAAGTCCCAGCTTGGGCCTGCGGGGTGGGGGGTGGTTATGGGGGAGTGGGGCCGGCAGGGGTTGGGGAAGGAACCTGGTCCTGCAGGACCCAGAATGGTGGCACCCTCTGTGCTTCCATCTGAGCAGAAGGGGAGACCAGAGGGAGGCGAGATTGAGGAGCATCTTCTGTGGGTGGCTGATGGCAGAGTGGGGGGCACTGGTCGGGAGGACCCAGAGGAGGGAGGGCTGGATGTGGAAAACCGCCAGGCGCTGGCAGGTTGTCTTGTGGGCACGGAGGAGCAGAGGTCCGGTTTCACTTCTGAGCAGCCCACTGGGTCAGAACCCGCACTGTGAAGGGGGGCCAGGAGACCCACCAGCACATGAAGCTGTGCTCAGAGTTCTCTGAGCGCAGGACTCAATGGATCAAAGGTAAAAATGCACCGAGATCTACCCTGGAGCTCGCCCTGCAGCTTTGTCACCACACCCGGGGTCCCGCTGGAGCTGGTTGCCACCTGGGACAGAAGGTGCACAGACTCTCTGAGCACCTTCACCCTCCCTGTGGCTGGAAGCCCCACCCTGGGTGTGTGACAAACGCACCCTCTCCTCAATGCCCACGAAGGATGAGCGCCCGCATGGCAGCATCATTCGAGGAAGCCCCTGACTGTTGAGAGAGAGGCTGGCGGGGCTGCCCCAGCACCTCCCCCTAGCAGGCGCCAGGGCTGCACCTCTGACTGTACCGAGTAGGGGAGAGAGAGGAGCCAACAGGCCAGAGCCCAGAGACCACCCACTCTGACAAAATGGAAGGTTCTATGCTCATTAGGGAGGCCAAGGGGCAGTGAAGATAGTTTTTCCCCTAATACCTGAGCCTCAGTTTCCTTATCTGGAAAGGAAAGTATCCCTTCGACTTGAGAGGCAGACACGACCCCTTAACCTGTTGTTGCTGAGCGCCTACTGTCTGCTGGACAAGGACACGGGCTTAGCCGAGCCCACAGCTCAGAGCACACTCAGGAGGAATTGGGGGCACAGGGAACCTCAACAGACCCACAAGAATTGTGACAGGGAGCTTGAGACGCCACAGCCTTTCCTAGAAGTGACACCTGACATGCTCCTGGCCGAGGGGGTGACAAGCAGGGCTGCTGTGGAATGAGCCTTGATACAGACTCGGTCAGGTGAATGGGGAAGCCGGAGAGAAAGAGGTTGTCAGAGAGGGGCCGCAGGCCTGAGACAGCAGGAGCAGATGGCAAGACTCTCTTAAGCTTGTCTGGAGGCTTGGACTTTAGCCTGAGCATGGACAGTGGGAGCCACTGAAGATATTTTTGAGGCTGTAAATAAATAACGTGACAAACAGATTGTCTTGTGAAGGTAGCAAGGACCAAGGGAAGGACTGCTGACAGCCCTCGGGAAACATTTGGTTCCTCCCTCCCTCTCCCCAGGGAGGCAAAGATAGGGGGATGTGAACCAACCCACCCAAGACAGCAGCAACGTGCCCTTGCTCACCAGGTACAAATTCAGACCCCAGGCCCAGCTTCAGAAAGGACCATCCACGGATCAGTGGGTCTGGCCCTGCCTTATCCATTGGTGGGTGACCAGCCCACAATCGAGGATTGTGGATTTTACAGACACACGTGACCAGAGACGTGGCTCTAACTTAATTATCAACTTCATGTTTTCCAGTTTCATGTTTTGAATTTCCTGACTTAATTCCTCTCCTTGATTCCTTTATAAAGCATGAAAATAAGTCACTTAAGTGCAATATTTTCTCTGGTGGCACTGTGAAGCAGATGACAAAGGGATGATCTTACTGAGCGTTCCATCAGCAGAAAGGTGGAAGAATATCCTAATATTATATGATCAATAACTGGTCATCTATTATATGATAAAATGCCTTTGCCTTTCAATCTGAAATATTCCTTCTTCATCCGGAGAACAGACCTACTTCGTCTTTTTAGATTTTATAGAAAATAACACCTACATTTTTTATTAACACTCTGTTTGATGAATGTTCCATAATTGGGAAAAAGTAACATACCTAGATGGGACTTCCTATTTGTATACAATTTACAGATTCAGTGCAATTTCAATGAAACTTTAAATGGTGTTCTTCAACAAATGGAACCAATACTGTTCAAATTCATATGGAATCACAAAACCTCAAATAGCGAAAGATCTCCTGACTAAAAGAGAGGGATAATGGAGGCCTGAGACTCCCAGACAGCTGACAACATGACAAAGCTATTCTCATAAAAACTGTGTTGTGAAAAAACCAGACAGAGACCAATGGAATCAAATTTAAGCTCAGAAATAAAACCACCCATATATGGTGAACTAACCTATGACAGAGGAACAAAGAATATACATTGGAAAAAAAATAGCCTCTTCCATAAATGGTGCTGGGGAAACTGGATTGCAACATGCAAAAGAATGGAACTAGACCACTACCTCACACCACACACAAACCAACTCCAGTAGATGAAAGACTTGCATGTGAAACCTGGCACCACAGAATACACAGAACAGAACATAGGTCAACACTCAATGACACAATCCTCAGAAATGTCTTTGAGGAGTCGTCTCCAGAAGCAAGGAAACCAGGGAGAATGTGGATAGCTGGGGCTACAGCAAGGGACAGTCATCAACACAGAGACACCCGCTGCATGAGGGAAAATATCGGCACACCACACCGCATAACAGCTAAGGGACTGATATCAAAGATCTACAAAGAGCTTACATGACTCAACAAAAACAAACAACCCATCAAAAAAAAAAAAATGCCAGAAGTAAAAAGACACTTTGCCAAAGAAGAAATGCAAAGGCCAGCAGGCACAGAAAAGATGTTCAGCATCACTGATATCAGGGAAATGTCAATCAAAACCACAATGAGCTGCCACCTCACTCCACTGAGAAGGCTCCGCATTTAAAAAGAGAAACTGGAAACAACACATGCTGGAGAAGTGGCGGAGAAAAAGGAGCCTCTGACACCGCTAGTGGGCGCACAAACCGGTCCGACCACTATGGGCAGCTGTGTGGAGGGTCTTCAGAACACTGAAAATGGGTCTACACATAATCCGGTGTTCCACTCCTAGGAATCCACAAAAAGGGACAAAAAAAAAAAAAAAAAAAACCAGGAAACCCGAACTGCTGTGTTCATTGCAGCCCTATTTATAATAGACATGACATGGAAACAACTCAAATGCCAGAAAACAGGTGAATGGATCAAAACATTGTGGTAAAATTACACCATGGAATATTGCTCAGCAATCAAAAAAGACACATTAATGCCACTGGTGGCGATATAGATGGAACTGCAAGGGGTGATGCTAGCCACAATAAGGCAGGAGAAAGATAATTATCAGGTGGTTTCACTTACATGTGAAAAATAGAGAAACTGAGCAAAAGGTAGAGAAAAAAACAACCCTAGCTTGCTGACCAAGACCTGAGGCACCCAGCAGGTAGGGGGAGGGAGGGGGGTGAACTGAGGGGAGGGAAGAGCACAAGGGATTATGGTGATGGGGCACGGGGGCTATTTTGGTGGGAGCACTATGGGGACCGCCCCTGAGGGGAGACACCAATAACTAAAAAAATGACCAATGATGCAAGAAAAGAAAAAAAAAAAAAGAGATGGTCTTTAAGGACAGGGAAGACCCGAAGACAATATAAATAAATAAATGCTCTAAAGGGGGTCTCACCTGAGCACTGCTGCAGGCACTGCCGAGGCATCCCCTCATCAGTTGCTCTAGATCTCAAGGAATTGTCTCTGGCCTTTGCAGCATGTAAGCCTGCTGTGTGTGAATAATTAGAAAAAATGTTACTTTTATTTTTAAAGATTTATTTATTTATACAAGAACTGGGGTACAGGCTAGAGGTGCGGGGGTGAGAGGAGTCACCAGAGACAGAGTAGGTAGCAGAACTGGCGGATGGATTGAAATCCAGGGCTGAGGGGGCAGCGGGGAGATGGGGAGGTCTGCAGCCCCCTCAGGGCTGCTCCTGACCGGCAGGAGTGTATTCGTCCTGCAGGGGCTGGCCAGAGCTGGGGATCTCCATCTGAACCCACTTGCCGCACAGGAAGCCCATGAATATGACCTGAAATGGCCCCCAGTTCTCACCGGGAAGCTGAGCACGATCTGAGCTGTATAACAGATGGCGCTGCCATGGGATTACGATGGCGAGACCTCGCTCAGGGCAGCGACCTCCTGCACCAGGAAGGTGCGGGGCCTCCTGACCTCAGCTCCCCCTGTGCAGGCAGAAGTTGCTGGCACCGTCCCGGTGCCCCCCGCCCGCCCCCTGTCCGCCAGGGCCTCTCTACCCGCTGGCCCTCAGCAGAGGCAGCACCGCTCAAGGCCCCACCCTGCCCGGAACTCTGGATACCCAGTTGCTGCATCCCCAGGACTACACAAACCCTCTGAGCAAGCCCTGGCCCTGGCCACACTCGCCGGGGGCTAGAGGATCACCTGCACCCTCTGCTCGCACTAACAACCCCAGAAGCAGCCTGAGCGAGGGCGAGGTCACTTGTCAGGGAGGCTACCCCAATCTAGCCACAGGCAGTGACCGCACACACAGCCAGGAAATGCAAATAGGCCCCCCAACAGTCACCTCAACACACGCAAGCCCCAGACAACCCGCATCCCTGATGTGGAAAAGCCCGCACCTGCCCCAGCTGACCTGAGAAACCCCAGGCTCAGCCCCCAGGTGAACCAGGCCCCACCCACCCACTGTGAAGGAGCAAAAGTGACAATTTCAGAACCATGGGTAGGGGCCGCCAGAAACCCCCTAGACCCTCTACTCCCTGTCTTCTCAGTATGTGCTTCACAGCCTGTCATTTATCCTCAGATACTTCTCAACACTCCTTACTGCAGTATTTCTCCTCAGAATTTTCTCCACAGAGGCCTGTCTTCTCGCCAGAATCTGCTTCCAAGGGTGTCACTTCTCAGATATTTCTCCTCAACACTCCTTACTACAGTATTTGCCCTCAGATTTTACCCTCAGAGGCGTGTCTTCTCAGAACTTGCTTCCCAAAGGGTCATTTCTCCTCAGATATTTCTCCTCAACACTACTTACTGCAGTATTACACCTCAGAGGCCTGTCTTCTTCTCAGAATCTGCATCACAACATGTCATTTATCGTCAGATATCTCCTCTACACTCCTAACTACAGTATTTCTCCTCAGTTTTTTCTCCTCAGAGGTCTGTCTTCTCAATACTTGCTTCACAATGTGTCATTACTACTCAGACACTTCTCCTCAATAATCCTTACCGCAGTATTTCTCCTCAGATTTTCTCTTTGGAGGCCTATCTTCTCCTCAGAATGTGCTTCCCAATGTGTCAATTCTCCTCAGATATTCCTCCTCAACACCCCTTACTGCAGTATTTTTCATTACTTTTTTCTTCTCAGAGGCCTGTCTTCTCCTCAGTTTGTACTTCCCATGTGTCATTTCTCACCTGATATTTCTCCTCAATAATCCCTACTGTATTATTTCTCCTCAGATTTTTCTCTACTAGGCCTATCTTCTCGTCAGAATCTGATTCCAAGGGGTGTCATTTCTCCTCAGATATTTCTCCTCAACACTCCTTACTTCAGTATTCCTCCTCAGATTTTCCCCTCAGAGGCCTGTCTTCTCTTCAGAATCTGCTTCCCAATGTGTCATTTATCATCAGATATTTTCCCTCTACACTCCAAACTACAGTATTTCTCTTAAGATTTTTCTCCTCAGAGGTCTGTCTTCTCCTCAGAATCTGCTTCCTAGGGGGTCATTTATGGTCAGATATCTCTCCTCTGCATTCCTACTAAAGTATTTCTCCTCACTTTTTTCTCCTCAGAGACCTGTGTTCTCTGTGCTTCACAGTGTGTCATTAATCCTCAGATATTTCTCAACACTCCTTACTGCAGTATTTCTCCTCAGATTTTTCTCCACTAGGCCTGTCTTCACATCAGAATCTGATTCCAAGTGTGTCATATCTCCTCTGATATTTCTCCTCAACAAGAATTATTGCAGTATTTCTCCTCAGTTTTTTCTCCTCAGAGGCCTGTCTTCTCCTCAGAATGTGCTTCCCAAAGTGTCATTTCTCCAAAGATACTTCTCCTCGACACATCTTTTGCAGTACTTCTCCTCATCCTTTTCTCCTCAGAGGCCTGTCTTCTCAGAATCTGCTTCCCAACGTGTCATTTCTCCTCAGATATATCTCCTCAACACTTCTTACTACATTATTTCTTCTCAGTTTTTCCTGCTCAGAAGCCTGTCTTCTCCTCAGTATGTGCTTCCCAACGTGTCATTTCTCCTCAGGTACTTCTCCTCAAGTCCTTACTACAGAATTTCTCCTCAGAGGCCTGTCTTCTCCTCAGAATCTGCTTCCCAGGGTGTCAATTCTCCTCAGATATTTCTCTTCAACACTCCTTACTACAGTATTTCTCCTCAGATTTTCTCCTCAGAGGCCTGACTTCTCCTCAGAATTTGCTTCCCAACGTGTCATTTATCATCAGATATCTCTCCTCTGCATTCCTACTAAAGTATTTTTCCTCACCTCTTTTCTCCTCAGAGGCCTGTGTTCTCCTCAGAATTTGCTTCCCAACATGTCATTTCTCCTCAGATATTTCTCCTCCTCACTCCTAACTACAGTATTTATCCTCAATTTTTTCTCCTCAGAGGCTTGTGTTTTCACTATGTGCTTCTCAACGTGTCATTTCTCACCTGATATTTCTCCTCAACATTCCTTCCTGCAGTATTTCTCCTCAGACTTTCTCCTCAGAGGCCTGTCTTCTCCTCAGAATCTCAATGTGTCATTTCTCCTTAGATATTTCTCCTCATCAAGACTTACTGCAATATTTCTCCTCAGTTTTTTTTTTTTTCCTTAGAGGCTTGTCTTCTCCTCGGTATGCGTTTCCCAATGTGTTGTTTCTCCTCAGATACTTCTCCTCAACATTCCTTAGTACCGTATTTTTTCTCAGATTTTTCTCCTCAGAGGCATTTTTTCTCCTCAGAATCTGCTTCCTTGGGTGTCAATTCTCCTCAGATATTGCTCCTCAACACACCTCACTACAGTATTTCTCCTCAGATTTTTCTCCACAGAGGCCTGTCTTCTCCTCAGAATCTGCTTGCCAAGGTGTCATTTCTCATCAGATATTCCTCCTCAACACTCCTTACTGCAGTATTTCTCCTCAGTTTTTTCTCCTCAGAGGCCTATCTTCTCCTCAGAATATACATCCTAGGGTGTCATTTCTCATCAGATATTCCTAATTCATTGTCTTTGCAAAAAGAAATAGAGAACACAATAGAATGAAAATCATGTATTCCAAGTCAACTGTCACAGATCAATATAAATCTAGTGTCCTGCCAAACAGAACACGTTCATTTTCTGTCTCATCCTAGAAATGAAAACCTGATTATTTCAGCAGAGGTTCCATCACTGACAAGAATGATGGTGGTGTCAAAATTTATATAGATTCTTTTGTGGTAATTCAACAGTGGTTTTATTTCTGGGTAAACTTGTAAACTGTACAAGATCAGAAGTTTCATAAATGAAAAGTGTGCTAAGGCTCAAGGAAAAGGAAGAAAAAAAAAAGAACAACTGGAAATAGTAAGAGGCATCAAGGAACCAAAGAATGCCAACAATATTTAACTCCCATTTTTTAAAAAGGGGATTTTATTTTTGGCTAAAAGGTACCCTTGAAATGAATTTTATCCACTGTCATTGAAAGAAAGTCACTGACATAGAGTACACGGGTATTGCCATGTCTATCTGTGACCTTTATTGTTTCTGACATGGTGACTTTCAAGGCAGCAACAATGGCAACAGATGTTCTAGTCTCAACCCATTTGAGCAATGTTGAAATGGAATTGCTCACAGGCTCCACAAAATGGACATCCTCACCATTTCCACTCCAGATGTGAGGACACTCGAGCCTTCCCCATTCATCTTACAATTTTTACATTGTCACATCTTTGGAGGAAATGTGGGCTATTTACCTCTATCTCACTTTGAATTTCCACGCTGTCATGATGTAGTGGGGCCATCGGGTGGGTGTCGCCACCATGAGTCCCGGTCTCTCCCATCCAGGCTCCCATAAGACTTGGAGTGAAGTCCCGGCCTGGGCCTACAGGTGGGGGAAGGTCGGTTGAGGAGGGAGTGGGGCCGGCAGGGTGGGTCAGGAACCTGGTCCTGCAAGACCCAGCGGGGCGGCATGCTCTGTGCTTCCATCTGGGCAGAAGGGGAGCCCACAGAGAGGGGAGAGTTAGGAGCATCTCCTGTGGGTGGCTGATGGCAGAGTGGGGGGCACCAGCTGGGAGGACCCCAGGGAGGGAGGGCTGGATGTGGAAAACCGCCAGGAGCTGGCAGGTTGTGTTGTGGGCATGGAGCACAGAGGTCCAGGTTCACTTCTGAGCAGCCCACTGGGTCAGAACACTCACTGTGGAGGGGGTGGGGCCAGGAGACCTACCAGCACGTGAAGCTGTGCTCTGAGCGCTCTGAGCAGAGGACCCAATGGAACAAGGTAAAAATGCACCGCGCTCCACCCTGGAGCTCACCCTGCTGCTGTGTCCACCATACCCGGGTCCCACTGGAGATGGTCACCACCTGGGACAGAAGCTGCACAGACTCTCTGAGCCCCTGCACCCTCCCCGTGGCTGGAAGCCCGACCCTGGGGGCACGACAACCGCACCCTCTCCTCACTGCCTACGAGGGATGAGCACCTGCCTGGCAGTGTCATTCCAGGAGGCCCCTGACTGCTGAGAGAGAGGCGGGCGTGGCTGCCCCAACACTCCCCCCAGCAGGCGCCAGGGTTGCGCCTCTGCCAGCACCCAGTAAGGGAGAGAGAGGACCCAACAGGCCAGAGCCCAGAGACCACCTGCTCTGACAAAATGGAAGGATCTATGCAGGCCCGGGGGCGTGGAAGATAGTTTTTTTTCCTCTAATACCTGAGCCTCAGTTTCCTTATATGTACAAAGGAAAGTATCCCTTTGACTTGAGAGGCAGACACGACCCCTTCACCTGTTGTTGCTGAGCGCCCACTGTCTGCTGGACGAGGACACGGGCTGAGCTGAGCCCACAGCTCAGAGCACCCTCAGTTGCTACCAGGGGCACAGGGAACCTCAACAGACCCACAAGAATTGTGACAGGGTGTTTGAGATGCCACAGCCTTCCCTGGAAGGGACACCTGACACGCTCCTGGCTAAGGGGGCGACCAGCAGGGCTGCTGTGGAATGAACCTTGACACGGACTCGGTCAGGTGAATGGGGAAGCTGGAGAGAAGGAGGTTGTCAGAGAGGGGCCGCGGGCCTGAGACAGCAGGAGCAGATGGCAAGACTCTCTTAAGCTTGTCTGGAGGCTTGGACTCTAGCCTGAGCACAGACAATGGGAGCTGCTGAAGATATTTTTGAGGCTGTAAATAAATGACATGACAAACAGGTTGTCTTGTGAGGGCAGCGAGGACCGAGGGAAGGACTACAGACAGTCCTCGGGAAACATCTGGTTCCTCCCTTTCTCTCCCCAGGGAGGCAGAGATAGGAGGACGTGAACCAACCCACCCAAGACAGCAGCAAGCTACACATTCAGACCCCAGACCCAGCTTCAGAAAGGACCATCCACGGATCAGTGGGTCTGGCCTTGCCTTGTCCAGTGGAAGGTGACCAGCCCACAATTGAGGATTGTGGATTTTACAGACACACGTGATCAGAGATGTGGCTCTAACTTCCTTATCAACTTCATGTTTTCCAGTTTCACGTTTTGAATTTCCTGACTTAATTCCTCTCCTCGATTCCTTTATCAAGCGTGCAAATAAGTCACTTAAGTGCAACATTTTCTCTGGTGTCACCATGAAGCAGATGACAAAGGGATGATTTTACTGAGTGTTCCATCAGCAGAAAGGTGGATTAATATCCTAATATTATATGCTCAATAAGTGGTCATAATTCTATGATAAAATGCCATTGCCTTTCCATCTGAAACATTCTTTCATCATCTCTAGAGTACAGACCTATTTTGTCTGTTTTAGAAATCATAGAAAACAACACCTTTTTAGAAATTAAAGAAAATAACACCTACATTTTTTATTAACACTCATTATATGAATGTTCCATAATTGGAAAAACGTAACAAACATAGATGTGACTTCCTATTTGTATGCAATTTGCAGATTCTGTGTAATTCCAATACAAATCACAATGGAGTTCCTCAATCAAATGGAACCAATAGGGCTCAAATTCATATGGGATCACAGCAACCTCTGGTAGCGAAAGTTCTTCTGACTAAAAGGGTGGAGGAGAAAGGAGCTATTGTCGCGTTGGGCAACACCACAATGATACAGAAACGGGAGTCATGGAGCAGGGTACATAATGCAGGATGCTGCTGAAGCACAAAATCCTGGCCTTCTTATTGATCCACAGCATCGGTTATAAGGGCGAGGAGCAAAAGGAAAGGGGAAGATTAAGGGATAGGAGATGAAAGAAAGGGGAAGAATGTAGAAGTTCGGGGATTGTGAGTCTGCCCTCCAGGCACTTCTCATCTGCTGGATGACTCAGTATTGTCATTGAGGTGACACCCAAATCCCCAGCCATGGTGCTAATTTTATCAACAAGGCTTCCACTGATCAGCTTCTGGGCCCCTTTTTGATGCATTGGTCCTCAGGTCCCCAGGCGTTCTCAGTCATACCTCATGATGCATAGCCTTCCCAGCGTGATCCAGCTTTGTGCTCTTGTTTGATTTGAAAGGGCACCTTGAAGGGTTGGGCTCTGCACCTAACTGACAGGGTCATCTTGACCTTGCTTAAAACTATAGGTGACAAAATGGTAGCCAAACAATCCACTTAGGAGCAGCAGACCCACAAGGTATTGCACTCCCAGACATCAAAGAATACTACAAAGCTGTTACAATGAAAACAGTATTAGAACAAAAACAGACACAGAGACCAATGGTGAACTATCCAATTGTTAGGGGGAAAGGATATCCTCAGCTAATCTCATACAGGCTTTGTGGACTCCACCCCCACTCCAGACCAAAGCCATCAAGACAGCTGGAAAGACAAATCCCATCATCACCAAAAGGGTTGCTGGGACCTGAGGGTGGAGTTAATCAGCCAGGTTTGGTAGAAAACCAGACACGTGGGCCTTGGGGGGCTCCTCTTGGCTTCAGGGCTCCTGGCTCTCTGTCACCTCGCAGTGTGCCATTGGGTTTCCGTGTTGGAGGAACGGGTAGGACGCATTTAAGACTTTATCTCCCACTTTTCTCCCTGAGTTGTACATTTCCTCATTTCCCCTTCCCTTGTAAATAAACCTTTCATTATCCTTTGTATGCGTCTGTAGTAGAGTATTAATAAGTCCCTTTTAAATATGCATGGATGAGGGCCCACAGTCAGGCAACCCATTTTATATCAGGGTTGCCCTGTAACAATTCTACCATTATTATCAATTTCATGTTTTCAGTTTCACGTTTTGAATTTCCTGACTTAATTCCTCTCCTTGATTCCTTTATACAGCATACAATTAAGTCACTTAAGTGTAACATTTTCACTGGTGGCACCATGAAGTAGATAACAAAAGGACAATCTTACTTAGCGTTCCATCAGTGTAGAAGTGGAAGAATATCCTAATATTTTATACAGTCAATAACTGGTCATCTATTATATGATAAAATGTATTTGCCTTTCAATCTGAAACATTCTTTCTTCATCTCTAAAGAACAGACCTACTTTGTTTTAGAAGTTATACAAAATAACACCTTTTTAGAAATTACAGAAAAAAACACCAACATTTTTTATAAACACTCTGTTTTATGAATGTTCCATAATTGGAAAAAAGTAACATACCTAGATGGGACTTCCTATTTGTATGCAATTTACTGATTCAATGCAATTCCAATACAAATCACAATGGTGTTCTTCAATGAAATGGAACCAATATGGCTCAAATTCATATGGGATTGTTATAGGGCAGCCCCAATACAAAACAGGGGTGCCTGACTGTGGGTCCTCCCCTGTGCACTTAAAAGGACTTATCAATGCTCTACTGCAGGCACACGTGGAAGGTTAATGAAAGGTTTATTTACAAGGGAGGGGCAAGTGAGGAAATGTACAGCTCAGGGAGAAAAATGAGAGACAAAGTTTTAAATGAGTCCTACCCGATCCGCTGATCTGGAATCCCAAATGGCACTCTGAGAGCTGGCTGCAAGCCAGGAGCTGAGAAGCCAGGAGGTGAGCAATAGCGAGCCAGCCCAAGGCCCATGTGTTTGTTTTTTATATCCAACCTGGCTGCTTCACCCTCAGGTCCCAGCCACCTTCCCTTTGGTGGTGACGGGATTTGTCTTTCCCAATGTCTTGATGGTTTTAGTCTGGAGTGGGAGTGGAGTCCACAAAGCCTGTATGGGATTAGCTCAGGACATCCTTTCCCCCTAAGAGGATCACAAAAACCTCTAGTAGTGAAAGTTCTTCTGACTAAAAGCAGGGGAGGGGGAAGGAGCTATGGTTGCATCAGGCAACACCACACTGATAAAGAAACGGGAGTCATGGAGCAGGCTACATAATGCAGGATGTTGCTGAAGAGCAAGATCCTGGCCTTTTTATTGATTCACATCAGTTATAAGGGTGAGAAGCAAAAGGAAAGGGGAAGGAGATTAAGGGATAGAATGTAGAAGATCAGGGATAGTGAGTCTGCCCTCCAGGCACTTCTCATCTGCTGGATGACTCCGTGTTGTCTTTGAGATCACACCCTAATCTCAAGCCATGGTTCTAATCTTATCAACAAGGCTTCCATTGATCAGCTTCTGGGGTCCTTTGTTATAAATCAGTCCTCCGCACCCCCAGGTGTTCCTGGTCATACCTTGGTGATGTATAAGTCCGGAGTATGTGTTATACATTGGTCCTCAGACCCCTGGGTGTTCCCGGTCATACCTCGTGATGCATAGCCTTCCCAGCATGATCCAGCTTTGAGCTCTTGTTTGTTTTGAAAGGGCACCTTGGAGGGTTGGGCTCTGCACCTAACTGACCGGGCCATCTTGACCTTGCTTAGAACTATAGGTGACAAAATGGTGGCCAAACAATCCACTTAGGAGTTGCAGACCCACAAGGTATTACACTCCCAGACATCAAAGAATACTACAAAGCTATTATAATGAAAACATTATTGGAACAAAAACAGACACAGAGACCAATGGTGAACTAACCTATGACACAGGAGCTAAGACTATACATTGGAACAAGAATAGCCTCTTCCATAAATGGTGCTGGGGAAACTGGATTGCAACACGCAAAAGAATGCAACTAGGGGGGTGGATCAACATGGCAGTGAGGAAACACTGCGAGTAAGATCTCCCATAAAAAAAAAAAAAAAAGTTAATAGGGAGGAAAAACAGCAGGTCCCAGTGAGAACTGGGACACAGAAGATAAACGGATGACTCCGGCAAACTACCCGAAGAAGAAAGTTGCCATAAAAGAGGACTAGAAGGGAGGAAATCTCAGAACCCTGCTACCTTCCCCCAACCACAAAGTCAGCACTCTCTGACCAACAGAAAGGAGGAAAAAACAAACAAACAACAACAACAACAACAAAAACCTAAAACAACCAACAAGAACAAACTGCGCATCAAGCAGGACTGTGAGTGGAAAGGAACTATTTCAGCCACCACACCCCATGAACTGGAGCTGTGGAGAACCCTGCAGGATTTGCCATGGAGGTGAGCAAATGGCTCCAGGCAACATTAGAGAAAAACAAAGACTCTCAGAGACCTACACACAGCCCCAGGCCAGCCGGTAAGCTTGTGTGGGAAAGTGGGGCGCTTGAAAAGCAAACGCAGATCGCGGCTGCCCAGGTCCCCGCACCTGCAACCTAGGCTTGTGGGGAGACATGCAGGAGCCCTCACTGAGGTGAATATCCCTTACTGAGTAATCAGAAACCAGGCGCCTGGACACAGGAGCGGGGTGCAAAAGGCGCCATTTCTGCGGACACTGAACTGGGCTACAGCCCACGTCCTGGACCTGAATGCTTTGGAACTAAGACCCGGGGTATGAAATTCGGGGCATGGGTTCCCCACGACGTTGTGGCACAAGGCAGACACAGCACCCCAAAGCCGTTGAGACATTCCCCACTACTCCCACTCTGTTCCCCATCCGACGGGGTGAAAAAAAACAGCTCCCCAAGGACACTAGGAGAGATCTCTGGCGCCACCTAGTGACCAGAAAAAAATCACCAACACCCCATAGAACAGGGACCTTTCTTCAGTAAAGACTGCTTGAAACCAGCAGAAGGCTCCTGGAGGAGCCAGTAGTGAGCTGGGAAGTTCGCCCACGCCAGGCCCCTTCTGACCAGCAGTCCGAGCCCAGAGGGGGAGCGGGCACCCACGGCTGGGACAGACCTGGTGCTCAGGGGAGAACGTACCAGCATTGACTTTTTAGAATAGGGACCTTTCTTCAATAAAGGCTGCTTGAAACTGGCAGAAGGCCACTGGAGTGTCAGAGGTGAGCTTGGAATTTTGCCCATGCCAGGCCCCTTCTAGCCTGTAGTCCCAGCTCAGAAGGTGAGCAGGCACCCACGACCGGGGCAGAGCAGGCGTGCAGGGAGTGCGTCCCTCATCGCCAGTTCAGAACAGGGACATTTCTTCAATAAAGACTGCCTGAAACCAGCAGAAGTCTCCCTGAGTGCCAGAGGTGATCTGGGAAAAATGCCCATGCTAGACCCCTTCTGGCCTGCAGTCAAAGCTCAGTGGGGGTGCAGGAACCTAAACCAGGGCAGACCGGGCAAGCAGGGAGTGCATCCTGCATCGCCATTGTAGAACAGAGACATTTCTTCAGTCAAGACTGCCTGAAACCAGCAGAAGGCTCCCTCAGGAGCCAGAGGTGAGCTGGGATGTTTGCCCAAGCCAAGCCCCTTGGGGCCTACAGTCCGAGCACAGAGGGGGAGCGGGAACCCACTGCTAGGGCAGACCGGGCGTGCAGGGAGTGCGTCCCGGATAGCCATTTTAGAACAGGGTCACTTCTTCAGTAAAGACTGCCTGAAACCAGCTGAAGGCACCTGGAGGAGCCAGAGGTGAGCTGGGAAGTTTGCACATGCCAGGCTCCTTATGGCCTGCAGTCCAAGCCCAAAGAGGGAGCAGGAATCCACTGTCGGGGAAGACCAGGCACGCATGGGAGTGTGTCCCCACATTTGAATTTTAGAACAGGGACCTTTCTTCAGTAAAGACTACTTGAAACCGACAGATGGCTCCTGGAGGAGCCAGAGGGGAGTGGAGAAGTTCACCCAAGATGCTGGCCAGTCCCAGCAACACAGTGTCCCTATGCATATGACAAATTAGAAAACAGACAGTAGGGAGTAGAATAACCACACACAACCTAGCAACTCCTCAGGAAAAAAGCACACAACAAAAAAGAAAACCACCCACCAGATTGCAACGACAGTAACTTGGAAGAACTTCTGAGCCTTCCAGATAGAGAATTTAAAATTGCCATGATTAAAAAAATGACAGAAGTCATAAAGGAAAACAATGATAAGGGAAAAATGATCAACAATCAGAAGAATAAAATTGAGTCCCTAAAGAGGGAAGTAAAAGAAATGCAGGAGATCAAAGAATTAATGGAGGCACTAAAGAACTCTGGTAAAAGCAATGAAAGCAGAATAGATGAAATGGAAGAACAAATAAGCACTCTTGAAGACACAGAAATAAAAAGAAACAAAACAGAAAAGGAAAAATATATAAGAAGGAAAAAGACTGAAGAAAGATGTTGGGAACTATCTGACTCCATAAGGAAAGGAAATATAAGAGTTATGGGAATGACAGAAGGAGAGGAGAGAGATGTAGGAACAGAGAAAATATTTAAGGAGATAATTGAAGAGAACTTCCCAAACGTGAAGAAGGAGCTGAAAATTCTTAAACAAGAAGCAAGAAGAGCACCAAACTTACACAACAAAAGAAAAAAATACAGCAAGACACATAATAGTAAAGCTCCCAAGAATCCAGTACAAGGAAAAAAAAATAATGAAGCTGACAAAAGGTAAGAAACAGATAACATTCAAAGGAAAACCAATCAGGCTGACATCAGACTTCTCCGAAGAAACACTATGGGCAAGGAGAGAGTGAAGGGACATAGTCAACAGACTCCAAGAAAACAGATGCCAACCAAGATTACTCTACCCTGCAAAGCTCTCCTTCCTCTACGAAGAAAGAATAAGGACCTTAGCAGACAAACAGAAAGTCTGGAATTTCATTAAGACTAAACCCCCACTCCAAAAAATACAACAAGGTGTCCTAAAGCCAGAACCACAGAGGGACAAAAAACAACAAAATAAGGCCAAAAAAAGTTACTAATAGAATAAATAAACAAAATCAAAGGAAAGACAAACACAATGGCAAATAGAGATGCTAGCATATAAATATTAACTCTAAATGTAAATGGATTAAACTCTTCAAAAAAAAAAAAAGACACAGAGTCGCAGGATGGATTAAGAAACAAAATCCAACCTTTTGCTGTCTCCAGGAAGCACATTTAGCTACAAAAGATAAAAATAGACTCAAAGTAAAAGGATGGAAAACAATCCTACAAGCAAATGGACCAAAAAAGAAAGCAGGAACAGCTATACTTATATCAGATAATACAGATTCAAACTCAAAAAGATAAAAAGAGACCCCAACGGTCACTACATTATGATCAAGGGGACAATAGTTCAAGAAAGAAATAACACTCATTAACATATATTCACCAAACTAAGGAGCATCAAAATATATCACACAACTATTTTCATCTCTGAAAACAGACATTAGAGAAAACACATATAGAGTAGGACACTTCAACACAGCACTATCAAAAATGGATAGATCAATGAGAAAAAAAAAATAAGTAAAGACACTAAAGCTCTAAATAGGGACCTAGAGCATTTAGGCTTAACAGACATCTATAGAACACTAAACCCAAAAAAAAACAGAGTGCACATTTTTCTCAAGCACACAAAGATCATTCTCCAGGATTGATCACATACTGGGACACAAGACAAACATCAACAGATACACCAAGATTGAAATCATACCAACCATCTTTTCTGACCATGAAGGCATCAAACTAGAAATAAACCATAAAAAGAAGGCAAGGAACTCTCCTACCTCATGGAGATTGTAACCCACATTACTGGAAGACCCCTGGACTAATGAGGAGATCAAAGAAAAAAAATAAAAAAATACTTTGAGTCAAATGACAGAGGACACCAATTTCCTAAATGTATGGGATGCAGAAAAGCAGTAATAAGAGGAAAATATATAGCAATAGAGGCTCACAACAAGAAACAATAAAGAACCCAAAGAAACAATGTAATCTTGAAGCTCAAAGATCTAGAAAAAGAACAACAACAAAAAAAACCCAAAACCAGTAGAAGAAAAGAAATAATAAAAAATCAAAGCAGAAATAAATGAAATTGAAACTAAAAAAAAAATCCAAAAGATCAATGAAACCAAGAGCTGGTTCTTCCAAAAAATCAATAAAATAGACAAACCCCTAGCCAGGCTCACAAAGGAATAAAGGGAGAAAGCACAAATAAACAGGATCATAAATGAAAGAGGAGAAATCACAATGGACACAGCAGAAATGAAAAGAATAATCAGTAACTACTACTGATTATATGGAAACAAGTTTAACAATCTAGAGGATATAGACAAATTCCTACAACTCAAAAATCACCCAAAGTTAGAAAAAGAAGAAATAGAACAGCTAAACAGACAAATTACAAGCAGCAAAATTGAAATGGTAATCAAAAACCTCCCCAAAAACAAAAGCCCAGGACCTGATGGATTTACAAATGAATTCTACCAAACATTCAGAGACGAATTAGTGCCTATCCTTCACAAACTCTTCCAAAAAATAGAGAAGGAAGGGGCAATACCAAACACGTTCTATTAAGCCAACATTACACTAATACCAAAACCGAACAAGGACAACACAAAAAAGGAAAACTACAGGCCAATCTCCCTAATGAACACTGATGCAAAAATCTTCAATAAAATTTTAGCTATCAGAATCCAACAACGTATCCATAAGATAATTCACCACGACAAAGTAGGATTCATGCCAGGGACACAAGGATGGATCAACATCTGAAAATCAATCAACGTTATCCAACACATCAACAAAAAGAAATATAAAAACCATATGCTAATATCAATCAATGCTGAGAAAGCTTTCGACATGGTTCAACACCCATTCATGATAAAAGTCCTTGAAATTATTTGGATACAAGGAACATACCTCAACATCATAAAGGCCATATATTGCAAGCCAACAGCCAGTATCATTCTCAATGGTGAAAAGCTGAAAGCATTTCTATTAAGATCTGGAACAAGACATGGATGTCCACTCTCACCACTGCTTTTCAATATAGCACTGGAAGTCCTAGCCAGAGCAATAAGACAAGAGAAAGACATCCAAGGAATCCAAATAGGAAAAGAAGAAGTCAAACTATCACTCTTTGCAGACAATATGATAATATACATAGAGAACCCCAAAAACCCACAGAAAAACTAATTCAACTCATCAAACAGTTCAGTAAAGTGGCAGGATACAAAATCAACATGCAAAAGTCAGTAGCCTTCCTATACGCAAACAATAAATCTGAAGAAGAAGAAATAAAAAAAAAATCCCTTTTATTATCAAAACAAAAAAAAAAAATCAAATACTTGGGAATAAATCTAACCAAACAGGTAAAGGACCTATAAAAAGAAAACTATAAAACACTGTTAAAAGAAATATAAGAAGACACAAAGAAATGGAAAGACATACCCTGCTCATGGATTGGAAGAATAAACATTATTAAATGGCCACCCTACCAAAAGCAATATACAGATTCAATGATATTCCAATCAAAATTTCAATGTCATTCTTCAAAGAAATAGAACAATTATTGATGATATTCATATGGAATCACAAAAATCCCCGAATAACCCAAGCTCTCCTGAAAAAAAAAAAAAAAAAAGAAGGGAATGGAGGCATCACACTCCCAGATTTCAAACTATACTACAAAGCCACAGTCTTCAAAGCAGCATGGTATTGGAACAAGATCAGACACACGGACCAATGGAATCAAATAGAAAAATCCAGAAATAAACCCACAGATGTATGGTCAACTAATCTTTGACAAAGAAGCAAAGGCTATGCATTGGAGCAAAGAAAGTTTGTTCAATAAATGATGCTGGGAAAACTGGGTTGCTACATGCAAAAGAATGAAGCTTGACCACTATCTCACACCATACACAAAAATCAACTCAAAATGGATAAAGATCTAGACATAAGACCTGAAACCATAAAATACATAGAAGGAAATATAGGCGAAACACTACGTGATACACACATCAAAGACATCTTTACAGACACATAACCCAAAACAATGATAGTAAAGGCAAAGATCAACAGCTGGGACTACATCAAATTAAAAATCTTCTGCTCAGCAAAAGATACAATAACAAAAACAAAGAGTAACCCCACCAACTGGGAGAACATTTTTGCACACAACACTAATGATAATGGACTGATTACAAAAATCTGCAAAGAGCTGATGAGATTCAACAACAACAAAGAAAATAATCCAGTCAAAAAATGGGCAGAAGAGCTAAAAAGAAACTTATCTGAAGAGGAAATGCAAATGGCCAACAGGCATATGAAAAAAATGTTCAACAGCACTTGTAATCAGGGAAATGCAAATCAAAACTACCATGAGATACCATCTTACACTAGTGAGAATGGCACATATTAAAAAAACTAGCAACAACAAATGTTGGCGAGGATGTAGAGAAAAAGGAACTCTCCTGCATTGTTGGTGGGAGTTCAAACTGGCCCAACCACTGTGGAAAGCTGTGTGGAGATTCTTCAATCTATTTAAGATAGAGCTTCCATAGGATCCAGCAATTCCTCTCCTATATATTTACCCAAAGGACACAGAAACATCAATTCCAAAGTGCAACTGCACTCCTATATTTATAGCAGCACTGTTTACAATAGTTAATCTTTGGAAACAACCCAACTGCCCAAAAATAGATGACTGGATCAAGAAGATGTGGTACATATACACCATGGAATATTACTCAACATTCAAAAAAGATAAACACATGCAATTTACATCAACATGGATGGCGCTGGAAGGGATCATACTCAGCAAAATAAGCCAGAAAGAAAAATAAAAATACCAGATGGTCTCACTCATAGCAGTAATTTGGAAAACTTAAATAAGGGACCAGGAAAATGAATAACTATAAGAAAATGAAAATCAAAATCAACAAAAAATATGAACAAGAGACACTCTATAGGGGTGGGGTGCTGGGAGGGGAGGGATTGGGGTCAAAATAAGGGATTGAAATTGTATGGGGAATATAAAAATAAAATTTATTAAAAAAATGCAACTAGGCCACTACCTCACACCATACACAAACCAACTCCAGTGGATGAAATGCTTGCATGTGAAACCTGGCACTATAGAATATACAGAAGAGAACATAGGCAAACACTCCATGGGCATGACATGATGCTCAGAAATGTCTTTGAGGTTTCTTCTCCAGACACAAAGAGACCAGGGAGAATGTACACAACTGGGGATACAGCTAGAGACAGTCATCAACAGAGACACCCGCTGAATGTGGGAAAATAGTGGCACACCTATGACAGATAGGGGGCTGATACCAAAGATCTACAAAAAGATTACATGACTCAACAAAAACAAACAACCCAGTCCGAAAATGGAAATGCAACTCAAAACCACAATGCTATACCACCTCACTCCAGTGAGAATGCTCCACTTTAAAAAAAAAAAAAAAGAAAAACTGGAAACAACAAATGCTGGAGAAGCAGAGGAGACAAAGGAGCCTCTGACAGTGCTGGTGGGAGCACAAACTGGTCCAGCCACTATGGGCAGATGTGTGGAGGGTCCTCAGAACACTGAAAACAGGTCTACATATGATCCAGCATTCCACTCCTAGGAATCTACCCAAGGACAGAAAAAAACAGGAAACCTGAACTCCTGTGTTTATTGCAGCACTATTTACAGTAGCTATGATATGGAAACAACTCAAGTGCCACAAAACAGATGAATGGATCAAAATGTTGTGGTATAGTTAAACCATGGAATATTACTCTGCAATCAAAAAGACAAATTCATGCCACTTGTGGTGATATGGATGGAGCTGGAAGGGATGATGCTAGCCACAATAAGGCAGTAGAAAGATAAATATCAGATTGGTGTGAGCCAGGCTACACATGCTGTTTGACGGGGTCCATGCAGGGGGGGATTCCTGAAAGGTCGGGAAGCTCCGCAGCCAGCTCCAGCTACTTCCTTTCATTTGTTTATGGCAGTTTTCAAAGTCATGGAAATTTTCTATAAAGCTTTAAAATGAGTAAGTATTGATGTTAATGCTTGTTTTGGTAATGCACACTACAGCAGTTTAAAAAATATACATTCCAACATAATTGATAATGTGACGATTTCCAGTATTTCTTCATGCCCCCTGATTTGTAAATCATATACCATGAGCAATGCTAAAATCTTTAACAAATCATACTTGAAGGAACTTTTGGAACCAAATCTGGTAGAAGTCCTCATAAGAGGAGGCACTGAGGTGCCCCAGAGACAAATTGGCCTGAAAAAAATGCACCACATACTATTCCCACAGTAGGGGGACCCATTGTCCCAGCAAACTAGGAAGCTGCCTTTTGATCTTACAATGCCTGCTTGACCTTTATGTAGTTAACTAGCGTGGCCACATAAGTCATACTCTGTCTAGCTCTTATTTCTAGTTCTGAGAAATTTACTTCACTTAAAGACAAAATGTAATCAGGTTAATCATAGAAGAGGAAATTTGAGTAAAGACTGTGCACTGTTAATAATTTAAAAATAACCTCTAGAGAATGTAAAAATAAAATTGCATGATTGCATGATGTAATGATAAAACAACAAATTTCCAATGCATAAATAAAACTCTGCTGAGGCTATCAGGAGGAGATACTTGTCACTTGATCAAGTGTCAGTGTCGCCTCATTCCCTTATTCCCTCTGACACCTTCCTTACATTCGTGGACCCTGCATTAGCTGGAGTTGGACTCCAGCATCAGATGGTTTCACTTACCTGTGAAATATAGAGAAACAGAACAAAAGGTAAGGAAAAAGGCAACCCTAGCAAGCTGACCAAGAGCTGAGACATCCAGCAGGGAGGAGAAGGGAGGGGGGTGAGCAGAGGGAAGGGAACAACACAAGGTGATGTGTCATGGGTGCTATGGTGGTGGGAGAATTATGGGAACCACCCCTGAGGGGAGAAACCAGTAACTAGACATAAATGAACTACTATGTAAGCAAAGATGAAAAGGGCCTCCTGGTGGTGGAGGCAGCTGAGCGCAGTGCTTTGAAGCTGTCCGCAGCCTCTGCAGTGGCGGTTCGATCCCCACCAGCTGCAGATGCCCACATGGAACAGCAGATCTCTCCTGTCTCCCCTGCTGCTACCCTCAGCAGTGTATTTCAGTCAATCTGTCTATCCAGCTCCCTGCTCTGTCTCTGGTGACTCCTCTCACTCTCCCACACATCTGTCCTGTACCCAAGTTCTTGTATAAATAAATAAATCTTAAAAAAAAAAGAAGAAAAAAAGAGATGGTCTTTAAGGACAGGGAAGACCCTAAGACAATATAAATAAATAAATGCTCCTAAGGGGGGGTCTCATCCTGAACAATGCTGCAGGCACTGCCGAGGCATCCCCTCCTCACCAATTGTTCTAGATCTCCAGGAATTTTCTCTGGTAGGTGCAGCAATTAAGTCTGTTTTGTGGAAATAATTAGAAAAAGGCTATTTTTAACTGCAGTCTCTTGCAAGTAGCAATCACATTTGGGATTAGAGCCATTCTAAAACTATTAAGTCAATCACGTTCAGTATTAATGACAGCATCTTCACACAGTGCAATGAAGCTTGAAAGTTTTGTTCTGTCTTGTTTTAGGCCGAAGCTCCTTCCTTATGGAGGAGGACGCCCAGCACCCTAGGACCTGATCTGAGGATGGGTGGGGGCACCCAGATTCCTTCCCTCCCCCTGGCCTCCAAGAGGGTTACAATTTACCCTCATTTTATTTATTTTTTAAAGATTTATTTATTTATTTATTTCTACAAGCACTGGGTACAGTCAGAAGCACGGGAGGGTGAGAGGATTCACCAGAGCCAGAGCGGGGAACAGAACGTGTAGACCGCCAGAATACACTGCTGAGGGGAGCAGCGGGCAGCAGGAGAGGTCTGCGCGCCTTGCGGGACCCTTGCCCTGAGGCCAGGGATAGAACTGGTGTTGCAGATGCTGCGGGTAGCTTCACAGCCCAGCGCTCAATCGCTGCACAACTGGGGAGGTCCTACCCTCATTTTAAAACCTCTAGTTCAGTACAAAACACAGATTTGGGAATCCAAATATATCTGGCCCTTGATCTAAGTGAAGTTACTGATCCATTTTGGACCTCAGGGTCCACGACTACAGGGTAGGAATAATATCTCTATAGCATCATTAATGGAGATCACATAACTGAAGCAATGAACTTGTTGCTCCAGCAGGTGCTAAATAAATGATGATTCCTTTCTCCTTTCCAGAGAAATTCAACTTCTCTCCAAAGCGAGCATAACAGAGGGATTGGCAAGGAAGGAGGTGACATCAGTTTAACACATTAAAAGGTAAAGTGCAGCCTCCCCCACCCCCCAACAGTGGCCTAGGAGTTAAATCTCAGTGCTGTCACCAAAATGGTCTTAGTTTGATCCTGGCCACGGAGCTACCCACATGGTGCAGCAGACATCTCCTGTCTGGCCTGATGCTCCCCTCAGCAGTGTATCTCGGTAAATCCGCCTGTTCTACTCCCTACTCTGTCTCTGGTGAATCCTCTCACCCTCCCACCCCTATGGCCTGCACCCCAGTTCTTCTATGAAAAAATAAACAAAAACTTTTTTTTTTTAAAGATAAAATGGAGTATCTCCAAATGTCCAGTTCTCACATGAGTCACTGTGGTTTACACAATCCCTGAAATAGGAAGAATCCAATCAGCACCATCTATAGAGAAAAGATCTCAAGAGCTTAGAAAAGGGCCCTTCAGTGTCTCACATACTCCCCATGAAGAAACTTTCCACCCCGATGGGTGATGGTGCCCAGCTGTCACTGCTGTGGGGTTTCTCGGATGCAGAGAGGGCCACTGCTTTCAGGCCCTCGGACCAAGGGGAGCCTGAGCTGCGCGCTCACCTTGCGCGTTCAGGCCTCGCCCCTGCCCCAGGTGGGCTGGGACAGGCAGAGGCACGCGCAGCTCTCCTCAGGCTCCGCCCCTGCCCGGGCCGCAGGGTTCTAACCACGCCCCTTTCCCTTTATCTTTTGCCATCGACCAATGGGATTGGCGGGAACCAGCCACGCCCACTCAGGTCGCCTAGACCCCGCCATGACCCACCCCTGCCGGTTCAGTTGGGTCGCGAGTCTGTGCGAGCAGGATCGCTGCCGGGAGAGTTGAGAGTTGTGGAAGTTTCGCTGTGACCCCCGCCCCCCCACCCCATCCCTGCCCCCGCGATGTCGGGAGAACCCCGACAGAGCAGATTAGCTGAGGCCAAGAGAAAGGTAACCAGGCAGGGTGCAGTTTCCAGGCCCAGCCAGAGGCCGCCTGGGGTGGCCCGAGCCGGCTGCCCCCTGGGCGCCCCCTGGCGCCCAAGTAGGCCCGGCAGCCCCGCCCCCGCCAGCCCCGCCCCCGCCCGTCGCACCGGGGGACTTTGGAGGGTGACCCCCAGGGTTCCCGATGGCTTCCGCTGGAGGATCGGCCCTCTGCTTTTAAAAAATAATAATGATTTATTTTTATTTATACAAGAACTGGGGTGCAGGTCACAGGCGTGGGAGGGTGAGAGGACTCACCAGAGACAGCGGGGAGCAGAACAGGCAGAAGGACCGCAGACACTGCTGAGGGGAGCAGCTGGGAGACAGGAGAATCTGCCGGGCCATGTTGGTAGCTCCCTGGTGGGCCGGAAATCAAACCGGCGCTGCATAGGTTGCGGACAGCTTCACAATGTGGTGCTCAACCCGCTGCGCCACAGGGGGACCTGGCCCTCTCCTTTTGCCACCCAGAATCGGACCCCTTGGGCTCTGGCCTCCAAGGACCTCCTCTCCGCGGCCCCTCCCCCAACACGGAGAACTACCTGGGCGTCGGTGGGGAGGGGTGGAAAGCGGTGATGTCACAGTCGCCTCGGATCCATCCATAGTCACCAGCCCCGTGCTTGATCTGTTGACCCAGCCCCCCAGCGCTCACCCCTTCTCGGGTTCCTCTTGTCGCCCGAGATTACCAACTTGAAGGGGGCACAGGACCATGGAGCTTGACCACAGGAGTGGGTTCAGGCTGCTTGCTCTGTACCGTACCCCACCATTGAACAATGGTAGCCTGCCAAGCCCGCCCTTCCCTAGTGCTCGTGGAACGTTGACAGCCGCTCTGGGGGACACTGGGAAGAACTTTTTAGTTTGGTTTATTGTGGGGTGTCTACTCCGCGGAGACTTTCCAATTTGTCTCGCTTCTCCCTCTCACATTCTCATTCCTCGTGACCCTGGGGCCAGACACCCCCCAGCCAGTGCTCTTGGCAGGGATCTGTGTATCCTCTGTGGCTTAGATCCCAGCACACTGACTTCCCGGCTGGGAATCTTCCCCCAGTCGCCTCAACCTGGGTTGCTCTGAGTGCCCTGGGGTCAGCAGGTGGAGGAAGCAACCATGCTGCTCGGGCCTGAGGACAGGCCTCTGTGGCCATGCACAGATGCACAGGTGTGCGTGATGGTGTCAGACTGCCCGGAAATGTGCTGGCCTGGGCCTCAGCAGGCCCCTCCCTGCCGCCTGCCACAGCATCCGTGGGCGCAGGAGCTTGAGTGATGCTAGCAACAGCTCACATGTGTATGAAAGGGCCTGGCGTCTGAGGACTCACATGCTTGCTGGTCCACCCCTCGCTGTTGTGGCCCCCGACAGCTCCTGAGTCACAGCTTCCCAGAAGTTCGAGTCTGAGGATGGAGTGTAACTGCCTCACCATTTTTTCTTGAAACCATGTTATCCGTCCCTGTCTTCTGTCATGGAGGGTGGGGGAACTCATAGCACCTGGTAGAGTTGCTGGTAGCATAAAGGCAGATGGCAAATCTACCTTGTGAAGTGGGGTGCAAGTCCAGGCGCTTGCAGTTCTCGTGAGCCTCATCTTTTTCCTCTCTGCAGCTGAGGGACTACCAGCAGAGAAACAGCTTGGGGTGTCCTGCAGGAGCCAGGAAGAAAGGGAAGAACAAACGTGTCCGCAGGCCAGAGACACCCGCTTCTGGCAGCTGGAAGTCATCGAAAGATGTAAGTCTGGCCTGGCTGGCTTCCTAGGAGAGGGGTGCTCCGGGGCCGCCGAGTGAATGGTCAAGTGCACGAGAGAACCAGTGAGGAGCCCAGGTCTGAGTGCAGCCTCTGGGCAGCTCTGCTGGGATCTGATTTGGGGCAACACTGTTGAAGCTCTCCCTGCCCCAAAGAGTCAGGGCGCTGCAGTGATCCCGAAATCCAGGTCGCATCCGTGAGAGGATTGTGTGTTCATCCCTTCATGTGGGGCCGGTGCGCAGCTCGCCTTCGGCCCAGGGAGTGGCCAGTGACTTCTCGCTCTGGCAGTTTCCCTCATTCCTGCCCTCTGGGGGATGCAACCAGTGAGAACCCCCTCTCCCGTTCAGGTGGCACAGACGCGCCTGGGTGCCTGGGACCAGGCGGCCTCTGCGGTGGGAGTCTGTTTTTGCAGCCTGCTTACCGGGGGATCCCCACGAAAAGTACGTCCTCCCCGGGACTCGGATGTCTCCCCTGGCAGAGGGGACTGTGGAGCCAGACCAGTGTGCTCCAGGCGGATCTGGACGCGGGGCTCCGTCCCTTGGCTTGCATAGCTTTCTGCTTCAGGCGATGCATTGAGAGGCCGTCAGGAAGGATGCGCAGGCCAGGGTGTGGACCCGTCCTCCTGCCTCCGTTGCCCAAGGTCCAGAGCTGCTCTCTCTCTCCTCTGACCTTCTTGTCCTCTCTGAGGCACTTTTTTCTTCCTCCCCTTGCCCTTGTTTTTCCCTTTTCACCTCCTGAAGCGTCAGGACATTCCGCAGGTGCTGGTGTCCAACCTTAGCCGCTCCAATGGGGTAGCACCCCACCATCCCCAGCCAGGAGGAAGGTGTGGACGCGCTGAGACCCCTCTCTGGCCTACTGTCTCCCTGCCTGTGGGCCACAGCTTGTCTGGCACGGGGTCCTTGGCCTCCGGCTGGCTTTCTGTTGCCATTGTTAGCCTTCGGCGTGTCGGCATCTGCACTTTCACCGGCTTGGCTGATGGCTGGTTTCCTTGCCATGCATCTTCGTCTTCTTGGGAAGGTGCCATGTGCCGTGAAGGGTGAAAGGTCATTCGGAAACAGCTTCCAGAGCAGGGGTGCGAGAGTGGGCCGTCCGGGCCTCCAGCATGAATGCTTGGGGCCGTCCTGCAGGAGAGCGTCCTAACTGCCTGCAAAGGGCTTGCCCTCAGGCTAAGAGAAAGTGGCTTCTGTTCCAGGTGCATGGGTTGAGGCTTGCTTATAGCAGGACTGCAGAGCCACAGAGGTTAGCTAGAGAGGAGCGACTGGGACATTCCGCCCCCGTTGTCTTTTAAAAAACAACTGGACACTCACCCACCCTCCGGGGGCCCTTGGCGGCTGGTGCTTTGCTTGGCCGCGCAGTGGGATGTGGAGCTGCGGGAGCAGTTGGCTGTAAAGGGTGTGGAGGCTAGAGGGTTTCTCTTTTACCAAATCCAGCAAGAGAGAATGGAGTCCAGGGGGCAGCTTCTTCCCCAGAGAAGGGAGGGCTGCCCCACCAGAAATAAAATAATTCTGATGAAATGGGGCAATTGAGGGGAGTGTCTTTTTGAACTCTAAACTTAGTTCCAAGCTCAAAGAATATATTTGGTCACTCACAGACCAGTCATGAACGTGTAAGTTCTAAGGATTGGGCCTTTTTCCCCCTCCTGCATGCTCTTGTGTCTTAACTGTAAAGATCCAGGGAACCCAGGAGGCAGAGGCACCAGAGCCTGCCAAGCCCCGGCCAGTTGTGCCAGCCTCGCCACAGCCCCTGCCCACCGGCTGCCTTGCTCTGGCCTCTTAGGGTACGGTATGGAGGTTGGCATGGCAACACCAGGTTCCAGCCACTGCCCTTGGCCCCTGCCCATGCTGAGCTTCCCACACCGCTGACCCCTGAGTCCATCCCCGGGGCTTTCAGGCTGGGGGAGGAGGACAGGAGGAAGTGGCACAAGAGGGGAGAGAAGTACCTGGCAGCCTTGCCGTCTGCCTCTCACACTGCCATTCTGCCCTGAAGGGCCCAGGGTGCGGGCCAGGTGGCTTTCCAGAACAGTGCCTCGCTTCTCCTGGGCTTGGCACACCTTTCTCCTGCAGTGACGACCCGTGCCACCCCGCCCGGGCTCGGGCTGTCGTCTGGAAGGCCGCAGAGAGCCGTGAGGCCTGGACTCCCTAGGCCACGTGCCACGGTGACTCCCAGCATGGGACCGTCCTCTGGCCGCAGCATCCCCGTGCTCCCTGCCTGCACCCCTGCACTCGGGCAGAGAGGCAGCCCCTTTCCTGCATGGCTTCCCTAACCCCCGCCCTGCTCTGCCCTGTGCCAGGCGCCCTGCGGCTGCGCCCCTCCTGCGGAGACACCGGCTGGCGACCACAACACCGTGTGCCCTGGTGTCCCTCCTCCTGACGCCACCCTCCCTGACGGGAACAGCACGGTGTCCACTCAGGTCTGTGCCCCTTATCCCTGCCTGCACCCCACTGGCTTGCCCGCCCTTCCGGAAGGGCCGCACCTCCCCCATTCTCTCCCATGTCCTCCGTGTCACTCGCTTCCAAGACCGAGGGTCCTTCCTGAGGACTGGGTGGGGAGACCGAGAGCTTGGGGAACCGAAGGTGGTCAGAAAGCGCTAGGCCCATCCCAGCCTGGTGGGCTCTCCCCAAAATGAATGGCCACCCCCTGCATTTCTTCCCACACAGAACTGTGGCGCAGAACATGGCTCTGGTTCCTTGGGTGAGAGCATGTAAGTGTCTCCCATGGGGCAGCAGCCCCTTGTAGAGGGTGTTGGGGCACCTCCTGCTCGTGACCCCCACTCCACTGAGCTTCCTGTGCCCCTGACTCCTCTGTCTGTCTCCAGGCTGTCTCTTCTACCAAAGGCCTGCGGCAACTCTCCTGTCAGCTGAATGGACTTCCAGCAGAGGTGCTCTGGGGATGGGGCCCAGAGCAGTTGGGGGGAGGTTCAATAGGAAGACACTGAGATAAAGGTTCCCAAGGGGGGCGGCGTCCTGGGGCCGGCCCTCACTGCCAGGGGATGTCTAGCTGGCCGTTGCTCCTTTGGAGCGGTCAGATGAAGGGACGGCCCACGAGTCTGTGGTTCCATCCTGCCGCGGAAGCACGGGGTGAGGGTGACAAGGGGGAGCTCAGAACCAGAAGAAGTTGGCACAAAGGGATTATGAGCAGAAGGGAGGCCAGAAAAGGAAAGTTTGCAAGTGGATGGGGAATCCGGGGGCTTAGGTCTTGAGGGGGACAGAGAGCTGCTCCATGGGTGCTCTGCTTCCCTCCTAACCTCCCTCCTGTGTCAACAGGGAGGACCAGGTGTCTGTTGTTAACACAAAGGATCTGGAGGTAAGGGACCCTGAGGCCAGTCCCCCCGCTTCTCCCAGAGTAGGGGCTGGGTGCCCCACTGCCAGGGGAGACTGCCCAGATGCCCCTCCAAACCCTGCGGACTACTCTCTCTCCCTGTCCCCCGCTCCTCCAACCCTCCTCCTCTCTGCATGTGCCTCAGAGCCAGCATCAAGGACTGGCACTAGCCCTGGACTCCAGCAATCTAACAAATAAGCAGCTCACTAGCAAGATAGAGTAACTGGGAAGAGCCTGCTGGGGCCCCTGATTCCCAGCTGCAATCCAGGACTCTGATTTCCTCTTGGGGCCCCGAAGAGAGGGTCCAGGGGTCCTGGAGCCAGGGGAGAACAGGGTGTTGGAGGATCCAGGGCTCAGCTGTAGGGGCCCCGGAGCACAGAGCTGGCAGCATTGCTCTCTTGTGGCTGCCCTCTTTGCCCCTTCTCTGCTCCCCAGACACCCCTGCTTGTGCTCCCCCTTCCTGGGGGAAGTACTGGTTTGGCTGGTGTGTTCCGGCCCTGACTCAGCCCCTCACTTCCTCTGCTTTCACCTTGTACAAGATACTTCTTCGCCCTGGATTTAGTTCCTCCAGGAGGCAGATGTAGAAGGTGTCAAGGTCTCCGGTAGCTCAAACAATCCCAGGTCCGTTTCCTTCCTCTCCCTCTTCCTGTGCACACAACCAGCCTGCAGCTCGTGCCGCCTCAGTCTCTGTTGGGTGAACGGACAGACCCTGCCAGGTCACCCGCTGGCAGAAGGGTCGTCTTCCCTTCTCAGACTCTGCCTGGGGCTTAGGGTGTTGTCCTCCAGGGGAGCCAGGTGCAGACTCTCCCCTCTGTCGCTGCGAGCAGCGCCCCCCAAGACCCAAGGTCTGTCTCCTTGGGAACGTGAGGAGGGTCTGGCAGCTCATGCATGAGAACTTCAAACCCATCGCTGGACCTGCACATGTCCCCCCGCTGGTCTGAGAAGACGGAAAAGGGGGGCACTCAGTTCCCTTCCTTTGACTTTTCCCCACAGAAACAAAAGAACCAGGAATCTTTGGATCAGCTGGAAAAAGTAACATTTACTTGTTCATTCCCTGACGTGGGGGTCTGGGATGGGGCTGATGTGGGGCGTCTGGGCTTGCCTGCTTCCAGCCTGGAGACACGCAGGGCCCCTGGCTCCTCTCCTGCCCCTTCTCCCAACCCCCATGGTCTGGGCTCGCCGGTGGGCCTGCCTGGGCCACTGGTGGCCCGCGGGGCTGTGCCTTGCCGCTGCCTCCTGGAGACCCTTATTCCCTTTGCAGGAGAAGAAAGACCATGAGTGGAAGCTGGTGAGGGAACAAGGTGCGCTCCGGGAGCAGTTACAGGTGAGGGGCAGCCCGGGTTCCCCATCCCCAGAGGAAATGCCTCTTTTCCACCTCATCCCGACTTATTTGCTTTGTTTCCCGAAGAGTCACATCCAGACCATCGGGATTCTGGTGTCTGAGAAGACGGAACTGAGGGCTGCGCTGGCCGATGCTCAGCAGGCAGCCAGGCAGAAAGCAGGTGGGGCTCCAGGCGCCCTTCATCCATGCACCTGGCACGCGGCAGGCCCATGGGGCGGGGGGATGGTTCCTCCTCAGAGCTTGCTCTGACCTGTCTCACAGCAGGCGAGTCGGAGGAACTGGTTGGTCGCCTCCAGTCTGCGTGTCTGCATGTTGGAGAGCTGGAGTGCATGCTCTCTGCTGTCTCCACCCATCGCAGACAGTCTGACCAGGCGAGCCGCCTGCCCAGCTGCCGCCTGCCCAGCCCCTCGTGGGTGCCCCTCCCATCAAGGCGGGGGCGAGCCTCAAGGTCCCTGATGTGGGATGGAGCTCTCTCCGCCCAGAAGGAAGCACAGTCAGCTGCTCAAAGGCTGTGGTCAGCTGCGGCCTGAGGTGGGTGGCCGCTGTGCGCCTCGTCCTTTGCTCCCGAGCTACTAGTGAAGGCAGATGAGAAAGGGGCTCGGAAGTGCTTTGAAAAAAGGTGAAGTGTGACTCCGGGCGAGGAGGGCTGTTCTGTGCTGGTCCCTGTCTAGTAACAAGTCTGCAGGCTGCATCCTTGCCCACAAATCCTGACCTCGCATTTGCCTCTCATGTCTGCAGCACAACAAGGAGCTAATCCAAGAGAGAGATGCTCTCAAGCTGGAGTTATCCGAGAACAAGTAGGCCTGGGGGCGGGTGGGGTGCTGGGGGGCAGGCTTTGGGCCCAGCCATGTGCTGGGCAGTGGGAGGGATGCAAGTGCATGGGGTGAGGAGGGCAGACAGCTCACAACCCCTCCCTGGCCAACCTCTGGCGATGCTGAGCCCTGGGGCCCTGGGTCCTGCCACTGCACTGGGGTCTGTGGCGAGGGTGGGGTAGATCTCCAGGGGGACCCTTTCTGGCTCTGGTTACGCCTCTCCCCTTTGTGTGGCCCTAGAAAAGCCAATGAGGACCTGCAGCAGTGCCACTCCGAGCTGGAGGAGCGGCTCCGGCTCTTGTTGGAGGAGAAGGACACCATGCAGGCGAGACTGGAGGACCTGGAGAAGAAGCTGGAGATGTCTGAACTGCTGTCGAAGCAGGTGAGGGGCTGGAGCAGAACCCCAGGGAATCTGTGCTCCATCCAGGTGGGGCTGGGTCTCTAGGGGTGACTGTGATCTAGCTGAAACCCTTTCGGGGGACATTGCACAGAAGACACTGGGCTCCACACATCACCCCCTCACTTTTTGAAAATTTTTACTTTTGCATATAACTGGGGGGTAGGCAGGGTGAAAGGACTCCCCAGAGACAGCAGGGAGCAGAGCAGGCAGTGAAAACCTATTGCTGAGGGGAGCAGCAAGGAGACAGGAGAGGTCCGCTGCACCCTGTGGGTCGCACCCTGGCCAAGAAACTCAGCCAGTTGCAGGAGAAGCTGGCAGAGCTGCAGGAGACGGTGAGCCCTGCACCAGCTGGGAAGGTCTCGGGGCCTCCGGGAGGGAGGTCCTTAGGCCAGGACAGAGGGAGCCCCAACTCAGAGCGGGGGCCACCAGTGACCTTGTGTCCTGCCGGGTCCATGGCCACCTGTGCCTTAGGCTCTGCCATGGAACGTGTACCCGGGACTGTCGGTCACCTCCCTCCTGGAGGCACGAGCCACTAGTAGAGAGATGAGGAGACATGGAGACATCCTGGATTCCAGCCTTGGCTCCAGGCTCGCTCTTGACTGAACAGTGCTATGCCTCAGCATCAGCATCCTTCCCTTCAGAGGGCCCTCGCAGGCAGTTCTGAGGAGAGTTAAGGAAGGGGCCTGGGCAGGCAGCAAAGTCCCACAGTGCCTGCCTCAGGAAGAGGGGCCCAGCCTGTCCCCCGCATCTGTGCGCGCAGATCTGGGAGGAGCCTCAGTGGCGGGAGCCAGCAGCAGTGATGGTCTCTCACTCTGCCGCTCCACCACAAGGCTGTTGTGGCAGTTGCTCCTCAGAACTGGCCTTTTCTACACGCTTCCTGGGTGATGGAAAGGACTAAAAAGGTGCGGGCTATTAGCTGATGGGTGCCAGACGGTCCAGTCAGCCGCAGGATGAAAAATGGTCCAGGGCCTCCCTGGTGGCCCAGGGGTTAAATGTCGGCACCATCACCACTACTTCCTGAGTTTGATCCCTGGTCGGGAGCCGACCCATGGGGCGCAGCAGACCCCTCCTGCCTTGCCGGCTGCTCCCCTCAGCAGTGGATTTCAGTGAGTCAGCCTGTTCTGCTCACTCTCCACCTCTGGTCAGCACCCTGGTTCTTCTGCACAAAAAAGGAAAAATGGTGGAATCAGACTGATGTCAGGGCACCCTGAAGAGTGATAGAAGCCAGGGTCAGAGGGAGCTCAGGGGCTCTGTTCACACCTCCAATGAAAGAAGGGGAAGACTCTGTTCCTGGCCTCTGAAGAAAGAAGGTCCAGAAGCTGAAAGAAGAAAAGCAGCGTCCAGTAGCCAGCCTGTGCAGGAGGAAGAGAGGATGAAGACCTCTGGCAGAGACTGGGCCTCCAGTCCTGTGTCTCACATCACTTGCATGGGGTGCCCAAGGCTCGGGCCTCATGTCTGAAAGAGCTGCTTGTCGGTGTTGTCCAGCAACTCACCAATGGCTTTTAACGATTGGCGTCTCTGACACCGGCTGGGATCCCAACTGAAAAGGGGAGTCACAGGGCATGAGGATGGGATGCTAAGACAGGGCGCAGTGGCCACCCACCTGCCCCAGCTCGAAGACAACAGAACCGCCAAAAAGCCCCAGCACCAAATCCAAGGGCCGTAGCAACACAGTCCCCATCAATAGGGGCCTACAGGCTAGAGCCAAGGGAAGGATAGTGCCCAGTAGGGGACTCATCACTGTGCTTCTCAGACATGTGAACAATTGCAAGAGACTTCAGCATCTGGGAACAACCACCTTGGGGTTCATTTTACAAATGGGCAACAGCTTACTGTGGCCACAAGTGGTGTCTGGCACACCCAGGTAGTGTCCACCAGAAGTACCAGCAGATTTCCAGTCACCCGTCACCAGGAGTGCTGGGCAGCACTGGCCAGTAGTGATGGTCACTACCGGTACCCCTGTGATAGTGTCTAGCTGAGGCAGCTGGGTTCCGGTGACAATTTGGAGACCGACCAAAACCTGCCCTCACCCTCCCCTCCCCACGTCTCCCCTGCAGGTGGAGGAGAAACATCAAGAGGTTCAGGAGCTGCAGCAGCAGCAGGACCAGTACTTTGGTCACCTTCACCAGTACATGACTGCCTACCAGCAGCACGTGGTCGCCTACCAGCAGCTGGCCAACGAGAGGGATGTCCTGCAGAAGCAGGTGCTGCTTAACACCCAGCTTGTCCACCAGATGCAGCACGAACAAGAGCAGAAGAAGATGGAGGTGGAGTTGGCCCGCCAAGAGCTTCAGGAAACACAGGTGGGGCAGTTAGAGTGCCAGACCCCCAGGGGGCCGCCCTAGAAGGAAGCCCTTTAAGTGGCATCCCTCCTCCCGCTTTTCTGACCCCTTAGGGCCGCCTAGAGGCTGCCAGCAATCAGAACGAGCAGCTGAAGGCCCAGCTGAAGCTCATGGCTCAAACTGGAGCAAGTGAGTGGGACTTCAGCAGAGGGCAGTTTTGCAAGAGAGAGAAGCCACCCCTCGGACAACTTGGATCCTTCTCCTTTGGGGACTTGCTGGCGCGGGGTTGCAGAGAGAGGAGGGGACAGAACTTGCTGGCTTTCAGGGCTGCTTCAGAACCCAGGGGTTTTCTGAGCCCCTCTGGCTGCCCCCCAACAGTAAATGGACTGAGCGGTGAGAAGGAGAAGAAGAGGCGGACAAGAGTCCCCTGCTGAAGCTCAGCATCCTGGACGACCTGGACAGCCGCGAGGCCGTGGTGAGCTGGGCCTGCAGGCCCCTTCCCTGCCCCACCTTCTCCCTCCTTCCCGCACACCTTCTTCCTGGTTTCCCTCCCTTTGGTTACACTTTCCCCCCACCTCTGCTGGGGACCATCGGGCAGGCACCAACACCAGCCTCGGCTCTCAGGTGTGCCCATGAGGCCCCGAGAGGTGTGCCTCCTTGGCCCCTGCCTGGCCCACAGGGGCACCCTGCACCTCTGGCCCACAGGTGGCATTTTTTAACAAGGACTTGGCAGGTGTTGAGGAAGAGTGGGCACGGCTACGCGGGCAGCTAAAGGGGCAAAAGCAGCTCTGCTGGCGCCTGGCTCAGCAGGCGGCCGCATCAGATGAGGAGCCCGAGAAGATGGAGGCCCCAGCCCCCAGGACGGGGGGGGGAACGTGTTTCTGGGGAGACCCACCAGGCCCTTCAGGGAGCCATGGACAAACTGCAGGTGAGTGTGGTTCTCCAGAGGGCTGGGCGGGCCGGGTGCTGGGCGGGCCAGCACCCTGAGCCCACTGTCTGGCCGCAGGGGCTCCTGCAGAAGAAAGCAGCCTTAAAGGAGCGGGTGGAGGAGCTGGAGCTTCGATGCATCCAGCTTTCTCGAGAGAAAGATACCATCGGTGAGCGGGGAGGCCGGAGCCCTGGGGCCAGGGCCAAGGCTGGCGAGACCCCAGCAGCTGAGCGGCCCGCGCGCCCTCCCTCTAGGAGAATACATCATTCTCTACACGCACCAGATAGCACTGATGAGGGCGGAGCTCCGCGAGAAGCAGCAGCACATCAGCCAGCTGGCCCAGGACAAAGAGGAGATGAAGGTAGTCAGAGCTCTGGCTCCTGGGTGGTGCGGCTAGGGATGGGGCTGGCTTCCAAGCGTCTCTCCTTCTAGGTGAAGCTGTCGAATATGCGAAAGCTGCTATTCCGGGTGGCAGTGGAGCGCAGCGAATGGCGGGCGAAGTTCCAAGCAGCCAACCAGAACCCTGCTGCTGAGCCCACCGGCGCACAACCAGCCCCCAAGGAGCCTGGTGATGCCAAGGGCCAAGGTGAGGAAAGCACCCCACGGGCAGCTGGGCAGGAAGAGCACCCTCCGCCCGGCACTCAGTGCCCTGTTTCTGTCTCTCCAAAGAACCGAGTGAGGTGCGCCTCGCCGCCGCCTTGCGGCCAACCCAGGGATAGGCTCAGCTGGGCCAGACACCCCTGGAGATACAGAGCCCCCAGGAACACGTCACCACCGAAAACAGCCTGCTTTTCCCATTCTTCTACTGGGCTGACAACATCGAGGTGGTGAAAATAATGGTGGTGTAGGCCACCAGCATGGGGCCGGGGGCTCTGCCCCCACCTGGCCTTCACCAACCCATCCCCATTCCCCGGAATTTTCCACCCTGTCCTTTGGCTCCCAGTCCTGGTCGTCTTCCTATCCCCAGGCTGACAAAAGAGGGATAATAACTCCCCCATTCAATGGGGGAAACGGGTGCAGACCCCAGCATCTTAGGGAAAGGTGCCTCCCCGACCATGTGGAGCAGGGCTGCACTTCGAAGGCCCTGCACACCTGTCTAGACTAGCCAGAGAGAGCCACAAAGGGGTGACCACCCCTGCCCCCCTCACAAAGGACCCACGGGCATGAGGCCACCCCAATCTGCAAAGGGGTGGCATTCCCTGTCCCCACTCACTGCAAGGGTGTGGACTCCCCCGTCGCCCACTCACAAAAGCCCCGTGGGCGTAAGGCCACCCCAATCTACAAAGGGGTGGCCTCCCCCATCCCCCCTCACAAAAGTCCCATGGGCATGAGGCCACCCCAATCCACAAAGGGGTGGCCTCACCTGTCTCCCCCTCATAAAGTCCCGCAGGCATGAGGCCACCCCAATCCGCAAAGGGGCGGCCTCCCCCATCCCACTCTCACAAAACTCCTGCGGGTATGAGGCCACCCCAATCCGTAAAGGGGTGGCTTGCCCTGTCCCCCCCCCTCACAAAAGTCCCGTGGGCATGACGCCACCCCAGTCTGAAAAGGGGTGGCCTCCCTTGTCCCCCCCACAAAAGTCCCACGGGCATGAGGCCACCACAATCCTCAAAGGGGTGGCCTCCCCTGTCCCCCTTCAGAAAAGACCCATGGGCATGAGGCCACCCCATTCCGCAAAGGGGTGGCCTCCCCTATCCCCCCTCACAGAAGTCCCAAGGGCATGAGGCCACCCCAATCCACAAAGGGGTGGCCTCCCTCATCCCCCCTCACAAAAGACCCACGGGCATGAGGCCACCCCAATCTGCAACAGAGTGGCCTCCCTTGTCCCCCCTCACAAAAGTCCCGCGGGCATGAGGCCACCCCAATCTGCAAATGGGTGGCCTCCCCCGTCCCCCCCACCAAAGTCCCACGGGCATGAGGCCACCCCAATCCATAAAGGAGTGGCCTCCCCCATCCCCCCCCTCACAAAAGTTCCGCGGGCTTAAGGCCACCCAAATCCGCAAAGTAGTGGCCTCCGCCATCCCCCCTGACAAAAGACCCGTGGGCATGAGGCCACCCCAATCCGCAAAGGGGTGGCCTCCACTTGCAGTCTTTAAAAAGTCCCGTGAGCCTCTGTGCCTACATATCTTGGAGGCCACCCCAGATCTGCAGAGGGGTGGCCTTTGGTGCTGCTTTTACATAAAGTCCCCATAGAGGGGATGTGTGGCTTATTTGGGCAATTTGGGGGTACACACGTACTCCCCTAGCCATGTGGACAACTGGGCTTGGCTCAGAGGCCGGACCGTGGTGGCTGGTAGAGGCCAGGCGGAGGGCGCAGGGGTGCCCCGTCATGTGCACGCTGTCCTCGGACACCCCGGGAGAGGAGGCATCTATGAATTATTTGACATGGAGGAAACTTATTTGTTGCTTGCCTGCGCCAGATGGAGGAGGCCAGGACAGGTTGTGTTCCCGGCTGTTGCACTTTTATTTCTGAATAAACCTAATTCACTGCGTGACAGACTCATCTGTCTTGGCGGCGGTCCTGGGACCTGGGGTGGGGCGCCATGCGGGGGTGGGTCTTGCGGGAAGAGGGCAGGCTTCGGGGTGGCGAGGTGCACCCCACGCTGTGTCGGCATGTCCAGCCCTGCTCAGCTCTCTGGCCTGCTGGGCCTGTGGGCCGTGCACCTCCCGGGAGGGCCAGGGTCCTGCTCGGATGATAAGGCTGGGAAACCTGGTCGAGTCCTGTGGAAGGAAAGCAGGGTGCCAGCACCCCAGGAACTGGCCTCCAGCCTGGGCATCTCTGCTCTCCCCCTGCTCCTCTGGGGTGCCGAGTCAGACACTGCGCGGCCTCCAGGCTGGCACCTACCCCCGGTGGCCACAGCAGGGCTCCAAAGATGACCAGTGAATGTCCAGGTGCTTTCCAGGGCAGCCTGGGAAAGACGGGGGCCTTCCGGGCACCCCTGCACACCCCGCCCATGCTTAAACCCTCCCTTCCCCCTGAAACCCCGGGGCACATCCGCCTGCAGCCCGTAGCTCCCACCGGTCAGAAATGGGCTTTGCTCGCAGTGAGAGGCCTCAGGACGCGGCGCTGGAACCACACAGCTGCTGGCAAAGCGCCCTCTCGGGGCAGGGCAGGGGATGCTGAGGGTGACTGTGCCAGGCGGGAGTACGGGGGCTGCCAGGGCACAGGGGTTGGCGGGGGTGGGCGGGGTGCAGCATTTCCCTGCAGCTGGGCCAGGGGCTCCTGCGGGTCAGCTCGGGGTTCCCAGCACCAGAGATGCGTGTAAGTGTGCATGTGTACGCGCATGCACACGTGCGTGTGTGCACATGTTTGTGTGTGCATGTGTGTGCATTGAATGCACACATGTGTATTTACAGATGTCTATAGGACAGGGCAGGCACGATCCCACAGGGGGCACCAGGGTCAAAGAGGCCCACCGGGCTGTGTCACCACAACACACTAAAGCCCCAGGCGAAGCGGGGCTGGGGAGCCCCACCACGGAACAGCCCCCCGCAGGCTCGGGGAGGGAGGTGCGCGGCTGAGTGGGGTCTAGTTAGAGGTCGAGGGGGACTTGGGGCTCAGGACAGGTGACTCGCCCGCCACTGGGCTGGCAGCTGGAGAGGGCCATAGAGGATAGGTGAAGGACAGGGGCAGAGCTGGCAAGGCAGTGCAGCCTGGGATGCAGCGCAGGAGGGGGTGGGGAAGAAGACATGCAAGGGGCGGGCAGGGGTTCTGGATGAGAGAAGACTGGGGAAGAGGGGCTGAAGGAGGAGCAGGAGCTGGAGCCTCTCCCTGCAGCTAGTGCCCCCCACACACACCAGAGGGTGCCCCACACTCGAGACGTGCCTTGGCCAGCGGCTTCCCTCCCCTGCTCCCCTGTCTTTCAAGCTGCAGGCCCAGGGCCACCATCAGCCTTGGGAGTAGGGGCTGCCAGCACCACGCCACACCACCATCTCGGATGGGGAAAGGCAGGCGGGAGAACACGGTTTGCACCAGGAGGGCAGAGTGGAGAGGATGGCAGGAGGGAGCCTGGGGGCCCCCTGGGGTAGGCAAAAAGCCCAGGAGTGCTACGGAGGGACCCAAGGGAGGCAGGGAGGGCAGGAAGCCGGATGCCAGTGGCCACAGGCTCCTCAGTCTGAGAGGGGAGGCTCCGCTGCCTGGGGGCTGCAGGTCACTTAGGTGAGGCTGGGCCCTTCCTGCTGCGGAAAGGCAGAAGAGCAAGCACCAATGTGGGGGTGCAGGTGCAGGCAGGTCCGTGGGGTATGTGTTATTGCCCGGCTGAGGCAGAACTCAGAGAGGCCAAATTGCCTGGGTCAGCAGACACTGAGGCCCCCTGCCTACAAAGGGGAAGTGACCCTAAGGAGCCACAGGCCCAGGTCCACAGCCTGCAGATGGGCCACAGTGCTTCCCCTGGGGCACAAGGGCTGCCTTGGCCCTGCACTGGTGGGCACAGCCACACCTGGCATGGATCCAGTTGTCACCCTACAAGCCTAAGACTTTGGAAAACACTAAGTTTAGTTAGAGCAATTACAAAAGAGCCACAAACCTTGTGTACCACTTTAGGGTTGATCTGTTCAAGCCTTCCTATTAGAAGTCAGTCCTGGGGTGCCCTGGACAGCAGCTCAAAGAGCAAATTCAATATCAAAGTACAGAAGACCCCTCCCCACACTCAGGAGAAATGGCAACAACATAGGGAAGAAAAACCCAGTAGAGTTGTATGAGGCACTGTACCGGTGCTCTGACCACAGCCGCCCCTGAATGTCTTCTAGCAGCTGTGCAGTCAGCATTAGTCCATCAATTGGAAAAAATCAGAGTGAGTCAAGAATAGGTCTCTCTTCCTCTGACAAAGCTCAGCAAAGTACCATGAGGGTAAAAGAGTACCCCGATTTTTAGATGATCTGAACAGACTAATTTGTTACAGGAAGCCATAGAAAGCAGTTTTAGAATGCCATCATTTTATTTATTTATTTTTAACATTGTATTTATTTATGCATACAACTGGGGTACAAGCCAGAGGTGCAGGGTGTGTGTGTGTATGTGCATATGTGTGTGTGTGTGAGAGAGAGAGTATTCACCAGAGACAGAGTGGGGGACAGAACAGGCAGACTGAACTGAAATCCACTGCAGAGGGGAGCAGCGGGTGAGACAGAAGAGGTCTGCTGCACATTTGGGTAACTCCCTGGTGGGCTGGGGCATTGAAGTCTTGCTGCAGAGGCTGCCAACAGCTTTACAGCGCTGTGCTTAACTCCCTGCACCACCAGGAAGTATCAATACCTTGATTGTTATATAAAAAAAAGACTAAAATTTGGTGTTACATAGGTACACTACTGATATTTAAGTCAATTAAAATATTTTCCCCTAAGTCACTTGAGCACACAAAATTTCTTTTTCTAAAATTTGTCATTCAGACCTTTGACCATTTCTTTTGATTTCTTATTGGTAAAAACTTTTGCTTTCTCATTGGTTAACACTTTTGCTTTCTTAATATTTCTTTTTCTCCCTCTCTCAGACCTTTAACACTTGCTTTAAAACTTTTTACTTTACCTTTTACTTTACCTTTAAAATATATATTGTTGGGCCTCCCCGGTGGCGCAGTGGTTGAGCACTGGGTTGCGAAGCTGCCCGCGGCCTCTGCAGCACCGGTTTGATCCCCAGCTGTACTTCAGTCCTTCTGCCTGCCCTGCTCCCTGCTCTGGCTCTGGTAAATTCTCTCACCCTCCCGTGCTTCTGACTGAACCCAGTGCATGTATAAACGAACAAACAAACAAACAAACAAACAAACAAACAAACAAACAAATAAATAAATAAAACATGTCTCTATTAAAAGAAAAACAATAAAATATATATTGTTAATACATGCTTTTCTTTGCAAACACTCATCTCAATTTACATCTATTTAGCATTATTCTATCTTTTGTTTTTAGTAAAACATGTAATGGCTGTTACACTATCATCTGTTTAGAATAGATAAATTAGACATAAGCACAGGCTTTCAAAGAAATTGAAAATTAGCTTCCTACCTGACAAGAAATAAAAGGTTACCTGAAAGCTCAATGATTTTATACAAAGTGACTTAATTATTTAACAAACTTTCATTGTTAAACTTAGTAAAACCTCAGTTTTATAAGGAATTCTGCCATTATTTAAATAAGTGATATGCAAAAATCTAAACATTAGAACTACCTTTTTTTAATCTAATCACAAAATGACACAAGTTCCCTGTGAAATCTGTCAACAGAGGAAACATGAATATCAAAACAATCACCAGGAATACCAACATTCTGAGGACACTAGTCACAGCTTCTGGTATGTTCCCCACTTAGATAGATAAGCTAGATCAACACATTAACAATCAAAGGGGGTCTCATCCTGAATAACACTGCAGGTATGCTGAGGCATTCGTTTCTTATCACTTGGTCTAGATCTCCAGGAATTCCCTCTGGTAGGTGCAGCAGCAAGCCGCTGTATGGGAATCATTACAGAAAAGGCTATTTTGAAAGGCCGTCTCTTACGACTGACAATCATGTTTGGTTACTTTTCTTAAAAGATTTTTTTTTAATTTATACTAGAACTGGGGCACAGGCCGGATGTGCAGAAGGGTGACAGGATACACCAGAGCCAGAGTGGGGAACAGAACAGGCAGAAGGACTGAAAATGTTATAGGACAGGGAGAGGGGTAGCCCAAGCCCCGCAAACCTGCCTATTCTAAATGGGTTCTGCCATCCGCCGCATCAACACAAAACATATGAGACTTTAATGGGAAGGAACTTTAATAAAACTAGGAAACAATACAGGTAAGGCAAAGAGTCTAGTTTCTAAATGAAGCACCCAAAGTTACCCGTCCCCTCGTGGGTAAAAGTCCATCCATATGGGATTGGCCCAGAACAAGGCCCCAAAGCCTGCCACAAGTCTAAAGCATCTTCCTGTGGGGACCCACAGAAAAGGGTCAGAAACAACCAGACAAGCCCGGAAGGAAAAGAGCAAAATCAACATCAATATAAAAGCTGCCACTGTCACCTCCCCATGGGTCTCACCCACATCTGTGTCACCCCGTCCACGACCAAAAGACAAGCGCAGCTTCTTCACATGTCTCTAGGCTCCATATGCCTCCTCCAGGTCTCCTTGCTCCATCCTGCTTCCTTCCTCAGTCTCTTCTTCAGCTTCTCCTCTTCCTGCTCAGCTCCACCCTTCCTTGGGTGGGGCAGGGAACCTCCCCCTTTCCTGGGGACCACCCTGTTACAAAAACACTACTGAGGGGAGCAGGGGGTGCGGCAGGAGAGGTCTGCGTCGTCCAGGAAACAAAATGACCCGCGCAGAGCTCTCCACCCCGAGCCCGCCCCACCCGGGTCCCATGACTGGCCCGCTCTGCACCAGCCACTGGCAGAGACTTGTCCTCACCTCCCTCTTGCTCCGGGTGATTCCTGAAGAAACTGGGCTCCCGCAGGCAAGAGCTTCACCCCGAGTCTGGAGCAGCGAGTGCCAAGGTGACCCCAGCAGCGGGGGAGGCGGGTGTGGGCTCAGGGCCAGGGCTGCAGGGGCGGGTGTCGGGGCGGGCCCAGGGCCGGGGCCAGCGGGAGAACCCTGACCCCCGGGCTGCTCCATCCTCGGCCCGCGGGTCCACTCACTTCTCTGGGGCAAGTGCTCCTGGCCCCAAGTCTCTGCCACTTCCACTCCCGCTTCAGCAGGCAGGGACTTGAGGCCAACACACAGGGGGCGGGGCAAGGCCAAGGAAGGACAGGCTCGCGCTCGCGGGGGAACCAGGCACAGAGACGCTGCACGAGCCTCCTGGTGGCCGGAGTGGGGGTCAATACTGTCCAGTAGGAATAATGGGGGGCAGAGGCCCCAGGTGGTGCCAGGGGTGCAGGGGGGATGGAGCCGTTGTAGAGGGGTGGGTCAGTCCGGCCAAGGGGAGATGCAGCCTAGGAGAGTCATGGAGGAGGTAAGCTAGTGCAGAGGGGGGTGCAGGAAGCGGGAGTGTGTGATGTCAGAGCCTTCAAGATGGAGTGACAGAATGACGTGGAGGCAAGAACCCGATGAAATAGGGGTTCTCGCTCATTTAGAAAAATTTTGTATCGCCCTTCTGTGTGGAACTTTGACTTCAGCTATTAGAATTTGGAATATTATATATATGCATGTGCATTAAAAGAAATAGTAATGCAGTGTTTGAGAAATGACCTAAGGAAATGCTGTGAACACAAATAAAAATGTATATCCGTCAAAATGCTAACCAGCACTTTCTTGTACTAACAAATACAGGAAACAATCTCCATCAGAAGTCCAGGAAACAGTCAAATATGTGACAGTAAATGTAGCAATTAGGTGCCATCATTCTGGTTTTCAATGACTTTAAAAATACTTATGTTATAATGTTAAATGAAGGGAGAAATATATAAAATTGTAAAGAGTGTTAATGCAGCATGGATATAAAATACGTACGGAATAATATACTGTGCATGTATATAGAAGGGAGAAGTTACTTTGCATTAAGTGGAATACTATGCAACAGTGAAAATACAGAGACTCTAGCTAAATCCAGTATGTGGGTCACCTTGCCTGCATGTTGTTGAGTGAAAGTCAGGATATAAAAATAAAGTAAGGATTTATTTAAAAATTTAAATATCAGACAAATTTGAAATCATGTGTTAATATGGATACAATTAGTAAGACACTTAACATCACACTGAACATCAGATAGATTAGTTGGAAAAAAAAATGAACATAAAACCACACACTCATGCATACTCACCCCATTCCAGGCCACAAATTCTTGGTTGCAAAACAATCCAAATCAGAATGAGAAACAACATATTTTATCAGTGTAACCCTAAATAATGACTATTATCTTAGTTATCATATAACCTAAACTTAATGCACATTAACCCTCACTCTCACTCAAATTTAAACCTGAATTCCTAATCCCTACCCCCTCAAAAAATAATATATGACCCTAATTTTCTAAAACAGGAACACTCAACTACATTCAGTCGAATCAAAAAAAAAAAAATTCATCACAAGAACAGAAAACTAAAAACCTGGTCCTTTAATCCCTAGGAATCCTCCAGAAAATAAAAATATGAAACCACAACCTATTAAAATATGGAGACACTACAAACTAGTAGGTTTTTCCCAGACATTTGGGTTTGTTAACATCCTAAACTCATGACATGCAATAAACCCATGAACTGTGAGGAACAAACACTGATCGTGACAACTGATCAGAAAAAAACTTTCTACAAATTCCAGCACACTTTCATGATATAATCACTGAAAAAGCAAGAATAAAAGGGAATTTTATCAATATGATATAGAGTATTATACAAAAAAAAAATAATGAATATCGTGTTCTGTTTTGAGACCTGAGCGCTTAACCACATGTGTAAAGAATGAGGCCGGATACCAGCTCTCACCACTGTCATTCCCAATTTTACTGGAAATTCTTTCAGAGCAATGAGGAAAGAAATAAAAAAGGCATCCAGTGTGTGAAAGGAGAACATAAAAGTCTGTCTATTCACAGGCGGCAGATCACATCATATATATATATATATATATATATATATATATATATATATATAAACAAAAATTGTTAAATTGTAAACTAATTTTCCAAATACAACCCAACATCTATATTATGTGTACATGCAGCCAGTTAAAAAAGGAAAATAAATTTTGAAAATATTAAATACATTTGAGATAATGACTACAGTAATAAAATATGTAATAAACCATTAATGCCTCAAGTGGAGGACTTGTACATTGAAAATTAGAAAACACTGATAAAAGGAACCCTAAATAAATGGGAAAAAAACATCCACAGTTGTTAACTGAATGAATCAGTATTGCTTAGATGACAATCATCATGACATATTCAGATTGAATGGGATTCCTATGAAATGTACAACGGGGAAACACTGCAAGATGAGCCTACTTTGATATGTAGATGTCCGAGGGCGCACAGACAGCCAAGACAATAGTGAAAAATAATCAGTGTCAAGGCTCACACTTCCCAATGTCAAATATCACTGCAGAGCAAAGTGACAGTGATGCCCCTTCAGTACATACAGAGTGCCGTGTCCCTTCACAAACATCCCATTGGTGAGAATTGTAAAATAACAGATACCGGGCCTCCCGGATGGCGCAGTGGTTGAGAACTGGGTTGTGAAGCTGCCCGCAGCCTCTGCAGTGCCGGTTCGATCCCCAGGCACTGGTGAGGGTCCCACATGGTGCACAGATCTCTCCTGCCACCCGCTACTCCCCCCAGCAGTGTATTTTGTCAGTCTGCCTGTTCTACTCCCCGCTCTGGCTCTGGTAAATTCTTTCACCCTTCTGCACTTCTGACTGTACCCAGTGTCATATAAATAAATAAATCTTAAAAAAAATAAAATAAAATAAAATAAAATAAAATAACAGATACTGGCAAATACGATTTTGGAAAATCAAACACTGGGCAAACTATACCTGACACAGCTGGATATTTTCCACTAAAGTTAAAGACAGAGTAACTGTGTGGTTGAACATTTCCACTCCTAAATGTGTATCCCAAATAATGGAAGTGGTGGTTAAAGCCAGAGCCTGTACAGGAATGTTCTTAGCACCACTGTTCACAACAGCCAAAATGTAGATGGAGAGGACACCCATGCCTTACTTTAATTTACAAGATCAAATCACTCCATTTGACAAGGAGTCCTTCCAATTAAAACACCAGTACTTCAGGAGGACTTGATATTCATATTACAATTGCAGCCAACAAGACCTTGTGGGTGGGGCATTGGTGGGTGGGGCATTTCAACAACCCTGAGCATGAGCCAATCATGGCATCCTGACTGGCTGGGTGATCTTTTGTTCCTCAGGCCAAAAGTTGTGTGTGTGTTTGTGTGTGCGAGTATGTGTATTAGAATGTTTGGCTTTTAATATTTTTGTAACTTTTTATACAAGTGATTTTTGTTGAACTGAATAAAAATATTTGGTTCTAAAAAAAATACCATTTTGTTCTAAACAAAAATCACATCGGTCATAAAAAGCATGTAAAAATAAAAGGTTGGGACCTCCCTGGTGGCGCAGGCCATTGAGTGCCACACTGTGAAGGTGACCGCAGCCTCTGCAGTGCCTGTTCGATCACAGCGGGCCGGCGAGGGTCCCACATGGCCGGACTGACCTCTCCTGTCTTGCCTGCTGCTACCCTCAGCAGTGTATTTTGTCTGCCTGGCTTGTTCAGTTCCCCACTCTGGCTCTGGTGAATCCTCTCACCCTCCCGCACTTCTGACTGTACCCAGTGCTTGTATAAATGAATAAATAAATCTTTAAGAAAAAAGAAAATGTCAGCTAAATTTAAACAGCAAATCATAGAAAAGCATGCTTACAGTATAAAGGTTGATAAATAATTAATCCTTTCAAATGTGTTACTTTACCAGTTTTTAGTGTCCTCTTGTGAATATCAATAAAAATCCTTTCACTTTGTGGCTGCATTGTAAAAGTCACCATTTTCTATAAGCCAGTGTGTGCCCAACTTTTCATATGATGCCATCGTGCCCGCGACCCACGTACGATTGGACTTCTGTGAAAATATTTTCACTACACGATGGCATCTGTAGAAGGGTTTAAATTTTTCAAGTGGAAAAACACTATTCATGTCCATTGAATGGTGAATAAACAAAAGCTCTATTAATTTCATCATATAAAGTGGCACAGCTGCCATGGGAAAGCATTCTGGCCATTCCTTTGTAAGTGAAACATACAATGAATGGCTGGCAGAGCAATTCCACTACAGGGAAAACTCTGAAGAATTCAAAGCAGCAACTCAAACTTGCTGCAGGGGGCCTTGATGCCCAGCCAGATAAGACACTGGCAAGCAGCTAAGTAAAAGAGCCTCACACCGTGGGGCTGAAGATTCCTTGGGCCTCACACCATGGGGCTGAAAATATAACATCCCTTTGTTTATTGTTCTTGTTCATAAAACCAGAAAAATTTTCTCAAAAAGTACATTAGGCAATAAATTATATGTATCAGCATACTGTAAGTAAATGGCACAGAAAATTATCTGTTTAGAAATTAGTTATTAAACAATTTGGCCCACTTGACAATGGGAGACAATTTATTGTACATGTCTGACAAGCAATCCAGCACAACAATTACAGTAAGTCCTTCTTTTGCTTTTTTAGAAGTTTCCTTTTTAAAAGAAGTTTCTTAGGAAAGTTTTTAAATGAAGTTAATTGTGTTAAGGAGTTTCTAGGTAGAAAAGTTCTGACAGTTGAGAAGCAGCTGATCGCCAGCTGAAGGCCATATGAATAGAAGAGTCTTTGGATGCTTAGGCTTTAGCTGATAGGGATGTACTGGCAGCTATCCACTGTCTTAGGTAATTGTCTAGCTGAAATAATGAGTTTTAGTGTAAGGCTTAGTTTTTTATCTATTAACCTTGAAGGTTGCCTTCTTGCTGAGAGCACATAGCAGCCAAAAGCCTATGAGAAAAGAATGCACTGATTGTTTCTGCTTTGCTTCCATGCATAAGATGATGTCATCTCACTGCTTGCAAAAAATGAATAAAGACCTGCTGAGACCCTCAGAAGAAGATACTTGTACCTCATCCAGTGTCAGTGACTCCTCACTACTTCATCCCCTTCCCTCAGCCCTTAAGGTTTTGCCTAGGCCGTCTCATCCTTTCAGGGACTCCTGACACGACATTTTGCTGCGGCTGGTCGTCCGCACAAAGTGAAATCTGCATGCCCATAATCATATCAGAATTACTCACAACCTGTCAAAATCTAGAAATAACTTGTGTTTAAACAGAGGTATAAATGAAAAAAAAAAATATATGCTATGGACAGTTATTCAGCCCTAAAAATGAAAATTCTGATACATACTAGTAAAATGCAAATGGACTAACAGGCTATTATTCCATTTCTCTCAGGGGTCCAAGCAGTCAAATTCAGAGACAGCAGCAGAATGCAGTTGCCAGAGGATGAGGGTGAAGAGGAGTGGGGAGCAGTGTTGACCTGGGGGAATGGAATGTTGTAGGGTAAGGAAAAATGTCAGGCTTTTCTGCCCTCCCGCCATCAGGATAGATGATGGATCCTTGAGGTCCTGAATGCATGTCTGATAGCAGACACCTGGAATAGGGTGTCGGCAGATGTAGGTAGGATTCACCTGGGTTAAGACTGGGCATTTAAAGGGCGGCGTCATGAGGACACCAGGAAAAGCTGAGAGAGAAGCGAGAGAAGGCCAGAGAGCCCAGAGTGAAGACCTGCTGGGGGCCGGGAGGCTTACCAGCCTACTGGCCCCCAGTGCTCCTGCCTTCCATGTACCTGGTAATCCCAATAAAAACCTGCAAAACCACTGAGGACTCTGACTCCTTTACCCAGTCTGCTGGATCACAGAAAACCTGCACTGTGTCCAGTCCTGCCATCTACAAATGTCTAGACCTGGGTGGTGGGATATTTGTGCAACAATGTGAACATAGTTAATGCCATAAAACTCCTGGATTAAAAATATCTAGTGTGAGATATTATGTATATTTTATAACAATGAAAACATAAGCATAATTCTGACACATTTGCAATGCACATCAGTATGAGAAAGGAATCTGGAGGCACAGGGAATGTCAGACAAAGTTCTACACAGATTTACAACCAAATTATCACTAAAAAATGGTAATAACCAGGCCTCCCTGGTGACCTAGGGATTAAATTGGGGAACTATCATGACTAAGGCCTGAGTTCCATCCCCATCCAGGGAGCTGACCCTCATGGCACAGCCGAGCTCTCCTGCCTCGCCTGCTGCTCCTGAAGCAGTGTCTTCAGTCCTTCTGCCTGTTCTGCTCTGCTGCTCTGTGGTGAATTCTCTCACCCTCCCTCACCTCTGACTGTTCCCCAGTTCTTGTATAAATAAATCTTTTTTAAAAAGCAGCACCTTCTAATAAACAGTGAGGTTTCTGAGCTTCAGAGGGAAGGGAAGGGTAATGAGGTAAAAGAGATGAGGTTGGGGAAAATTAGTATCAGGTAGAGACAGATGTTACAAATAAAAGGCTGTGAAAGTGGTGAGTGTAGATGGGGGTGCATTATAGACAGTACCTGAGAAGGGTCCCCTGAGAATATTATTTCACAATGAAGGGCAGGACCTCAGGTGCAAAAGCCCTGAGGTGACAGTGTTTGTCTTGATCATACAGTATCAATAATGCCTGTGGGGAAACAGGCACTACATGAAGCCGTAAAGCTGAATTGCTGGCCTGTTCTTCTCAGTGTTGTCATGATCCAAGTAAATTCATAATAAAATATCATCTGTCCCGCCTCCCGGTGGCGCAGCGGTTGAGCGCTGGGAAACTGGCACGGCCTCTGCGGCGCCAGTTCGATCCCGGCTGCTACCGGAGGAGGGTCCCACATGGCGTGCAGAGCTGAGCAGTGTACTTCGGTCCTTCTGCCTGTTCTGCTCTCTGGTGAATTCTCTCAGCGCTTGACTGTACAGTGCATGTATCCAAGTAAAGCATGCCTCTATAATAAAATAAAATAAAATATCATCTGTCCCTTGGCTGAAAGCCACTCAAGAAGTCCCCTCCAAGTCCACAAACACTTCCACTTTTAAGCTCACCCTTAAGCCAACAAACTACGGGGGGGGGGCGCATAACAAGAACACACAAACGCGCCACCCCTCAGTACAGGGGCCCCCAGAAAGGCCACAGACAGGAGTCGTCGTGTGCCGAGGTCCAGGCGGTGGAGGCAGGACAAAGGGACAGTGGTGGGGCAGGGAGAGGGGATGGAAAAAGCCACGTCACACAGGCAGGGCAGGTGATGCAAGGTAAAGTGATGAAATGGAGGATTTGAACCCGGGAAAACTTCAAAAACTGAGACTTGGGATTTTGATCCTAGGAAAAGTGAGCGGCTGGACCCGAAGCCCTGCTGTTCAGACAGGAGGGGCATCTGCTCTGCCCACTGGGCTGGACTGAGCTGCCTCCCTGGAGGCGCTGCTGGGGTTCAATCTCCGCCTCTAAGAAGCCCGGAGGGGACGCCCAGGCTAGCGGGTTTAACCTCCTCTGTGGCCTCCAGAGCCTGGGGGTGAGGACCCGCTTCCGCTGTGGGGCCGAGGCCTGGACGGCGGGTCCAGCTGCTCAGACTGGGGGTCGGGCCGTGGCTTCCCCTCCTGCCTGCAAGATGCGGGCCGGGAGGGGGTGTCACCCCAGAAAATCTTAGTCTGTGCCAAGGACATCATCACCCACAGTGACAGCCACGCGGGCCGAAGCATCTCGTGCTGGGAGCAACTCGGGGACCCACGTCCATCAGGGGGTCCACTCAGGCATGAAACCGATCCCCTGCGTGACCGTGTGAACCCCAAAGAGCCCCCAGTCCTCCGCACCAGCACCCCCGTCCTCTGACCGGACCCTCCCGTCAGCCGCCCAGGGAGAGGCGCTCACCTCCCGCCCCGGCTCACCTCGTCCTCCCGCGACGCGCAGGGGCCCGCGGGGTCCTGAGGGGCGGGGCCCGAAGCGTGACCTCCCAGAGCCCCGGGACGCCAGGAACGCCGGAGGGGGCGGCCAGGAGCCGCGCATGGGGGAGGCCAGGGGGGCGGGCAGGTGGGCGGCCAGACACACCTGGGCGCTCGCGTGGCCACGCCCCCGCCGCGGCTGGCATTTCAGGTTCAGAGACCAGGGCAAGCAGCCTCGTCGCCCCAAACTAATGTCGGCAGAGCTCGGAGCCCCGAAAGGCGGGACGCGTCTACTTGGAGTTAGAGACTCACACGGCTCCACCTTCATGCCCTCCTGGGCGCGCCCCCATCCTGCAGCCCTGGCCCACCTGCTCCTACTCCCTACGCCCCCCGCGCAACCCGTGCTGCGCCCCGCCCCACGTGTCCCGCCTGTCCCCCCGCCCATCGCTCCTACCCTGCCCTGCCCGTCCCTGCCATCCTGCCCCTTCCGCTCCTCCTCCCTGCGCGGCCCACGCCACGCCTGTCCCGCCAATCCCGCCCCTTCCGCCCGGCCCATCGCTTCCCGTCCCTAACCACCCCCATCCGTCCCGCCCCTCCCTCCTCTTTCTCCTTCTCCCGCGCTGCCCACAACCGCCACCCTGCCTGCCGGATCCCAGAGCCTCCGTCACACTCCCCCGGGCGCCGCTTCACGGCCTCCCCGCCAGGGGGCGCCCCGGTGCTCAGCCTTAGCATCCCCAGACCCTCCAGCCTTCGTCTGCCCCATTCATGGGCTGCCCGCTAAGGGCTGCACCTCGGCGCACGGACATACGGTGAGTCCTCACCCATTCCCGAGGGTTTCCACGCAGATGTTTCCAACTATTTGTTACTATAAGCAGGTGCTGGTCAACACTGTCACACGTACAGATTTGTACCAGTAGTTCAGCCTTTCCTTAGGTCATTTCCAAAAATATAGAATTACCAACACAGGCAGAATAAATAGCCTAAATTCACGGTTGTCTGCAGAATAGCGGAACAGTGATTCTTTCCTCAGGAATGAATGAAAGTACATATTTCGCCTCACCCTTGCCAACAGTTCGTTCATCGTCTCTTCAAGATTCTGATGCTACCTTTGCACTAGAAACAAGTACACGAAGGGCTTCATTAGGAATAAGATATAAAAACTTTGCACTCCCAAAAAAGGAACAGCATTAGCTCTGTACTACTAGCAAATGAAAAAAAAAAAAAAAAGCAATCTCAAAGTTTAGGAAGTAAAATAAAAGGGTAAAGAAATAAAAAGCAGGTGTTTTCCTTAATCATCATGAAATTTTAATGCCACAGGTAATTATCCATTGATGCACTTTATGTATTCAACACACATAGACAAACACAAATAAAACCTTCCCTCTCTCTCCAAGAATCAGTTTTCACCCTACTCCAGTCGCTATGGCCACTACTGAGAATGTCTTGATGATAGAATATGCAGGATTGGAGGACTGTACTTCAGTATTCCTTGCAGCACCCAAAGCAAGCGAGGAAAGAGAACACACATGGGCCTAATGAAAAAACAAACAAACAAACTTGTGTTGAGTCAGCACACTCTGGAAACAGCCTGAGCTAAGAGCAGGAAGAGCAACTGGCAGAGCTAGTAAGTGTCATGAAAGTGGCCACCTCAGGGGAGATGAACCTGCAGTGCCCACCTGGATCTATTGAGTAGGGGGAAGAATCCAGGTACACACTCACCTTCATAGCATAGCAAAGAGTTTCTGCACGGTAGTCAGGCACATTTCAGAAAGATTTCATTGAGAGAATAAATCATATGATTATCAGATTCTATCCTCCTAGGAAAAGGACTAGACAACTACAAGTCAAAAGCTGTCTTATGCTTATGGCTCTGCTGATACCAAGGTGTAAGAGGAACATGGCTGAAGGGCTGCTCGTTGTTGGCTGACCTGGTCTGCTGCTCACCAAGAATCATCTCAAACACTCACCTGAGTTTTCCTTCTGGTTCTGAGTTCTACATAGTAAGGCATATAGGACAAGGCACTGACCTCTCAATGCACTTTGGTTCATGAGCACACAGGCTTTAGCAGTTTTGGCAGCCAGAGTTGTAACCCACAAACTTCTTCATCCACAACAGTTATATAAAACTTGCAAGGATTCATTCCAAGACATCGAAGTGAACCATACATGATAAGCACTCCTTCTACCTCGATGATCTTCCTGCAATTCTAATGATGTTAACTTCTCCGTATTCTTTAATATCCGTGGTTCACACCGGGACACTTAATACTTACTCATTTCAGTAAAAACACCCAGCTACACTGCTAACAGAAAGGAATATTTTCCCTGAACATGGACATAGCATTTGTATGTTAGGGACACTCAGACCTCAGCCTGCTTAGCTCATATCAAAATTATTTATAAAAAAGTATAATCTTTGAACTCTTAGGTGCTTAAGGAAAAAAGGCACCTGCCACTGCAAATATCATGGTCTTTCTGTGTACACTAATGCTGAATATGCACCCTACAAGTTCTTTCTATAAAATTCATGAACTGCAGACCCAGGTAAAAGGCTAATTTTAGTATTGGTACATGTATGTCCTCTGCCGTCGACCGGCGCAGTGGCAGAGCAGCAAGTCTGACCCAGGGATGAGAGACTGAGCTAGGCGGTCAAGGATTCAGCGCAGAAATGACTTGACAGACAGACTTCAAGAGTGAAGATCTGAATGAAATGTGCTCAAAATCATCATAGACTTTATACCTTTCTAACAATAGATGATTTCATACAATTAATTCTTTCTCAGCATAAATACTTTGTAGGCATAAGACATCTACTTTGTTATTCATGTTCATGTGATCGATGTTCCATGGCATGGCACATCAAACAATCTCAAAGTACTGAATCTACACATCAGTTTTGTTTACACAGACAGCTTCTTTAAGCTAGCTTTCTTGATTCGTTCCCAAAACCACAATGATCAAACATTGATATTTATATACTGGCACCTTTTACTTTTAGTGATCACGAGCAATATTTCTCTACGTAAGCATTTGATTTTTATGGTGTTGTCTCATGTGAGAAGTATTATGATTATTATAAAACTACTATTGCCACCACTATTTTCTTTATCATGCATTTCCTGAAACTGATTGCACACATATAAGAAAAGCAAAGTAAGCAAAAAAGTAGTATGATTATAGACAGGTTGCTAAGTTGTTACTATTTCTGAAACAATGACTATCTGGTTAATGGTTAAGCTGCTTTGTAGGTAATTCCATCAGGCTTGCTTGCAGGTGACGCTCTTAGCAGCCTTATTTCCATCAAAGAAGGGGTTATTTACTGCGGGCTTGTTGCCTAAATTAGGCTTATAGGCATATAGGCCTTGTTTGATCTGAACGCCAAAGTTTATCATGATGAAGCCCCTCGGGGACTGTGCCTGTCTTAGGTCGTCAGGAGTCACAGACATAAGGCTGGCCAGTGCCTTCTTTAGTCTGCCCCCGATCTTACCTGTCATTGACTGTCCAGTCCAGCGCACAGGGGAGGGGTTCTTACTCACTCGGATGTGTCTGAGTGAAAGCCTCCCTCTTTTCAGTAAGTTCACTGGTGTTCAGCGGCAGGGGCTGCTGTAGTCCTCAGCTTATTTTACACAATTGGAAACCATGAAAGCTTAGCACCAAATATTGGGAACAAACAGAACAGGAGGTTCACTCTAAAACCATCAGAATGAAGTGACCACTGAGGATGTACAAGCAATAGCACATGCATTATTCTGGACTCAGAGAGAACATAATACCACGGACAGACACACAGACTCATTCCCAATTATTCCAGATTATTTGGAATATTAGCTATTATGATATTCTAAATTATTTAATCTGAAATGCAATAACTGCATCTTCCATTATACCAAAGATGCCAATTTTTCAATTGGCTTCAAATTGCAAAGTCTGCATCTAAAGAATACTACCAATTCTACAGTTCTCAGAGGAACATTTACAAGCCTCTTAGATAATGCCCACAATCACATTATAATGAAATTTTTTTCATTCACCTTCAAATATAACTTTTAAATATTTATAATTGTATTTAATAACATTAAAATGACTTAACAAATAATTGTGCTTATCCAATATCAAAACAAACTTTGAGAGCCTCCCTGGTAGCCTAGGGCTTACGACTCAGCACTATCACCACAGTGGCCCACAAGATTGCCTGTTTCGATCCCCAGCCAGGGAGCTGACCCACATAGGGCACAGCAGACATGTCCTGTCTCACCTGCTGCTCCCTTGAGCAGTGTATTTCAGTAGATCTGTCTGTTCTGCTCCACACTCTATCTCTGGTGAATCCTCTCATCCCCCACACATCTGGCCTACACTCCAGTGCTTCTACACAAAAATAAACCAAATCTTTAAATAGAAGGAAAAACAAATTTTGAATTAGAAATTGGTAGAGTTCTTGTATGCATAAGTAAATACAAATGCTTAAATAGAAAAAAATCTAAAATAGCATCAATGATTCAAATCAACAAAGCACAGCAATGGTACCATCACCCCAAATGTTGACAGTAGCGTCCAGTTTGGAGAACAAAAGGATCAGAGTGTTGGCAGGGAGTATTGGCTTCCTCACTGTGGACACATGGATTTACAGCCTGAGGAACAATTTAGCCAGAAGTCAAGTCATATGTGTTTTCCTCTGTAGCTTTTCAATAACATAATCAGAACTAAATTCCTCATTTTCTACTTACAACTGTCTTACAACTGATATTCAACCAATGGTAGATACAAGGTTTTTAAATTTTTAAAAGGCCACAATAAATTTTAAGATGGCTGTGTGTATATCACAGTCCCTAGCAGACAGCAGGCACTTGGCTAATCCTTGTTCACTACTTTGTGTGTTCATTGAACTCTCTATCATGGAAAAGAATACACACTCTCCCGTGCTGACATAACTGATGAAAAATAGTTATGCACATACATCATCATTAAGTTGGAGTCCACTTATCCAGGGATGTATACTTTATTAAATCCCAAAGAATCATTCTCAGAAGTGTGTATAAAGGCATCCCCCGTCCTGCTTGCTTCACATTTTCAGATACCTGTCAGATACCTCTTTTAACAAATTGAAGGTGTGTGGTGGCCCTCACTGTGATAAGTCCAGCAGCACTATTTTCCAAAAAAGTATATACTCACCTCATGTCTCAGTGATATCTCATTAGGGTATTTTCTTATTAGACAAAATACCATTGCACACTTAATAGTAAACACTACAGGTTGAAAAAAATTTATTCACACTAGGAAACCAACAAAAAATAGTGACATGATTTATGCAATATTAAGTTTGTTGTGATATTCAGGAAATGAACCAAAAATATCTACAAGGTGTGCCTGCACTACCTTTTATTGGTGCAGTGTAAGTAAACCAATTAAATAAAAAAAAATATTTTGCTAAGGCTGCTGTTTGGAGCTGGCTCTATGCCCACTATGGCAAACCTAGTGAAGGTGATCACAGCTGGTTCTGGGATAGAGAAATATTTGTCACAATATGTTTAAGGACATGTATCATGATGAACTGGACCAATTTTATCTCCATAGAATTGTTTAGCATATTGTTTATGCCAAAGGACAATTTAAAAGTGAAGGTAATACAGGACAGTTCACAGACACAAGCAGAAGAAAGAGATGCAAACAAAACGTTTGTGAAAAGAAACACCTGCACAGTCACAGGCAGGCAGAAGAGCTGCCCACATCTCCAGGTTATCTTTTTTTTATCTTTCTTTGAAGATTTATTTATTTATTTTATACAAGCACTGGGTACAGTCAGAATTGTGGGAGAAATTCTGTGAGAGATTCTGTGAGAGAATCCACCTGTACAGGAGCAGAACAGGCAGACTGATGAAATATACAGCTGAGGGGAGCAGCGGGCAGGCAGGAATGTTCTGAGCACCATGTGGGACCATTGCCCGCTGGCTGGGGATCAAACCAGTGATGCAGAAGCTGCAGACAGCTTTGCAGCCCAGCGCTCAACTGCTGTGCCACCAGTGAGGCCCTCGAGATTCTCTTTTTAAAGAAGGACATACATCTTCACACTCAATTTACATTTGTTTCATTGTGATGGCAAAATTAATCAGATCTTTTTAGAGAATGGATCTGTGTTCTTCATACTGAAAGAGAATTACCAAGAGTGATAGCCAAGAGTCTAAACATTAGAACTATGTAAATAACCTTTTTTTAATTTAATCACAAAATGACATAAGTTCACTGAGAGATTTATCAACACAGGAAACATGAATATCAAAACAATCACCATGAATACCAACATCCTGAGGACACTAGTCACTGCTTCTAATATGTTCCCCACTTGTGTAGATTAGATAGATCAAAACATTAATGATTAAGGGGGATGTTTTCCGGAATTATATTGTAGGCACTTCTGAGGAATCCCTTTCCTATCAATTGTTCTAGATCTCCAGGAATTTCCTCTGGTAGGTACAGCAGCTAGCCTGCTGCATGGGAATAATTACAGAAAAGGCTATTTTGAAAGGCAGTCTCTTATGAGTAGCAATCACATTTGGCATTAGCGTTTTTTTCTGTAACTATTAAATAAATCATGTGCAACATTAATTCAGCAGGCACATGTAACACAATTATACATTATTTTTTTTCAGTTAACTTGAGGCTCCTTCCTTATGAAGGACCTCAAATAACCATTGAGCTGTTCTGAGGATGCACAGGGTTTCCCACAATTCTCCCCTCCCCCTGGCCTTGAGCAGTTTTACCATTAAGCCTCATTTGACAATTTATGATTCAGCCAAAAATAAGGAATACAAAAATCCCTGACCTTTGTCCTTATTTGAATGATCTTACACAAGTTCACTGTCTTTTGGACCATAGGATTTTCTACTACGGAACAGGAGTAATGTCTCTATAGTGTCATCAATGAGATCACGTAAGTAACCAACTTCACGCACAGGGTCAGGCAATCAACAAGTGCTCAATGAACATCAATTTCTTTCTCGTGACCTGAAGAGTTCAACTTCTGTGCAAAGGAAGCATGAAAGGATGGAGGTAATATCACTTTAACAGATTATAAATATTAAAAAGTAAGTAGATTATCTACAAAATGTCCATTTTCCAGGTGAATGGGTGATTGTAGCTTATTCACTCTCTAAAACAGGAGGGATCCTCTTTGCACCAGATATCAATAGAGAAAATATCTAAGAACTTAAGAAAGGGACCTTCAATATGCTCAGTGAAGTAAGTCAGAAAGAAAAAGAAAAATACCGGATGGTCTCTCACTCAGCAGGAATTTAGAAAACCTAAATAAGAGACCAGGAAAAAGACTAATCAATACAAAGTAAAAATCAAAATCAACAAGCAACTGTAAACCACAGACACACTGTGGGGGGAGGGACAGGGAAAGGAAGGACTAGAGTCAAAATAATGGGGGAGGTGCAACTGTAAATGGAATATAACAAAAATAAAAATGCATACATTGTGCAAAGATGAAAAAAATGTAAGAATTATATAAAATAAAATATTTAAATAAAAAAATCCTTAAAAAAAATGAATGGGCCCTCAGTGTCTCAGATGATTCCCCATGAAGGACCTTCCATCCCCATTGGTGATAGCGCACAGCTGTCCCTTCTGTAGGAATCTCAGGGGTGTCCTTTAGTGATGCAGAGATGGTCACAGGTTTCAATACACTGAATAGGTTAATAATAACCATGTTAGAAAATCAAATACTTGTAGCCAGAATGTGGCAGGCCATGTTGCTCCTGGTCACTCAAGGCTCAGGAAAGCCTGGATTCTATTCAAGGGAGAGTCTAAAGTCTCCTGATAAGGCAATTTCCAGGGGTGAAAGTTCCCTCTTCCAAGCTCTGAATGCCCACATCAGCTGCACAACAGGTAAGTGACACCTCAGCCTTCACATGTGAGGCCAAGACTAGCAGAGGCAGAATCTCAGACCCATGTGAGAAATGCAGAGCCCCAGGCACCACGCAACCCATTGTGTCAGAACCTGCACCCTGGGAGACTGGGACATGACTCTGCTAGACCTGGGGTGGGGAGGGAGGTGTCAGCCCCAGAAATGTTTACAATACGTTCCCCAATCACATCCTAAATCTCCACAAAATAAACACACAGGTCAATAAACAGAACAGAGAGCCCGGAAAACCCACCCCAGGGGTTGATCAGTGCAGCAGGAAGGAGCGGGCAGCACACTCGGGGGATGCACTTTCATTTAGGAGCCCCGGGCACCCACAGGGTCACACTCAGCAATGTCCTAACCCCAAGAATGTCCATGTCACTCCAGGACCCAAAATGACACAAGCAGAGCTCTCCACAACCAGCCTGCCCGGCCCTTGCTGCCTTGTCCCCGCCACTTCCACACCCGCGAGCAGTGATGGGATGTAAACACGTAGGGGTCAGGGAAAGGCTGAGAAGGAGAGGCTTAAGGGGCAAAACAGAAGGAAAAAAAAAAAAAACACAAAAATAATGGGATAAAATAGAATGAAATCTCCTGTGTTCCAAGTCTACTTGCACAACGTTGATAGCCACCCTCAGTGTCCTGCCAGCCGGCACACTGTCATTTTCTGTCATCCCCTAGAGCTCAATTCCTGATGATGGTAGCAGAGATTCCACAGTCAACAAGAAAGATGGTGGCAGCAAAACAGAGTTCCACTTTTGTGTAAGTGCTGCCGTGGGCTGACTTCCAGGCAGGCATGCCAACCGTCAATTGCTTGGTTGCTAACACTCCAATGAAAAACTGAGGAAGGATATAAAACCTCAGGGAATGACCAGTGACATTTCAAGGAACCATATGTATGCCAACAATATCTAAATTCCCTTCTTTTAAAGATTTACTTATACAAGAACCGGGGTACAGGCCCGATGTGTGGGAGGGTGTGAGGATTCACCAGGGACAGAGTGGGGAACAAAACAGAGAGACTGAGGAAATACACCACTAAGGGGAGCAGTGGGCGAGACAGGAGAGATCTGTCATCCCGTGTGGGACCTTTGCTGGCCGGCTGGGATCCAAACGGCGCTGCAGAGGCTGCGGACAGCTTCACAGAGCTGTGCTCAACCGACTGCACCACCGGGGGAGCATTTAAAGTCCCTTCTTTTAAAGGGGGGATTTTATCTTTATCTGAAAACAGTTCACTCTTAAATGAATTGATGTCAGCCACCCATGAAAGAGCGTCATGAATATGCTGCAGATGCCTCTTGCAGTGTCTATCCATGTACTTTATTGCTTTTGACATGGCGACTTTCAAGGTTGTTAATAAGACAAAGAATGTTGTAGTATAAGCTCAACCCTCTGAACAATTTTGAAATGACACTGCATACAGACCCACAAAATGGACATCCTCACCAACATTTCCATTAAGACCTTAGGGACACTCAAGACTTCACCACTGACCTCAGTATTTTGACACTGTCATAATCTTTGGAGGATACATGGGCTTTATACCTCTATTTTCACCTTGAATTTCCACACGGTGTTGATGCAGCAGGAATTTGGGGCAGGTGTCACCACTCTGAGTGAATCTCATCCTCTCCTGTCAGGGCTTCCACAAGACTTGGAGTGAAGTCCTAGCCTGGGCGTGTAGGCCTGGTAGGGAGGGGATGAACCTGGTCCAGCAGGACCCAGCAGGCAGCACCCTCTCTGCTTGGATCTGGGAAGAAGGTAAGCTGAGAAGGAAGGGGGGGAAGTGAGGAGCCATCTCCTGAGGGTGTCCGATGGAAGAGTGGTGATTACCAGTCAGGGAGGAACCAGGGGAGGGTGGGCTAGATGTTGAACACTGGCCAGCATTGACAGGATGCCATTTGGGCAAGGAGGACACAGATGTCCCTGTTCATCCATTCCTATGCAGCCTGCTGTGTCGGATCCTGCACTGATTGGGGATCCCCAGGAGACCCGCCGGCACCCTGGAAACTGTCCAACGCTGTGAAGACAATGGAGATGACACCCATGGGTGGCAAGAACCTCTGTGCTCATGGCTACCAAGACGGTGTAGGAGCCCAGACCCCTCAGAAGGAGGAAATGCCCAGCCACCTGGAGCGAGCAAGAACAGCTCATGGCTAGAGATTTGCCTCACTGCCTGCCCGGCATGATTTGCCACAAAGCTCTTGGGTCAGGATGAGGGGTAGTGCAGGGATCAGCCATGTCAGTCATATAGGGAGTAGTAGGTGTGATGGAGAGGGGGGCAGAAAGGTGAAGGTGACAGAGGGGGGTGCATCTGAACAGAGGGACATGGGAAGCCCCTCTGAGGAGGTGGCTCTTGGAGAAGGAAGTGAGGGAACAGGCATTTCAGGCACAGAAAACCTCAGGGTGAAAGCTCTGAGGCTCACAGGGTGTGTCTCCAGCCAAACTCTCGGACAGACCAGCAGATAACTCACAACCCTTCCATGGAGAAAGGAAAGCTGAAATACTGGCTTATTTTTCTCATGGTTGTCATACAATCCAAGTAAAAACCATAATGAAATGACATTTTTTTCCTCCGCTGAAAGCTACTTGGGAAGTCCGCTCCAATGCTTGTCTCTACTCCTTAGCTTGTCTTCAAGCCCATGACCACGGAGGTAGCCAGAAAAGAAGGCCTGAGTGTGCCGACCTCTTGCCTGAAAGAGGCCACCCAGAAAAGGCCACCCAGACAGGAGTTGTCTGTGTTTACTCAACCCATCAAGGCTGTGACAGTGAGGAAGAGACTTGGGAGAATTGACCCAAAAGGACCCGAATGGAATGAGACCTGTGCATGCAGGCGGGGCAGATGCTGGTGGCTGAGATGGGTCTCTGGATTGGTGAGCAGGGGTAACCATGACAACTGACTCACATTCTGGGCTCAGGTATCCCGAGTGCCCAGTGCAACTCATGTTGATTGAATAAACCGCCCCACCTACCCCAACCCCCAGGCTCACACTCACCACCAAGGTCCTGTGTCATTGGGTTTATTCTTCTCCCTTGCTTCTCAGGCTTAGCTTTGCTGACACAGGAAAGGACATCATGGTCTGGACATGGGCCAGTCTTCCAGCCAGTGTTGACCAATCTTCCCATCATGATATTGCCCTGCTCCCTGTCTCAGCACTTCATGCCTTAGGGGTTTCCAACATTTCCCCCTTTATGTTTTTTTTTTGTTTTGTTTTTGTTTTTTTAATAAAGCCTTCATAGTGAATAAAGTGCTGTTGTTTCTACTCCCAGGGCATTTTCATATGAAATTTCATTTCATATGTGGAGAGCACTCTACTGAGTAGCAGATGCACATAAACAAGATTTAGTATAAAGAACAGCAAGATGATTCCCACGGTTTTACAAAATTTTATGGGTGTAAATTAGTTCCTGTACAGGAAAAATAAACAAAAATAATACAATATTAAACAACATCCAAATTTTAACGTTGAGGATTTGTTGAATTTAGCCATTACCCAGTGTCATTCAAATGTGCCATTGTGGCATCTGTGTTTTTGTTGCAATTGTGCTAATGGTTGCAATAACTTATCTCTAAATTCCATGACAAGACAAGGTTATTATTGAATGTACCATATACCATGAAGTTGTCTTTGAACATCTGTTCAGGAGAGTGTTGCATTAAAAGGGATAGGGGTTACAGAGAATGATATCCCAACAAACCACAATTGAGTCTGTGATGTCCAGAGGACCTGTTGATGTTCACCACGTCAGCATACAGCAGCCTCAAGGTCATTGAGTCTTGATCTGATGTTCCGGAGGACTGCACAGTCCATGGGAAGGGATCCTCTTTTTCATTTTGATTCATATGGGTGGCATCCCAGGTGGTGGCTGTATCAATAATGGCTGGAGCTCTGGAATAAGACTGGTTCTTTATTGCTCTAACTGAACATGGCTTTATAAGTGATAAAACAGAAACGAACCCTCTCCCTGATGTTAAATGTTTTAAAGTCCCAGCCAAATCGGTCCTTGCAACAGATGGTGATCTACAACCAATGACCTAAGACTTGGTTCTGCTGGGATAAAGTGTTGTTGTATTGCCATGAGACCAGAGGAATCAGGAATGAGCTGTTGCTCACCAGTTGTTAGGCCAAAGCATTGCCATTCAATAATTTAAATGTAAATCAAGCCAGAGGAATCAGGAATGAGCTGTTGCTCACCAGTTGTTAGGCAAAGCATTGTCATTCAATAATTTAAATGTAAATCAAGCTCTGCATATAAGGACCCATGGGGACAAGTGATCCTCTAGACTCCTTCTTTTGTTGTTTGTTTTAAGTGAAGACCCCAGGGTGTAGCCTTAGGAGACAGAATTTTGTAGGGTTTTAGTGTATGTAAATGAAGCAATAATCAGTTAACAGTATTGTCCAGGAATATCCAGTATGCCCATTCTTCATGCCTGGAAATTAGTCCACGCTAAAAAGGAAAATCATGAAGAGGCATTAGGCAACACAAAAGCAAAGATATCAAAATTACCAGAAGAAAAAAAATAATACCTGATGTAACTTATCTAGAAACAAGTACCATCTGTGCTGATCCCCATTCACTCAAACAGAACAGCAAAATATTTGGAAACTAAATCCACTTTCAGATCATTTCACCTATTTTTGCATAACATCACAGGTCAGGATAACCAAACAGCATTTCACCCTGGCTTTGTTGGAATATGCCATATACAATCAGAGTGAAGGTGTGACATCCAGTCCCTGCAGGCTTCAGAAACAAAGTTGGTTTTATCAGCTGCCACCTGGGGTTTCTTCTTTTCGAGGTTACCAAAATTTTTTTCTTGTTCCAGGATGTCCAGTCCTGCCCATGGAGGCCAGCTTCCTCACCCACTTTGGAGGTCTCTGGAAACTTCCATATAAAGTGGCAGGTTCTCCGCTTCTTGGTTTAGCTCAAATTTAACTTTCCAGAAAACATTTAATTAAAGTCACAAAATGAAACACGTTTCCATTTTTTAGGTGAAGCAGACAAATTTTCCTACTGAAGTCATTCAAAAATAGACTCTTTCATGAGTAGTAAACATTACGACCACTTGTTCGTACTGTGTTGGTATCAAGGGGAGAGAGCATGCAAACACAAGTTAACTCCACTTTAAAAAAAAAAAAAAACAAAAAAGTGCCACATGACTGCAGGCATCAAACCAATGAAGTATATGATACTGCAGGACAACAGTCAAAATTTACAATTTGCATACATATCAGGCACTGAAATGTTTTATGAAAGTTTCAGAAATCCAATGTACATGCATAAGTTTTCTGTACATTTCTGTACATGCCTAAGTTTTCATTTTATTTCCCCAAGTGACCATGATTCCCTTTCAGTTTTACTTCACCAGGAAATCCAAATAGGACAAATTTTTGTAATGCCTTAACCATGAGGAAAGGGAGGAATTCCCTGAGGTGTCTCAGGAGCTACTGAGGCTCCACAAAATCTCCTCCAGTCCACCAAGTGACAGACTACCAAATTTTATTTTATTTTTTTTTTTTGTGTGGGACCCTTGCTGGCGGCCAGGGAATGAACCAGCGCTGCAGAGGCTGCAGGCAGCCTCGCAGCCCAGCGCTCAACCGCTGTGCCACCACGGGATTAAAGTTGATATTTATATACATTGACCTTGTATTCTCCAATCATGAATGAATTGGATAACCCTGAGTTTCGTGGTGGAGCTTCAGACAGGCCTCCTTCTTGGTGAGTCTGCAAGGAATTAGAGAGCACCACTGATCTTCTGTTCTGTGACGGTCTACCCAGTAGATTTTGTTTAATGTGGGGGACTCAAAACTGCTTGGTCAAAAAGCCTGCAGCGTGGGAGCCCTCCCACCTGGAGAGCAGACACACCGGCTCAGGAAGCCCAGGCTGACAATGCTTGGATGCCTTGATTCCCTCCTACAAATGTCTTCACAGATGCAGCAAAACATGCTTTTGAAATTCAGGCTGGTGAGGGTTTATGGAAATAGAGTGGTCAGGGCCAAGTAAGTGAAAGACATTATTATTATTATTACTCTTTTTAAAGTTGCCAGCCCGGTAAAGTTAGCCCAGTCAACAAATTTTAAGGCTTCTGTTGACAATACACTGGGGGTTAAAATGAAAACGACTAAAACTGCACACCTGTAACAGGAGCACAAGCCAACAAATCAAACACCATTTCATGATCCCTGCTGGAGGTGAGTCAGGGACTGCGAGGCCAGAGGAGCAGTATCTAAATATGCCTGGGCATCTCATACATGGTCCAGGGGAAAGGAGACCTGAGATGTTCCCAAAGCCATAACAGCAAAGCAGAAGAGAAAGAGAGGAATGTTTCAGACTCAACTCGAAGCAGGAGCACTGGATTTGTTACAGGACAAACCCCATAAAAATGGGGTTGCTGAGGGGCAGAGTAACATGGCAGCGAGGAGATGCTGCGAGTAAGATCTCCCATTAAAAATGTTAATAGGGGGCCTCCCCGGTGGCGCAGCGGTTGAGCGCTGGTTGCAAAGCTGCCCGCGGCCTCTGTGGCACCGGTTCGATCCCGGCTGCTCCCCGGCCACCAGAGGAGGGTCCCACATGGTGCGCAGACCTCTCCTGCCGCCCGCTGCTCCCCTCAGCAGTGTACTTCGGTCCTTCTGCCTGCTCTGCTCCCTGCTCTGGCTCTGGTGAATTCTCTCACCCTCCCACGCTTCTGACTGTACCCAGTGCTTGTATAAATAAATAAATAAATCTTGAAAAAAAAAAGATTTATTTTTTAATTAATAAATTTTATTTTTATATTCCCCATACAATTGCAATCCCCCCATTCTGACCTCAATCCCTCCCCTCCCCCCCACCCCCAAAAAAGTGTCTCTGTTTCATAGTTTTTGTTGATTTTTGATTTTCACTTTCTTATAGTTATTCATTTTCCTGGTCCCTTATTTAGTATTCTAGATTCCTGCTATGAGTGAGACCATCCGGTATTTTTCTTTTTCTTTTTGGCTTATTTCACTGAGCATGATCCCTTCCAGCGCCATCCATGTTGCTGCAAATTGCATGTGTTTATCTTTTTTGAATGCTGAGTAATATCCATGGTATATATGTACCACATCTTCTTGATCCAGTCATCTATTTTTGGGCATTTGGGCTGTTTCCAAAGCTTAGCTATTGTAAATAGTGCTGCTATAAACATAGGGGTGCAGGTGTTCTTTGGAATTGATGTTTCTGTGTCCTTTGGGTAAATACCTAGGAGTGGAATTGCTGGATCCTGTGGAAGCTCTATGTTTAGTAGGTCCAGAAATCTCCACACAGCTCTCCATAGTGGTTGGACCAGTTTGCACTCCCACCAACAGTGCAGAAGAGTTCCTTTTTCTCCACAACCTAGCCAACATTTGTTGTTGCTAGTTTTTTTAATATGTGCCATTCTCACTGGTGTAAGATGGTATCTCATGGTAGTTTTGATTTTCATTTCCCTGATGACAAGTGATGTTGAACATTTTTTCATATGCCTGTTGGCGATTCGCATTTCCTCTTCAGAGAAGTTTCTTTTTAGCTCCTCTGTCCATTTTTGACTGGATTATTTTCTTTGTTGTTGTTGAGTCTCATCAGCTCTTTGCAGATTTTTGTGATCAGTCCTTTATCATTAGTGTTGTGTGCAAAAATTGTCACCCAGTTGGTGGGATTTCTCTTTGTTTTTGTTATTGTCTCTTTTGCTGTGCAGAAGCTCTTTAATTTGATGTAGTCCAGCTGTTGATCTTTGCCTTCACTATCACTGCTTTGGGTGATGTGTCTGTAAAGATGTCTTTGATATGCAAATCACGTAGTGTTTCGCCTATATTTCCTTCTATGTATTTTATGGTTTCAGGTCTTATGTCTAGTTCTTTAATCCATTTTGAGTTGATTTTTTGTATATGGTGTGAGGTAGTGGTCAAGCTTCATTCTTTTGCATGTAGCGACCCAGTTTTCCCAGCACCATTTATTGAACAAACTTTCTTTGCTCCAATGCATAGTCTTTGCTCCTTTGTCAAATATTAGTTGACCATAAATCTGTGGGTTTATTTCTGGATTTTCTATTCGATTCCATTGGTCTGTATGTCTGTTCTTGTCCAATACCATGCAGTTTTGATGATTATGGCTTTGTAGTAGAGTCTGAAGTCTGGGAGTGTGATGCCTCCATTCCCTTCTTTTTTTTTTTTTTTCAGGAAAGCTTGGCTATTCGGGGTTTTTTGTGATTCCATATGAATTTCATCAATAATTCTTCTATTTCTTTGAAGAATGACATTGAATTTTGATTGGAATAGCATTGAATCTGTACATTGCTTTTGGTAAGATGGCCATTTTAATAATGTTTATTCTCCCAATCCATGAGCAGGGGATGTTTTTCCATTTCTTTGTGTCTTCTTCTATTTCTTTTAACAGTGTTTTATAGTTTTTTTTGTATAGGTCCTTTACCTCTTTTGTTAGATTTATTCCCAAATATTTGATTTTTTTTTGTTTCAATAATAAAAGGGATGTTTATTTTTTGATTTCTTCTTCTTCAGATTTATTGTTTGTATATAGGAAGGCTACTGACTTTTGCGTGTTGATTTTGTATCCTGCCACTTTACTGAACTGATTGATGAGTTGAATTAGTTTTTTGTGAGTTTTTGGGGTTCTCTATGTATATTATCATATCATCTGCAAAGAGTGATAGTTTGACTTCTTCTTTTCCTATTTGGATTCCTTGGATGTCTTTCTCTTGTCTTATTGCTCTGGCTAGGACTTCCGGTATTATATTGAAAAGCAGTGGTGAAAGTGGACATCCTTGTCTTGTTCCAGATCTTAATGGAATTGCTTTCAGCTTTTCACCATTGAGAATAATACTGGCTGTTGGCTTGTCATATATGGCCTTTATGATGTTGAGGTATGTTCCTTGTATCCCAAGAATTTCAAGGGCTTTTATCATGAATGGGTGTTGCACTTTGTCGAAAGCTTTCTCAGCATCTATTGATATTATCATATGGTTTTTATATTTATTTTTGTTGATGTGTTGGATAACGTTGATTGATTTTCGGATGTTAAACCATCCTTGTGTCCCTGGAATGAATCCTACTTGGTCGTGGTGAATTACCTTATGGGTACACTGTTGGATTCTGATAGCTAAAATTTTATTGAGGATTTTTGCATCAGTGTTCATTAGGGAGATTGGCCTGTAGTTTTTCTTTTTTTGTGTTGTCCTTGTTCGGTTTTGGTATTAGTGTAATGTTGGCTTCATAGAACGTGTTAGGTATTATACCTTCCTTCTCAATTTTTTGGAAGAGTTTGTGAAGGATAGGCACCAATTCTTCTCTGAATGTTGGTAGAATTCATTTGTAAATCCATCAGGTCCTGGACTTTTGTTTTTGGGGAGGTTTTTAATTACCATTTCAATTTCGCTAATTGTAATTGGTCTGTTTAGGTGTTCTATTTCTTCTTTATCTAGCTTTGGGTGATTGTAGAGTTGTAGGAATTTGTCCATCTCCTCTAGATTGTTGAACTTGTTTCCATATTACTGTTCATAGTAGTTATTAATTATTCTTTTGATTTCTGCTGTGTCCGTTGTGATTTCTCCTCTTTCATTTATTATCCTATTTGTTTGTGCTTCTCCCTTTTTGCCCTTGTGAGCCTGGCTAGGGGTTTATCTATTTTATTTATTTTTTCGAAGAACCAGCTCTTGGTTTCATTGATCTTTTGGATTTTTTTTTTTTTTTTAGTTTCGATTTCATTTATTTCTGCTTTGGTTTTATTATTTCTTTTCTTCTACTGGTTTTGGGTTTTTTTGTTGTTCTTTTTCTAGATCTTTGAGCTTCGAGATTAGGTTGTTTCTTTGAGTTCTTTCTTGTTTCTTGATGTGAGCATCTATTGCTATATATTTTCCTCTTATTACTGCTTTTGCTGCATCCCATACATTTAGGAAATTGGTGTCCTCCTTGTCATTCAATTCAAAGATTTTTTTTTAATTTCTTCTATGATCTCCTTGTTAGTCCAGTGGACTTCCAGTAGTGTGGGTTTCAATCTCCACGAGGTAGGAGAGTACCTTGCCTTCTTTTTATGGTTTATTTCTAGTTTGATGCCTTCATGGTCAGAAAAGATGGTTGGTATGATTTCAATCTTGGTGTATCTGTTGATGTTTGACTTGTGCCCCAGTATATGATCGATCCTAGAGAATGATCTGTGTGCACTTGAGAAAAATGTATACTCAGATTTTTTTGGTTTAGTGTTCTATATATATATCTGTTAAGCCCAAGCACTCTAGATCCTTATTTAGAGCTTTAGTGTCTTTACTTTTTTTTTGTCTTTGATCTATCCATTGTTGATAGTGGTGTGTTGAAGTCTCCCACTATGTATGTGATTTCTCTGATGTCTGTTTTCAGAGATGCCAATAGTTGTCTGATATATTTTGGTGCTCCTTCGTTTGGTGAATATATGTTAATGAGTGTTATTTCTTCTTGAAGTATTGTCCCCTTGATCATAATGTAATGACCACTGTGTCTCTTTTTATCTTTTAAGTTTGAAATCTGTTTTATCTGATATGAGTATAGTTGTTCCTGCCTTCTTTTTGGTCCATTTGCTTGTAGAATTGTTTTCCATCCTTTCACTTTGAGTCTATTTTTATCTTTTTCAGCTAAATGTGTTTCCTGGAGACAGCAAAAGGTTGGGTTTTGTTTCTTAATCCAGCCTGCAACTCTGTGTGTCTTTTTATTGGAGAGTTTAGTCCATTTACATTTAGAGTTAGTATTAATATGTTAGCATCTGTATTTGCCATTGTGTTTGTCTTTCCTTTGATTTTATTTATTTATTCTTTTAATAACTTTCTTTGGCCTTCTTTTGTTGTTATTTGTCCCTCTGAGGTTCTGGCTTTAGGACTCCTTGTAGTATTTTTTTGGAGTGGGGGTTTAGTCGTAATAAAATTCCGGAGTTTCTGTTTGTCTGGGAAGGTCCATATTCTTTCTTCAAAGAGGAAGGGGAGCTTTGCGGGATAGAGTATTCTTGGTTGGCATCTGTTTTCCTTGGAGTCTGTTGACTATGTCCCTCCACTCTCTCCTTGCCCGTAGTGTTTCTTCAGAGAAGTCTGATGTCAGTCTGATTGGTTTCCCTTTGAATGTTATCTGTTTCTTCCCCTCTTGTTTAGTTTCATTATTTTTTCCTTGTCTTGGATTCTTGGGAGCTTTACTATTATGTGTCTTGCTGTATTTTTTCCTTTCGTCATGGAAGTTTGGTGTTCTTCTTGCTTCTTGTATATCAATTTTCAGATCCTTCTTCGCGTTTGGGAAGTTCTCTTCAATTATATCCATGAATATTTTCTCTGTTCCTACATCTCTCTCCTCTCCTTCTGGGATTCCTATAACTCTTATATTTCCTTTCCTCATGGAGTCAGATAGTTCCCGAAGTCTTTCTTCGGTCTTTTTCCTTCATACTTCTCCTTCCTTTTCTGTTTAGTTCTTTTTATTTCTGTGTCTTCAAGAGTACTTATTCGTTCTTCCATTTCATCTATTCTGCTTTCATTGCTTTTCCCAGAGTTCTTTAGCGTCTCCATTAATTCTTTGATCTCCTGCATTTCTTTTACTTCCTCTTTAGGGACTCAATTTCATTCTTCTGGTCATTATTATTTCCCCTTATCATTGTTTCCCTTTATGACTTCTGTCAATTTTTAATCACAGCAATTTTAAATTCTCTATCTGGAAGGCTCAGAAGTTCTTTCCAAGT
>NW_023601851.1:13649778-13676726 GCF_014898055.3 Talpa occidentalis | reverse complement strand
CCTTGACCGGGACCCCGTCTGCCGGGACCAGCCTCCGACAAAACGTCTTGTCAGGGGTTTCTGAAAGGATGAGACGGCCTAGGCGAAAACGAAAGAACTGAAAACTTAAGGGCTGTGGGGAAGGGAATGTAGAGACACCGACACTTGGTGAGGTGTTAGTGTTTTTTGTCGAGAGACTCAGTAGGTTTTTATTTTTTTTACTATTAGTAATAATAATAAGAAAATACATTATCAAATGTAAAGCATAAACAATTAGTATATTTTGTTTCCCATAGACTACTGGCCCCTACAGGTCTCAGCTAGACAGCAGCTTTCAAGATTAACAGATAACAAACCAAACCTAACATTAAAGCTACTTATTTTTTTATTTAGACAATTATTAAAAACAGTGAATAACCGCCAGTGCATTTCTATTAGCTAAAGCCTAAGCATCAAAGTTCTATTTTATTCACATGACCTTCAGCCGGAGACCAGCTGTAGTTCAGCTATCAGAACTTTTTTTACCTAGAAATTCCTTAACTTAAATAGTTTTATATTAAAAAATTTTTCAAGAAACTTCAAGAGAAAACAAAATAGAATGACCTACTATGATTATTGTATTGTAATGCTTGTCAGGCATACTCAATAAGTTATTTTTCATTGTCAAGTAGACCAAATTGTTTAATAATTAGTTTTTAATTTTCCATGTCATTTATTTGTAATATACTGATGTATATAATATAGTGGCTAATGTACTTTTTTGGGAATTTTTTTTTTTATTTATGACCAAGAACAAAAAGTGAAGGAATGTTAGATCTTCAACCTCACGGTGTGAGGCACAAGGAATCTTCAGCCCCACGGTGTGAGGCCCTTTAGCTTCGGCCCCACGGTGTGAGGCCCTTTGGCTTCGGCCCCACGGTGTGAGGACCTTTGGGCTTCGCTGCTTGCCAGTGTCTTATCTGGCTGGGGCTCAAGGCCTCCTGCAGCACCTCCCCTTTTTTTGTTTTTGGCCATTATTTGTATAGTTTGCAATTTAATATGTGTTTGATTGATAGTATGGAAAAGTAATTTAATAAATTACGGGAAGAGTATTAATATAATTATGGTGACAAGTAAAATAACACCTAAAGTAATAAATGATGGGAACCAGGAGGCCTTAGTGGTATATGTTGTAAGGAAGTCAGGAAGAAAGTAGTAATTTTTGTAGGTGTGGAGGAGGGGGTATGAGTTAAATTAATTGTTTTAATATTTTTTGTAGAGTAGTAAGGTTTAGGGAAATGTTTGTATTATTTTATATATTTAGTAAATGATTTTTGACATTATTTTAAGAAATAGAAGAAGAGTTATAAATATGTGGAGTGATATAAATTTATTTGTAATTAGAATGACATTTGGTAGTTAAATGTGTTTTTATGTGTTGAATTTGATTGTTAATATGTAAAAGTGATTTTTAAGAATATTTAAATGAGTTTTAAACTTATTATTAATGTGGTTTTGGATAATTAAAGTGTGTGTGATGTTATGAGATAAATTATTAATATGGGAGGTAGTATGAATTTGTTGTATGAGAGTAGTAGTAGAAACAGTAACAGAACTAATAATAGTAATAAGTGTCGTAAAACCTAGTATAAGTGTCGCTACAAATTTTTTGGAGTGACGTAGTTTTTGTCCCAAAAGTTGAAGAGTATACAGTCCAATGTGATTATACCATGGCTGTTGTAAGCTTACAGGGAGTATGACATAAGGAGGTTGATGTAAGATAACAAAAGTAGTTTTAGACAATGAGCCAACAGAGGTAATACAGTTGGTGAGAATACAGTTAGTATAATTAACATGAAAAGTATGGTGATGATAAGTTATGGTTAAATGTATGGGGTCCTTAATGAGGAGGGCATGAGGGGGGCCCACACAAGTTCGCATGGTGACAGTATGAATAGAATGTCCAGGTCGGCGAAAAAGTATAGGTGAAGTGGCGGCAAGGAGGCAAAATAAGTTTGGGTATGTATGGGAATTATTTGAAGTGTTGATGATGTAGGTGGGAGTAATTTATTTTGCTGAATATTATTGAGTGATAGGTTTAAGGGGTGGGATGAGGCGATTTGACCGGTTGTAGATGAGTGTATTTTGTAGAAGAAACCTATAATTTTTGGGGACATTAGTGGCAGATGTAATTGTTTTAAAAACTGAAAAATTATAAATAGAAAGATTAGTTTGGTAAGGTTGGTAATGAATTTTTGTAGAGGGAAACCTATAATTATGTAAGGTGGGAAATTTGTGATTTGTGTTAATAATATTTTGGAAATTATTTGAGTTATAAATTGAATAGGCTGGGAGAGTGGAGGATATTGAAATTTGAGTTATGTTTTTATTAGTGTTGTGAGGACCAAGGAGAGATATAAGTAGTACCCATAAATTATGGTTAGGTCTGTAGGAGGAAGGCTTTGAAGTTATTGTTTAAAAATATTTATTGTTAATAGGTAGGCAGTTAGGTAGTTGAGACTTTATATAGATAGGATTGGATGTAAAATACATAGGAGGCGAATTTATGTGTTTTTGAAAAGAAAAGTTATTAGTGTTTTTAAATAAAATAAAAGAGTTTGAATTTTTATTTAGTAATTTAGAATAATTAGTGAACATACGGGGCGAGGGAAATCCCCAAGGAGTGGGATGGAAAAAGGGGGGATTTGGGATGTAAGCCCAATAGGAAACAGAAGGCATGAGAGAAGTAGGAGAAGTTGGTGATATGTTATATGAGAAGATTGTTAGTACGGCAAGGAATATAATTTTTGGGGTGATGTGTGTATTTTGTTGTATAAGCAGTTGTTTAGAATTAGAGGCTAGATTTTTGAGTAAATTTTTGTTGTTATGATGAGACGTTTTATGAACCCGAAGGTGGTGTAGGGAAGAGGACAATTTTTTTAATAGGGGATTTGGAGTGATGACATTTTGGAGGAGGTGGGTGGTGTCCCAGAGGGCTGCACCTATGCATTTTGGAGCATTGGTTGTTTGACGGGGGGCGTGTTGGTGAAGGCTTTTGAGACATGATGTTGGATTAGTTTGTTAGGAATTTAAATTGGGCTGTTTGAATTTTGTGGAAAGATACAAGTATAGTTTTTTTATTTGTTAATAATACATTAGGGTCTTTTTATATTTTGGAAAGGAGATTTTTTTACATAACTTGAGGATTAGGGGACAGTTGGTTAGGATTTTAATGTTTATTAATTGGTGACATTTTTTGAGAATTATAATTTAAATAATTGATGAGAAACATAGTATGAGTTAAAATATGATGAGTCGAACTATGTTTAAAATTAGATTGTTGTAGTTTATTTATTTGAGACTTTAAAGTGTGGTGGGCTTTTTTAACAATAGTTTGTCTTTGTGGATTATAAGGAATTTTTGTAGAATGAGTAATTTGAAATGAGGCACAAAATTTTTTAAAGGCAGAGGATGTATATGTTAGTTTTAATAGTATGAGGTTTGCCAGCATAGGCAAAACAAAACATTAGGTGTTGAGAGACATTTTTAAAAGTTTTTTTTTGCCACAAAACACCAGTTGGCATGTGTGAGGTGGCCAAAATTATGAACTTTTAAGGCTTAGTATAATTTAGTCGTAACAGTTGTTGATTGTTGAGTGTATTATTGATTTTTTGTAAGGCTAGTGTAGCCTTAGGTGTTAATTGTTTAGGGGAGTTAGGATTAGAATTATTTTTTAATACATTAAACAGTGGACGTAAATTAGTAGTGGTTAGTTGTAGATGAGTTTTTATTTAATTTATGTTTTTAAGTAGTTTTTGAAAATTAATGTTTGTAAAGAGTTTGTTTGTAGTTGTAGTTTTTGTGGTGTCACAGTTAAAGAACGAACAATTTTTTTTAAATAATTAATTGGCGGAGAAGTTTGAATTTTTTTGGTGTCACCACAAGTCTATAATTTTGTACCAAAGCTACCAGACGGGCCAAGGCCTGATTTAACAAGTTTACTTGAGTATTATTTATTAAAATATTATTTATATAATGAACACAGTAAATGGAAGGGTACTCATCTCTAAAAGATGACAAAACCATATTTACAAATTTTTGACATAAAGTAGGACTGTTTTTTTATGTCCTAAGGAAGAAATTTTTATTTGTATTGTTGAAATGTTTTTTTTTTTTTTTAATTTATTGATGGGACACTAAATGTAATTTTTTTGTAGTTTTGGGGATGTAAAGGGATGGTAAAAAAGTAATTTTGTAAATTAATAATAATAATATGTTTATTTTTAGGGATGGTTACAGGTGATGGCAAATTTGGTTGTAAGTATTTTATATTTTGTATAGTGATATTTATTGTTTTTAAGTTTTGTAATTTTTTTTTATTATAAATATAGGAGTATTTTATGGGCTGGTAGTAGGGCGAATGTGTTTTTTTATTAGTTGTTTTTGAACCAACGTTGTTACAGTCTGGATTTTATTTTTTGTCAGGGGCCATTGTTTTACCTATTGGGTTATTATTTTTTTACACAATTGGGTTGGCTGTAACCTTTATAATGGTCTTTTTTATAAATTTGATTTATATTTTAGGCCTTGTTGTGTTTTTTTTTGAGCAACCATAATGGGAAATACTTGGCCCTTTAACCTTTTTTTTAAACCTTGATTTGGGTTAAAGCCCATTTGTAACATTTGAGTGGTTACGTTATTATTGGGGCTAAATGGGAGTACTTTCATTTGAGAGAGTATGATTTTTTTCCCCACAATGTCATAGGAAGAGATGGGACAACATAAGGTTGAATAGTCCCGGACATTTTTTTATTATTTTAATTTAAAATTTGAGAATTTTTGTCACATTTTGTGTTGATTTTAATTTGACCAAAGTAGAAGGTGTAGCCTTTGTGGGCCAGGCATTAGGCCAAATATGTCCTGTTATGTAAGTAACATTAGTACGGTGTTTAACAATTTTTTAATTGTTTTTTTTTAAATAGACATTATTAAAACTTTTAACAAATTATGATAGTGGAGTTTTTTTAGTAATTTAGAACACAAGGAGGTGTTTTGTGTGTTTGTCACCCCAAAATACTACTTTAAACATTGTAGTTTTTAAAATTGACTTAAAAACAGTATAGTTTAGTTTTACTTGGTAAAGTGAATATGACAAAAAATTTACATATGTAAGTACACACACACACACACACACACACTTTTTTAGTCAAGAAAAGAAAAACCGTTTAAAGATACATTTAAATAGTAAATTGTTAATATTTAATATAATTTTAATGTATATATGTTTTGAATTATATTATAAAATTTGAACTAGTTTTTGTATATTAAAAATTTTGGATTATGATTTTAAAATTTGTTTTTATGAGAACTTATATAGGCGCCATTTATGATAAGTCCTCCGGAGGTAAAAAACAAAACAAAACAAAAACACAAAAACAGACACAAACAGACACAGAGATTTTTTGATATACATTTAAAATTTTGGTCATGTGCATATATTTTGAAACATAGTTATTTTACCAATATGTGTGAAGATACTGAGGTTTAGAAATTAGCTCAAAAATGTCTGTATTATTATTTTATATTTTACTAGGTTAATTAGTTTTAACAAGAAACTTAACCTTTTACAGGTCCAATAAGTAAATTTTAAAGCTTTTATTCAACCAATAAGTATTTTGTGTAGTTTGTTAGCAAGTTAAAAGTAACTCTACAGTTTTTGCCTAAGACAATTTAGACTTTAAAATCAGAGAAACACAGGGACATAGAACTATTTTTGTACAATGAACCAAAATAGTTTTTTAAGTTGGACAATAGAAAAGTTCAGTCCCCCACAGCAGAAAGGCAGTAGAGACCTGTCAGTGATCCCAACACTGGAGAAAAAGTCCAGGCAGCTGCTTGTTGAGATTAAGGGCAGCCCCCACTAGCCCACTGTAGTGGGTTTATATTATTTTAATAAAAACCTTTTAGTCATATTATAGTTATATAAATTTACATATTTATATTTAACCATTTTTTATTACTTTACCAATTGTGAATGAACTTTGAATATTATTATTTTAAAAAGTCTTATTTATTTATTTATTTTTTTTATTTTAAAAGAAACAAATGGCAAAACTCCACCAGGGGGAACCTAGCCTCCTCCCCAAATAATTAACAGGAAACAGTTGAAGCATTTAAGATTATGTTACATTATTTTTTATTTGTTTTTGAGTTTTTATTTTTATTTTTTAACAATTTTATCCAAGACCGGGCTGGAAATTTGGGCTGAATTTTGGAATGGTCTCATAATTGGGAGCCGATGCCTCTGCAAAGAGGTCAATACTGGCTTTGGAATTAATTTTTGGTTTTTGAAAAACAATTTTATTATTTGAAGAATCCGAATTACTTTATTTAATGTAGTTGGCCAATTTTTGTTTTACTTTTGGTTTTGTATTTTTTGCTTTGTCTCCAGCCTGGCTAAAGCAATCTATTTGTTCAGGCAATTGTTTTGTTAATGACGGGCTGTCAGCTGAGGACCCTTTAATGTCCTCCAAGGATAAGGAAGCAGTAGGCTCAGGTAGCCGTAATTTCCTGAGTTTTTTATTTATATTTTTTTTAATTTAGACCCTTGATCTAACATGTCTTGCAACAGACCCCACAATGAAAAGGCATCATTGGGGACCTTTTCTGGTCCATGGAGAGTATAATAGGATGTAATTTCCTCTCCTACTTTGGCCCATGTTTTTGCATCCAGAGTACCGTCCCTAGGAAACAAAGGACAAAACATTTTAACAAAATTTAGGAAACTAGCCAATTGTGCATGAGAGGTTTTAAGGCCTCTCTTTGCAAGAGTATACTTAATTATATCAATAAAGAGTTCTCCTTCCTTAGACTCAGTATGGCCCATAGCTTCTCAACGATAAGACACTCACTCGCCTTATCACGCAATAAGACACTCACTCGCCTTATTACGGTTCTGACTTACTGCTCCCCTCAAACCTGCTTTCTCTACAGGCGGGTATGTGCCCTACCCTATGGAGCAGATCCTAGCCGTCCCCGCACGGGAAACAAATCTTACCTTTCAAGTCCCTGTTCGGGCGCCACTTACCAGGGACCAGCCTCAGACAAAACGTCTTGTCAGGGGTTCCTGAAAGGATGAGACGGCCTAGGTGAAAACGAAAGAACTGAAAACTTAAGGGCTGAGGGGAAGGGAATGAGGAGACACCGACACTTGGTGAGGTGTTAGTATTTTCTGTCGAGAGACTCAGTAGGTTTTTATTTTTTTTTATTATTAGTAATAATAATAAGAAAATACATTATCCAGTGTAAAGCATAAACAATTAGTATATTATGTTTCCCATAGACTACTGGCCCCTACAGGTCTCAGCTAGACGGCAGCTTTCAAGGTTAACAGATAATAAACCAAAACTAACATTAAAGCTACTTATTTTTTTATTTAGACAATTATTAAAATCAGTGAATAACTGCCAGTGCATTCCTATTAGCTAAAGCCTAAGCATGAAAGGACTATTCTATTCACAGGACCTTCAGCCGGATACCAGCTGTAGTTCAGCTATCAGAACTTTTTTTACCTAGAAATTCCTTAATTCAAATAGCTTCATATTAAAAAAAAAAATTTCAAGAAACTTCAAGAGAAAACAAAATAGAAGGACCTACTATGATTATAGTATTGTAATGCTTGTCAGGCATGCTCAATAAGTTCTCTTTCATTGTCAAGAAGGCCAAATTGTTTAATAATTAGTTTTTAATTTTCCATGTTGTTTAATTGCAATATACTGATGTATATAATATAGTGCCTAATGTAATTTTTTGGGAATTTTTTTTTTATTTATGACCAAGAACAAAAAGTGAAGGAATGTTAGATCTTCAACCTCACGGTGTGAGGCAAAAGGAATCTTCAGCCCCACGGTGTGAGGCCCTTTGGGCTTCGCTGCTTGCCAGTGTCTGATCTGGCTGGGGCATCAAGGCCTCCTGCACCCGGCCATCCGTCTAGGGCGTCTACGGGCGCACGGACCCGCCGCTGGGGCTGTGAGTGCGAGAGGAGGGTGCAAGCGTGCCCCAGGAGGAAAGTTTGGGCTTCCGCGAAGGGGAAGAGGGCGCCATTCCCCCATGGGGGAGGAAAATCCCGCACCCCCATGGGTGCAGGGGTGGCCCCAACCCGGTGCGGGCTGAGGGTCCCCGAACCCCCTCAACAGTGCCCCCTAGCGGCGGCCCTAGGAAGTGCACCTGTGCGCAGCCAGAGTCAGGTGGGGGGGTCAGGCTCCGGCCAGGGGCGGAGCCTGGGGCTTATCAGCGCTGTTGGGCCAGGTGCGGACTCTTCCCCTTTGAGTGGTGCAGGCTTGCCCGGGGCTTTTTTTCCGCGCTGGCCTGTGTGCCTGCAGTTTTGGAAGAGGCCGCGGTCGCTGCTTGTCCCTGGCTTTCAGGGAGTGCCCTCCCTGACCAGGATCCCGGCCCTACATCTAGGGCGTCTGCGGGCGTACGGCCCCGCCGCTGGGGCTGTGAGTGCGAGAGGAGGGTTCAGGCGTGCCCCGGGAGGAAGATTTGGGCTTCCGAGAAGGGGAAGAGGGACCCGTTCCCCCATGGGGGAGGACAATCCCTTACAACCATGGTTGCAGGGGTGGCCCCAGCCCGGTGGGGGCTGAGGGTCTCCGAACCACCTCATCAGCGCCCCCTTGCGGCGGCCATAGGAAGTGCACCTGTCCCAGCCAGATTCGGGTGGGCGGGGTTAGGCTCCAGGCACGAGCAGAGCCCGGGGCGCATCAGAGCTGCTGGGCCAGGTGCGGACTCTTCCCCTTTTAGTGGTGCTGGCTTGCCCGAGGCTTTTTTCCGCACCGGCCTGTTTGCCTTCAGTTTTGGAGGAGGCCTCAGTCGCCGCTTCTCCCTGGCATCCAGGGGGTGCCCTCCCCTGACCGGGAACCCGGCCCTCCCTCTAGGGCATCTGCGGGCGCATGGCCCCGCCGCTGGGGCTGTGAGTGCGAGAGGAGGATGCAGGCGTGTCCCGGGAGGAAGGTTTGGGATTCCGCGAAGGGGAAGAGGGCCCCGTTACCACATGTGGGAGGATAATCCCGTACCCCCATGGGTGCAGGGGTGGCCCCAGCCCGGTGGGGGCTGAGGGTCCCCGAATCACCTCACCATCGCCCCCTAGCGGCGGCCCGAGGAAGTGCACCTATGCGCAGCCAGAGTCGGGTGGGCGGGGTCAGACTCCGGCCAGCGGCGGAGCCTGGGCTCATCAGCGCTGCTGGGCCTGGTGCGGACTCTACCCCATTGAGTGGTGCTGGCTTGCTCGGGGCTTTTTTCCCACGCTGGCCTGTGTGCCTGCAGTTTTGGAGGAAGCCGTGGTCGCCGCTTGTCCCTGGCTTCCAGGGTGTGCCCTCCCATGACCGGGACTCCGGCCCTCCGTCTAGGGCATCTGCGGGCACACGGCCCCGCCGCTGGGGCTGTGAGTGCGAGAGGAGGGTGCAGGAGTGCCACGGGAGGAAGGTTTGGGCTTCCATGAAGGGGAAAAGGGCCCCGTTCCCCCATGGGGGAGGACAATCCCGTACACCCATGGGTGCAGAGGTAGCCCCAGCCCGGTCTGGGCTGAGGGAGCCCGAACCCCCTCACCAAGCCCCACTAGCGGCGGCGTAGGAAGTGCACCTGTGTGCAGCCAGAGTCGGGTGGGCGGGTTCAGGCTCCGGCCATGGCGGGGCCAGGGCCTCATCAGGGCTGCTGGGCAAGGGGCGGACTCTTCCCCTTTGAGTGGTGCTGGCTTGCCCGGGGCTTTTTTCCGCGACGGCCTGTGTGCCTGCAGTTTTGGAAGAGGCCGCGTTCGCCGCTAGTCCCTGACTTCCAGGGGATGCCCTCCCCTGACCGGGACCCCGGCCCTTGGTCTAGGGCGTCTGCGGGCGCACGGCCCCACCACAGGGGCTGTGAGTGCTAGAGGAGAGTGCAGGCATGCCCCGGGAGGAAGTTTTGGGCTTATGCGATGGGGAAGTGGGCCCCGTTCCCCCATTGGGGGAGGATAATCCCGTACCCCCATGTTTGCAGGGGTGGCCCCAGCCCGGTGGGGGCTGAGGGTCCCCGAACCCCCTCACCTGCGCCCCTTAGCCGCGGCTATAGGAAGTGCCCCTGTGCGCAGCCAGAGTCGGGTGGGTGGGGTCAGGCTCCGGCCAGGAGCGGTGTCTGGGGCTCATCACGGCTGCTGGGCAAGGGGCCGACTCTTCCCCTTTGAGTGGTGCTGGCTTGCCCAGGGCTTTTTTCCGCGCCGACATGTGTGCCTGCAATTTTGGAAGAGGCCGCCTGCGCCGCTTGTCCCTACTTCCATGGAGTGCCCTCCACTGATCGGGAACCCGGCCCTACGTCAAGGGCGTCTGTGGGCGCACGGCCCCGTCGCTGGAGCTGTGAGTGGGAGAGGAGGGTGCAGGCATGCCCCGGGAGGAAGGTTTGGGCTACCGCAAAGGAGAAGAGGGCACCATTCCCCCATGGGGGAGGACAATCCCATTCCCCCATGGGTGCAGGGTTGGCCCCAGCCAGGTGTGGACTGAGGGTACCAGAACCCCCTCACCAGCGCCCCCTAGCGGCGGCCCTAGGAAGTACCCCTGTGCGCAGCCAGAGTCGGGTGGGCGGGGTCAGGCTCCGGCCATGGGCGGAGCCTGGGCTCATCAGCGCTCCTGGGCCAGGTGCGGACTCTTCTCCTTTGAGTGGTGCTGGCTTGCCCGGCGCTTTTCTCTATGCCGGCCTGTGAGCCTGGAGTTTTGGAAGAGGCCGCGGTCGCCGCTTGTCCCTGGCTTCCAGTAGGTGCCATCTCCTGACCGGGAACCCGGCCCTCCGTCTAGGACGTCTGCGGGCGCACGGCCCCGCCGCTGTGGTTGTGAGTGCGAGAGGAGGGTGCAGTCGTGCCCGGGAGGCAGGTTTGGGCTTCCGAGAAGGGGAATCTGGCCCAGTTCCACCATGGGGGAGTTCAATCCCGTACCCAATGGGTGCAGGGGTGGCCCCAGCATGGTGGGGGCAGAGGGTCCACAAACCACCTCACCAGCGCCCCCTAGCGTCGGCCCTATGTATTGCCCCTGTGCGCAGCCAGAGTCGGGTGGGCGGGGTCAGGCTCCGGCCAGGGGCGGAGCCTGGGGCTCATCAGCGCTGCTGGGCCAGGTGTGGACTCTTCCCCTTTGAGTGTTGCTGGCTTGTCGGGGGCTTTTTTCCGCGCCGGCCTGTGTGCCTGCATTTTTGGAAGAGGCCGCGGTCGCCATTTATCCCTTGCTTCCAGGGGGTGCCCTCTCCTGACTGGTACCCCGGCCATCCGTCTACGGCATCTGCGGGCACACGGCCCCGCTGCTGGGGCTGTGAGTGCGAGAGGAGGGTGCAGGCGTGCCCCGGGAGGAAGGTTTGGGCTTCCGCGAAAGGGAAATGGGCCCCGTTCCCCCATGGGGGCGGACAATCCTCTACCTCCATGGGTGCAGGGGTGGCCCTAGACCAGGTGGGGCTGAGGTTCCCCAAACCCCATCACCAGCGCCCCCTCGCGGCGGCCCAAGGAAGTGCATTTGTACGCAGCCAGATTCAGGTGGGCGGGGTCAGGCTCTGCCAGGGTCGGAGCCTGGGCCTCATAAGCGCTGCAGGGCCAGGTGCGGACTCTTCCCCTTTGAGTATGCTGGCTTGCCCGGGGCTTTTGTCCCAGCCGGCCTGTGTGCCTGCAGTTTTGGAAGAGGTCGTGGTCGCCGCTTATCCCTGGCTTCCAGGGGGTGCCCTCCCCTGACCGGTACCTTTGCCCTCAATCTAGGGCGTCTGCGGGCACACGTCCCCGACGCTGGGGATGTGAGTGCGAGAGGAGGGTGCAGCGAGCCCTGGGAAGAAGGTTTGGGCTTCCGTGAAGGGGAAGAGGGTCCCGTTCCCCCATGGGGGAGGACAATCCCGTACCCCCATGGGTGCAGATGTGGCCCCAGCCCGGTGGGGGCTGAGTGTTCCCGAATCCCCTCACCAGCGCCCCCTAGCGGCGGCCCTAGGAAGTGCCCATCTGTGCAGTCAGAATAGGTGGGCGGGGTCAGGCTCCGTCCAGGGGCGGAGACTGGGGCTAATCAGCGCTTTTGGGCCAGGTGCAGACCCTTTGAGTGGTGCGAAAGGAGGCTTGCCCGGGGCTTTTTTCCGTGCCTGCCTGTGCGCCTGCAGTTTTGGAAGAGGTCGCGGTCGCCTCTTGTCCCTGACTTCCAGGGACTGCCCACCCCTGACCGGGACCCCGGCCCTCCGTCTAGGGCGTCTGCGGGCGCACGGCCCCGCCGCTGGGGCTGTGAGTGCGAGTGGAGGGTGCAGGCGTGAACCGGGATGAAGGTTTTGGCTTCCGCGAAGGGGAAGTGGGCCCCGTTCCCCCATGGGGGAGGACAATCCCGATCCCCCATGAGTGCAGGGGTGGCCCCAGCCCGGTGGGGGCTGAGGGTCCCCGAACCCCCTCACCAGCGCCCCCTAGCGGCGGCCCTAGGAAGTGCCTCTATGCGCAGCCAGAGTCGGGTGGGCGGGGTCAGGCTCCAGCCAGGGGCGGATCCTGGGGCTCATCAGCGCTGCTGGGCCAGGTTCGGACTCTTCCCTTTGAGTGGTGCTGGCTTCCCCGGGCCTTTTCTCCGCGCCAGCTTGTGTGCCTGCAGTTTTGGAAGAGTCCGCGTTCGCCGATTGTCCCTGGCTTCCAGGGGGTGCCCTCTCCTGACCGGGATCCCAGCCCTTTGTCTAGGGCGTCTGCGGGCGAACATCTCCGCTGCTGGGGCGTGAGTGCGAGAGGAGGGTGCAGGCGTGCCCCAGGAGGAAAGTTTGGGCTTCCGGGAAGGGGAACAGGGCCCCGTTCCCCCATGGGGGAGGACAATCCCGTACCTCCATGGGTGCAGGGGAGGCCCCAAGCCTGTGGGAGCTGAGGGTCCCCGAACCACCTCACCAGCGCCCCCTAGCGGCGGCCCTAGGAAGTGCCTCTATGCACAGCCAGAGTCGGGTGGGCGGGGTCAGGCTCCCGCCAGGGGCGGAGTCGTCGGCTCATCAGCGCTGCTGGGCCAGGTGCGGACTCTACCCCTTTGAGTGGTGCTGGCTTGCCCGGGGCTTTTTTCCGCGCTGGACTGTGTGCCTGCAGTTTTGGAAGAGGCCCCGGTCGCCGCTTGTCCCTGGCTTCCAGGTGTTGCCCTCCCCTGACCGGGACCCCGGCCCTACGTCTAGTGCGTCTGCGGGCGCTCGGCCCCGCTGCTGGGGCTGTGAGTGCGAGAGGAGGGTGCAGGCGTGCCCAGGGAGGAAGGTTTGGGCTTCCGCGAATGGGAAGAGGGCCCCATTCCCCCATGTGGGAGGACAATCCCGAACCCCCATGGGTGCAGGGGTGAACCCAGCCCGGTGGGGCTGAGGGTCCCCGAACCACCTCACCAGCGCCCCCAAGTGCGGCCCTAGTAAGTGCCTCTGTGCACAGCCAGAGTCGGGTGGGCGGGGTCAGGCTCCGGCCAGGGGCGGAGCCAGGGGCTCATCAGCGCTGCTGGGCCAGGTGCGGACTCTTCCCCTTTGAGTGGTGCTGGCTTTCCCTGGGCTTTTTTCCGCGCCGGCCTGTGTGCCTGCAGTTTTGGAAGAGGCCGCGGTCGCCGCTTGTCCCTGGTTTCCAGGGGGTGCCCTCCACTGACCGGGACCCCGGCCCTCCGTCAAGGGCATCTGCTTGAGCACGGCCCCGCCGCTTGGGCTGTGAGTGCGACAAGAGGGTGCAGGCGTGCCCCAGGAGGGATTGGGCTTCAGCGAAGGGGAAGAGAGCCCCGTACCCCCATGGGTGCAGGGGTGGCCCCAGTCCGGTGGGGGCTGAGGTTTCCTGAATGCACTCACGAGCGCCCCCTAGCGGCATCCCTAGGAAGTGCACATGTGCGCAGCCAGAGTCTGTTGGGCGGGGTCAGGCTCTGGCCAGGGACGGAGCCTGGGGCTCATCAGCGCTGCTGGGCCAGGTGCGGACTCTTCCCCTTTGAGTGGTGCTGCCTTGCCCGGGGCTTTTTTCCGCGCCAACCTGTGTGCCTGCAGTTATCGAAGAGACCGCGTTCACCGCTTGTCCCTGGATTTCAGGGGGTGCCCTCCCCTGTCCGGGACCCCGGCCATCCGTCTAGGGTGTCGAGGGCGCTGGCCCCACCGCTGGGGCTGTGAGTGCGAGAGGAGGTTGCAGGCGTGCCCCCGGAGGAAGGTTTGGGCTTCCGCGAAGGGGAACCGTGCCACGTTCCCCCATGGGGGAGGACAAACCCGTACCCCATGGGTGCAGCGGTGGCCTGAGCCCGGTGGGGGCCGAGGATCCCCGAACCCCTCACCAGTGCCACCTATCGGCGGCCCAAGGAATTGCACCTGTGCGCAGCCAGAGTCGGGTGGGCGGGGTTAGGCTGCGGCCACGGGCGGAGCCCGGGGCTCATCAGCGCTGCTGGGCTAGGTGCGGACTCTTCCCCTTTGAGTGTTGCTGGCTTGCCCGGGTCTTTTTTCCGCTTTGGCATGTGTACCTGCAGTTTTGGAACTGGCCGCGGGCGCCACTTGTCCCTGGCTTCCAGGGGGTGCCCTACTCTGACCGGTACCTCGACCGTCCGTCTAGGGCGTCTGCAGGCACACGGCCCCGCCGCTGGGTTTGTCAGTGCGAGAGGAGGATGCAGGCGTGCCCCCGGAGGAAGGTTTGGGCTTCCGCGAAAGGGAAGTGGTCCCCGTTCCGCCATGAGGGAGGAAATCCCATACCCCCATGGGTGCAGGGGTAGCCCCAGCCCGGTGGGGGCTGAGGGTCCCCGATCCCCTTCACCAGCGACCCCTAGCGGCGGCCCTTGGAAGTGCACCTGTGCGCAGCCAGAGTCGGGTGGGGGGGTCAGGCTGTGGCCAGGGGCGGGGGGCCTGGGGCTCATCAGAGCTGCTGGGCAAGGTGCGGTCTCTTCCCCTTTGAGTGTTGCTGGCTTGCCCTGGGCTTTTTTTCCGCGCCGCTGTGTGCCTGCAGTTTTGGAAGAGGCCGCAGTCGCCGCTTGTCCCTGGCTTCCAGGGGGTGCCTCCCCTGACCGGGACCCCGGCCCTCCGTCTAGGGCGACTGCAGGCACACCGCCCCACCGCTGGGGCTGTGAGTGCGAGAGGACGGTGCAGAGGTGCCCCGGGAGGAAGGTTTGGGCTTCTGCGTAGGGGAAGAGGGCCGCGTCCCCCATGGGGAGGACAATCCCGTACCCCCATGGTTGCAGGTGTGGGCCCATAACGGTGGGGCCTGAGGGTCCCCGAACTCCCTAACCACCGCCCCCTAGCGGCGACCCTAGGAAGTGCACCTGTGCGCAGCCAGAGTCGGGAGGTCGGGTCAGGCTCTGGCCAGGGGCGGAACCTGGGGCTCATCAGCGCTGCTGGGCCAGGTGCGGACTCTTCCCCTTTTTAGTGGTGCTGGCTTCCCCTGGGCTTTCCGCACCCGCTTGTGTGCCTGCAGTTTTGGGTGAAGAAGTGGTCGCCGCTTGTCCCTGGCTTACAGGGGGTGCCCTCCCATGACAGGGACCCCGGCCCTACATCCAGGGCGTCTGTTGGGCGCACGGCCCCGCCGCTGGGGCTGTGAGTGCAAGATGAGGGTGCTGGCGTGCCACAGGAGGAAGGTTTGGGCTTCCCCCAATGGGAAGAGGGCCCCTTTCCCCCATGGGGGACGACAATTCCGTACCCCCATGTGTGCAGTGTTGGCCACAGGCCGGTGTGGGCTGAGGGTCCCCGAACACCTTGACCAGCGCACCCTAGCGGCGGCCCTAGGAAGTGCATCTGTGCACAGCTAGAGTCGGGTAGGCGGGGTCAGGCTCCGGCCAGGGGCGGAGCCTGGTCTCATCAGTGCTGCTGGCCAGGTGCGGACTCTTCCCCTTTGAGTGGTGCTGGCTTTCCCGGGGCTTTGTTCCTGCAGTTTTGGAGAGGACGCGGTTGCCGCGCTTGTCCCTGGAAACCAGGGGTCCCTCCCCTGACCGGGACCCCGCCCTCCGTCTAGGGCGTCTGCGGGCGCATGGCCCCGCCGCTGGGGCTGTGAGTGCGAGAGGAGGGTGCAGCCGTGCCCAGGGAGGAAGGTTTGGGCTATCGTGAAGGGGAAGAGGGCCCCGTTCCCCCATGGGGGAGGACATCCTGTAGCCCCATGGGTGCAGGGGTGGCCCCAACACGGTGGGGGCTGAGGGTCCACGAACCCCTTCACCAGTGCCAGCTAGCGGGGGCCCTAGGAAGTACACCTGTGCGCAGCCAGAGTCGGGTGTGTGCGGGGTCAGACTCCGGGCAGGGGCGGAGCCTGGGGCTCATCAGCGCTGGTGGGCCAGGTGCGTACTCTTCCGAATGAGTGGTGCTGGCTTACCCAGTGCTTTTTTCCGCGCTGGCCTGTGTGCCTGAGTTTTGGAAGAGCCCGCGGTCGCCGCTTGTCCCTGGCTTCCATGGGGTGCCCTCCCCGGATCGGGACCCCGGCCCTCCGTGTAGGGCATCTGTGTGCGCACGGCCTCGCCGCTGGGGCTGTGAGTGCGAGAGGAGGGGTGCAGGCGTGCCCCGGGAGGAAGGTTGGGCTTCCGCGAACGGGAAGAGTGCCCCGTTCCCCCATGTGAGAGGACAATCCCGTAACTCCATGGGTGAGGGGTGGCCCCAGCCCGGTGCGGGCTGAAGGTATCCAACCCCCTCACCAGCGCCCCCAGGAGGCCCTAGGATGTACACCTGTGCGCAGCCAGAGTCGGGTGTGCAGGGTCAGGCTCCAGGCAGGGGCGGAGCCTGGGGCTCATCAGCGCTGGTGGGCCAGGTGGGTACTCTTCCGAATGAGTGGTGCTGGCTTACCCGGGGCTTTTTTCCCGCGCGGCCTGTTTGCCTGCAGTTTTGGAAGAGTCTGCGGTCGCCGCTTGTCCGTGGCTTCCAGGGGGTGCCCTCCCCTGACCGGGACCCCCGCCAACCATCTAGGGCGTCTGTGGGCGCACAGCCCCGCTGCTGGGGCTGTGAGTGCGAGAGGAGGGTGCAGGCTTGCCCCGGGAGGAAGGTTTGGGCTTCCGCGAAGGGGAAGAGGGTCCCGTTCCCCCATGGGGGAGGACAATCCCGTACCCCATGGGTATAGGTGTGGCCCCAACCCGTTGGGGGCTGAGGGACCCGAACTCCCTCACCAACGCCCCCTAGCGCGGTGCTAGGAAGTGCACCAGTTTGCAGCCAGAGTCGGGTGTGCGGGGTCAGGCTCCGCCCAGGGGCACAGCCTGGGGCTGATCAGCGCTGCTGGGCCAGGTGGGACTCTTCCCCTTTGAGTATTATTGGCTTGCCCGGGGACTTTTTTCCACGCCGGACTGTGTGCCTGCAGTTTTGGAAGAGGCCGCTATCGCCGCTTGTCCCTGGCTTCCAGGGGTGCCCTCCCCTGACCGGGACCCCAGCCCTCTGTCTAGGGCGTCTGCAGGCGCAGGGCCCCGCTGCAGGGGCTGTGAGTGCGAGAGGAGGGTGCAGGCGTGCCCCGGAGTAAGGTTTGTGCCTCCGCGAAGTAGAAGAGGGCCCCGTTCCCCCATGGGGGACGACAATCCCATAACCCCATGTGTGCAGTGGTGGCACCAGCCGTGTGGGGGCTGAGGGTCCCCTAACCCCTCACCAGCGCCCCCTAGCTGTGGCCATAGAAGTGCAACTGTGCGCAGAAAGAGTCGGGTGGCGGCGTTAGGCTCCAGCCAGGGGCGGTGCATGGAGCTCATCAGCGCTGCTGGGCCAGGTGCGGACTCTTTCCCTTTGAGTCGTGCTGGCTTGCCCGGGGCTTTTTCCCGTGCCGGCCTGTGCCGGTCATGCCTGCAGGCCGACGGGGTTCAGGAACACGGCGGAGGGGCTGGGGATGAAAAGATGCTTCTACTCACAAGGATGGCTGCTGGTATCTCTTTATTTTAGGGGAGGGGCTATTTCTCCGAAAGCCTGCGCATGCACTTTACGTGGATTTGCAACATCTGGTTACTGTTGCATCAGCTTCCGCTTTGGGCGGAAGTGACTCATCTTTGGGCGGAAGCGACCACCACCCCAGGTCCCCCTGCTGGTGTAAGCCTGGTACTGACATCTCCCCCGTTTTTACTTTATTGATGGGGGGGCACACACTGGCCTGTCTTAGGTTGTGGCAGTCGTATTCACGTGCTTACCTGTCATAGCCACCCACCACCAGGATCCTAGGTAAGGTAGTGGAGCTGTCTTAGGTTGCTACGGGTACACCCGCCATCTTACCCGTCATTGGCCTACAGGTGGTCAAGGGCAGTGTTTATCCACACCCTGGGATTTTCAGTGGGCTGTAATGGAGAATAGCGCACATTGTGGAGAGCTACTTGCAGATTTTTCGTCTATTCCACTGGCACCATGTCTATTCCACTGGCACCACAGGATGTAGAAAATGATTTCCAGGCAGAAGAGGATTGTACCTAGGAGTGATATTGCTTCCCCCAAGGATTTTGTACTGAAGCTCGGATGTTGTTATTGGTTAGAATTTTGATTAGCCAGTTGTGCAGTAAAATTGAGAAAGCTTTGGTTCCACGGGCCACGCAGGTAGGCATTAAGGGTATGAACTTGAAAGGAAAGTTGAAAAGGATGGCAGTTGTAACACACAGGAAGGCATAGGTAGGAATACAAGGAACATGAGCAGTTAAAGTCAGTAAGTCAATTTCTTCCTGTATTAAGGAAACTTGTGGATTCAACTGGAGTAGTCCGACTGCGAGATGGTTGTTGATGGAATTTTTGTGTGAGAAAGGTGCTGGAGACTCTGGAGTAGTCCAACTGGAGATGGCTGTTGATATCTGCGTGAGTACGGAGTTGGATAGAGCCAGGCCACTGACCACCTCGGCCGCAGCTGCCAGCGTCGAGAAGATGGAGATCAAGGTGCCAACAACCAATGCCGGACCTGCTTATCGATTTCGGATGATTACCTGAGAAGTAGACTCAGACACATTGACAGGCATAATAAAGATCTTAGGGAAACGCATGACAACAAAGGAATTGCTGAGGGTTCTGGACCAACAAGAGGAAGGTGACAGGTACAATTGAGGAAGGATTGTTTGTTGAACGATAGATTGAAAGACACTATAGAAGGAAGTCCAGTGGTGGAATTGGTAGACAAGAGTGAAAGGAGAATACCCCCCTTTCTGGAAACTTGCAGAAGGAAAGGGGGATTATTAACTATTGTCCAATGAATCATGTTGCAAAGGAGGGGGGTGCTTGCAGTTGGAGGTGGAAGAGTAGTAGCAGGTGGAGGATCATTTTCAGAAGGTTTGGAAAGCGCCTCTTCATTGGGCGGATCGGAGGGCGGACTATGAAGTAAGCGAGTCAGCCGGAAGAGAGATTCATTTACTAGACCCAGATGCCGTTGCTCGGTTTAAGCAAAGGCATCCAGATTGTATCATTTCTAAACCTAAGAATCTCTGAAGCACTTCCTCAGAGCTAAGCAATTAAGGCCATGGCTTTACAGGCTGCACCTGAAGAGTAATATTGTACAGTAGTCTTTTTTCCTTATTTAAATAAAATTTGTATTGTGGTTGGGATTTTGAGGTCAAATTTGGCTTTGCTATTTAACAGTGGTGTTTTTGTGTAGCTTATCTCAGTCCCGACTCATACATAAAATGGGATTATTGCCTACCTCATGGGTTGTTGTGAGGGTTTAAACTAAACAAATGCATGTAACACATTAAAACATCGATTATACACTACAGGATCAAAGTGACTAGCAATCACTACTATGTGAACATGGTGGTTAATACGGAAGTTTTCTGGAATAGCATTTCTTAAGGTGAAAGGTTTGGTTGAATTTCACTTAACGTATCACTGGGGACTATTACCCTCTGAATATTTTTTATTATGTTAAAATTTTGTGGCTCTGTTAGTCTATTTTTTAACTTACATTTAGAAAAGAAAAAAAATGAGCACACTGGGATGAAATAAGTAGCAGAGGTATGCAGAGAACTAATCTATATGACGGCTAGGTGAAAACACCTTTTGCCTATTTTTTAGATACTTTATTAAATATAAGTGAACAGACTTTTTTAGATTATGGTAAAGCTTATTACATAAATTTAAGTATGTAGATAGCCTTTTACAGCTATGGTAATACAGATAGGGGATATCAACTACAGAAATAATATGTAAAGAGAAACTCCTAGGTGTTTTTCCTCGCGGGATGTTTGAGAAGGGCTTGAGGAGGTGAATTTTGAAAGAGCAGAAGTGAGGGTCTGCACAAGCCCCCGGAAGTAGAGCCAGAAAGGGAGGGATACAGGTGAAATCATATCATCCTAGAGTTTTCTTAGTTGAGCATTTTGGGGGAATTTTGTGCGTGTGTTTTTTTTTTTTTTAATTGCTGATTCAATCTCCTTACTAAAAATCTATCTGTTCAGATTTTCTATTTTTTTTTTTTTGAATCAGCCTTGGAAGAGTACATATTTCTAGGAATTAATCTATTTCTTCCAGATAGACAAATTTGTTAATGTATATTTGCTCATAATAGAATATTATGATCCTTTACATTTCTGTAGTATCAGGTATGTCTACTTTTTCATGACCAATTTTATTTGAGTATCTCTATTTTTCTTGGTTAATCTAGCTAAAGTTTTCATATTTATTGTTTTTTTTTTTTTGTTTTGTTTTTTTTTGTTTTTTTTTAAACTTAGTTTTGCTGTATTTTTATGGTCTTTTTAGTCTCTATTTCATTTGCTTTCATTATCATTGCCATATATTATTTCCTTCTACTAAGTTTTAGCTTAAATTGTTCTCATTATCTGTGTATAATTTCTTCAAAGTCATGTGAAATTTAAAGGCAATTTCTTTCTCATAAGGAAGATATTTAGATATTAAATGCTGATTTATTTAGATATTAAATGTATTAAGTTTGTACAGTAGAGTAAATGTCCATGGTATTTTGAAGGAAAGAATGGAAGGAGAGGAAATGAGGAAGGCGAGCTACAAAGTCAGCAAATGGCTCTGAGGGGCCCTGGAGGTTTTTGTAAGGGATTGGTGAGGCTATCCCCTGGATCCCAGTGCTTCCAAGCTGATTTTGCAGCCAAGTCTACTTGTGCAAAAACAACAGGGTTATATAAACATTGTTGCTGATTTGGTACTAAAATTGGGACCCTCCCCGGTTAACATTTCTTTAGTTTGTTGGGGAAAACCTCTTTGAATATTGGTTTGAGCATACTGGTCACAGAATTCTGTAAACTGACCCTTCCAACAAGATAATACCCCGGGCTCAAAACCGCGCGGAAAGTGTCCTTCCAGTCATTAGGTGTCATAATAAATGTTTCAAAGGTGTCTAACATTTGGTGAATAAAAGGGCTCTGAAGTCCATAGTCTTTGATAGATTCTTTTAAGAGCTTGAGGTCTTGGAAAGGCAGTGCCGAATGTTGCCGGACCTGCTGTCCCTGATCATTTTTGAACAACTGAGACCGGGCAGGCCAGAAGGGATTCCCGAGAATTTTCAGAGTTGGAGGGTAACAATCTTGAAAGAACAGAAGTTAGGGACTGTATAAGCCCAGGAAGGTCTGGGTCAGAGCCATGGGAGTTAAGTGGAGGGGCAGAGGGGAGAGTGGTGGGGGAGGGATGCCGCCGTTTTTGGTTGATGGATTTTGGTTGATGGGTGGTCTATCATAGGGGGTGGATGTTTGTATTGTCCTCCACATTCCCCTCGTCTGAAGAGGAATCTACCCCCGGATTTGAGGATTGAGAAGGGAGGGTTTCTGTGGCTGAGCTTGCTGCAGCCGAGTATGTGGCAGGCTTTTTGCTTTCGGACTGAGCTGCAGAGTGCAATACCTCAGCCACTAGTTCATAAGCAGCTGCTCCCCCATCACTAAGGGCATCATGGACTAGCTGCCACACAGAAAAAATACAGGGGGGGATAGTTTGGGGTCCATAAAGGTCCCTGTAAAGAAGGAAGTCTGCTTTGACCATTTCCCAGTTTTCTTACTGAGACGGTGTCCTGCTGAAAGAACCATTTTGCTGGTATTTGCGAGGACTGAGACTAGATCATTAAGGGTTTGGACCTTAATGGGAGTTCCATAATGTTTAAGCAGAAGCTGTAGGGCTCTAACAAGTTGGCCCTTGACATGGTATTGCCCCATGATGCCGACAACTTACCTAATCCTTACCTTACTGATTGATCGGTCCCTCAGAGGATCCCTCGTACTCGTTGTCCCAGGTTCGGGCGCCACTTGCAGGTCCTGCCTGCAGGCCGACGGGGTTCAGGAACACGGCGGAGGGGCTGGGGATGAAAAGATGCTTCTACTCACATGGATGGCTGCTGGAACTCTCTTTATTTTAGGGGAGGGGCTATATCTCCGAAAGCCTGCGCATGCACTTTACGTGGATTTGCAACATCCGGTTACTGTTGCATCAGCTTCCGCTTTGGGCGGAGTGACTCATCTTTGGGCGGAAGCGACCACCACCCCAGGTCCCCCTGCTGGTGTAAGCCTGGTACTGACAGGCCTGTGTGCCTGCAGTTTTGGAAGAGGCCATGTTCGCCGCTTGTCCCTGGCTTCCAGGGGTGCCCTCCCCTGACCGGTACCCCGGCCCATTTGTCGGGCATCTGCGGGCGCTCGGCCCCGCCGCTGGGCTGTGAGTGCGACAGGAGGGTGCAGGCGTGCCCTGGGAGGAAGATTTGGGCTTCCGCAAATGGGAAGAGGCCCCGTTCCCCCATGGGTGAGGACAATCCCGTACCCCCATGGGTGCAGGGGTGGCCCCAGCCCGTTGGGGGCTGAGGGTTCCCGTACCCCCTCACGATCGCCCCCTAGCGGCGCTCTAGGAAGTGCACCTGTGCCCAGCCAGAGTCGGGTGGAGGGGTCACACTCGGTTAGGGGCGTAGCCTGGGCTCATTAGTGCTGCTGGAGCAGGTGCTGACACTTCCCCTTGAGTGGTGCTGGCTTGCCCGGGGCTTTTTTCCGCGCCGGCCTGTGTGCCTGCAGTTTTGGAATAGGCCGCGTTCACCGATTGTCCCTGGCTTCCATTGGGTGCCCTTCCCTGTCCGTGACCCCGGCCCTCCGTCTAGGGCATCTGCAGGCGCACGCCCCGCCGCTTTGGCTGTGTGTGCGAGAGGAGGGTACAGGCGTGCCCCGGGAGGAAGATGTGGACTTCCCCCGAGGGGAAGATAGCCCCGTTCCCACATGGGGAGGAAAGTTCCGACCCATGCATGGCTGCAGAGGTGGACCCAGGCGGTGGGGTGTGGCTACCAACCAACCCTCACACAGCGGCCCTAGAGGCGGGCCTAGGAAGTGCACCTGTGCGCAGCCAGAGTCCGGTGGGCGATTCAGGCTCCGGTCTGAGAAGGGGGTCTGGGGCTCATCAGCGCTTCCGGGCCAGGTGTGGACTCTTTCCCCTTTCAGTGGTGCTGGCTTACCCGGGGCTTTCCGCGCTGGCCTGTGTGCCTGCAGTTTTGAAGTGGCCGTGGTTGCCGCTTGTCCCTGGCTTACCGGGGGTGCCCTCCCCTGACAGGGTCCTGGCCCTCTGTCTAGGGCATCTGCGGCGCACGTCCCCGTCGCTGGGGCGGTGAGTGCGAGAGGAGCGTGCAGGCGTGTTTCGGGAGGAAGGTTTGGGCTTCCGCGAAGGGGAAGAGGGCCCCGTTCCCCCATGGTGGAAGACAATCCCGTACCCCCATGGGGGCAGAGGTTTCCCCTTCCCAGTGGGGCTGAGGGTCTCCGAACCCCCTCACCAGCTACCCCTAGCGGCGGCCCAGGGAAGTGCACCTTTGCACAGCTAGAGAGTTGGGTGGGCGGGGTTAGCCTCTGGCCAGGGGTGGAGCCTGGGACTCATCATCGCTGCTGTGCCAGGTGCGGGACTCTTCCCCTTTGAGTGGTGCTGGCTTGCCGGGGCTTCCGTGCCGGCCTGTGTGCCTGAAGTTTTGGAAGATGCCGCGGTTGCCATTGTCCCTGGCTTACAGGGGGTGCCCTCCCCTGACTGGGAATGGCCCTCCGTCCGGCCTCGTCTCTGGGCGCACGTCCCCACCGCGGAGCGGTGAGTGCGAGAGGAGGGTGTAGGCGTGTCCCGGGAGGAAGATTTGGGCTTCTCCGAGGGGACGAGAGGCCGTTTCTCATTGGGGACGACAATCCTGTACCCCCATGGGTGCAGAAGAGGACCCAGCATATTGGGGGCTGAGGAACCCCGAACCTATCCGCTCGCCAGCACCCCCTAGAGGCGGCTCTGTGAAGTGCACCTTTGCACAGGCAGAGGCCGGTGGGCGGGGTCAGACTCCGGCCGGGGGCGGGCTTAGGCTCATCAGCGCTGCTGTGCCAGGTGAGGACTATTCCCCTGTGAGTGTGCTGGTTGCTAAGGTCTTTCCCCGCCAGCCTGTCTGCCTGCAGTTTTTCAGGACGCCCAGGCGTCGTCTGACTGTGGCTTACAGGGGTTGCCCTCTCTGACAGTGACTCCACCACTTCGTCTAGGGCGTCTTGGGGCACACGTCCTGCCCTGGGTTGTGAGTCCGAGAGGAGGGTGCAGGTGTGCCCCTTGAGGAAGTTATCCGTCCCCCAAGGGAAGTGGCCCCGATCCCCCATGGGGGAAGAGGGGTCCGTTTCCCCCTGGGTTAGAGTTCCCACCCCCGTGGGGGCTGAGGGTCCACGAACCCCTCGCCTGCGCCCCCTAGCGGCGCCCTGCGAACTGCACCTGTGCTCAGGCAGAGTCTGGTGGGCGGGATCAGGCTCCCGCCCGAAGGTGGACCCTGAGGCTCATCAGCGCTGCCTGTCTAGCTGAGGACTCTTCCCTTTGAGTGCTGCTGGTTTGCCAGGGCTTTCCGGTCCGACCTGTCTACCTGCAGTTTTGGGGTGGCCGCGGGTCTCAGACAGTCCGAGGCTTGCAGGTTGCCCTCCCTGACGGTGACCCTGCCCCTCCGTCTATGGCTTCTTCGGGTGCACGGCCTGCCCCTGGGGTGTGAGTGCGAGAGGAGGCTGCAGGTGTTCCCCGGGGAAGTTTTAATGTTCACCAAGGGGAAGTTGGCCCCCTTCCCCATGGGGAAGAGCTTCCCTTTCCCCATGGGGTAGGGGTCACACTGCCCCCTTGGGGCTGAGGGTCCACAACCCCCTCACCAGCCCCCCTTCCGGCGGCTCTATTAAGTGCACGTTTGCACAGGCAGAGTCGCGGTGGCGGGTCAGGCTTCAGCGGGGTGGGGCCTGAGGCTCTTCAGCGCTGCCAAGCCAGCTGAGGACTCTTCCACTTTGAGTGCTGCTGGGTTGCCCGGGCCTTTCCCTGCCGACCTGTCTGCCTGCAGCTTTGGAGGAGGCCACGGTCGCAGCCAGTCCGAAGCATACAGGGGGTACCCTCCCTGACGGTGACCCCGCCCTCCGTCTATTGTGTCGTCGGTGCACTGTCAGCCCCTCAGGTTTGAGTGCAGAGGAGGTTGCAGTTGTCCCTGTGGGGTAGAGGCCCCATTACCAAAACGGGCTGCGGACCCTGCACCTTGTAGGGGCCTCGGACTCTGTACCCCGGGTTGCAGAGGTCCCCTACCCTCTGGGGCTGAGGTCCGCGAACGCCCCCGCTCACCAGTGCCCCATATCGGCGGCTCTGTGTAGTGAACTTTTGCACAGGCAGAGGCCGGTGGGCGGGTCAAGCTCTGGCCGGGGGCGGAGACTGGGGCTCAGCAGTGTTCCTGAGCCAGGTGAGGACTCTTCCCCTGTGAGTGGTGCGGGGTGCTAAGGGCTTACCCGCCGGCCCTGTCTGCCTGCAGTTTTGGAGGACGCCGCAGGCGCCGTCTGTCTGTGGCTTAGAGGGTTGCTCTACCTGACGGTGACCATGCCCTTCATCTAGGGCGTCTTGGGCACACGTCCTGCCCCTGGTTTGTCAGTCCGAGAGGAGGGTGCAGGTGTGCCCTGAGGGAAGATTTACCGTTCCCCCTAGAGGAAGTGGCCCTGAGCCCCCATGGGGAAAAAGGTCCCGATTCCCCTGGGGTAGAGGTTCCCCTACCCCCGTGGGGCTGATGGTCCCGATACCCTCGCCAGCGCCCCTAGAGCGGCCGGTGAACTGCATCTGTGCTCAGGCAGGTTCGGTGGGCGGGGTCAGGCTCCCGCGGGGGCGGGGCCTGAGGCTCATCAGCGCTGCCTGGCCAGCTGAGGACTCTTCCCCTTTGAGTGCTGCTGGGTTGCCCGGCCTTTCCCCGCCGACCGGTCTGCCTGCAGCTTTGGAGGTGGCCACGGTCGCAGCCAGTCAGAGGCATACAGGGGTACCGTCCCTGATGGTGACCCCGCCCCTCCGTCTATAAAGTCGTCGGCGCACTGTCAGCCCCTCGGGGTGTGAGTGTGAATGAGTTTGCAGTTGTCCCCGAGGGAAGAGGGCCCCATTGCCAAAACGGGCTTGCGATCCCTGTACCTTGTAGGGGGCCTCAGACTCTGTACCCCCGTAGTTGCAGAGTTCCCTACCTCTGGAGGCTGAGGTCCCCGAACACCCCCGCTCGCCAGCGCCCCATAGCGGCGGCTCGGTGTAGTGCACCTTGGCACAGGCAGAAGCCGGTAGCGGGGTCAAGTTCTGGCCGGGGTCGGGGCCTGAGTCTCATCAGCGCTGCCTGGCCAGGTGAGGACTCTTCCCCTTTGAGTGCTGCTGGGTTGCCAGGGGCTTTCCGCACCGACCCTGTCTGCCTGCCAGTTTTGGAGGAGGCCGCTGTCACAGACAGTCCGAGGGCTTGCAGGGGTTGCCCTCCCTGACGGTGACCCGCCCCTTGTCTTGGGCGTCTTCGGGCGCAGGGCCTGCCCCTGGGGGTGTGAGTACAGAGAGGCTGCAGGTGTGCCCGGGGGAGGTTTACCGTTCCCCAAGGGGGAAGTTGGCCTCCTTCCCCTTGGGGGAAGAGCGTCCACTTTCCCAGGGGTAGGGGTCACCCTGACCCCTTGTGATGAGGATCCCCAACAGACCTCACCAGCCGCCCCCCCGGCGGCTCTATGAAGTATACCTTTGCATAGCAGAGTCCGGGGGCCGGGTCAGGCTCCGGCAGGGGCGGAGCCTGGGGCTCAGCAGCGCTGCTGAGCCAGGTGAGGACAATTCCCGTGTGAGTGGTGCTGGGGCTAAGGGCTTTCCACCCCGGCTGTCTGCCTGCAGTTTTGGAGGTAGCCGCGGGCGCCGTCTCTCTGTGGCTTACAGGG